>NW_023458556.1:58544121-58569387 GCF_013731165.1 Rhagoletis pomonella | reverse complement strand
AAAAAAACGTTATAATTTGATCGAAAACCTAACTAAAAATAACGACCAAAAATTTATTTAAAAAAAGTAAAAATTCAATTTTAGCGTTTAAATTAAAATTTTTATTATAAAAATCATAACCGCTACGGTACCCGGTAAATACAAAATGTTTCATGAAAAATAATCGATTTAATAAATTTTTTGAGATTTACGGTTTTTCAAATGTATGCTCTTCAGTAACCACCATAATCGATTAACGCTAAGCCCGAATGCGATTTTTTTTTTCAAATTAATGAAATCAATTCGATATACAAATACTTCTGCTCAACAAATAACGAAAATAAAAAACCTAATTAAAAAAAAAAGAGTAATCACAACGCATTGTTTAAAAAATTCAAATATTAAATTGAAATACAAAGATATAAAAATCGAAAATTTTACGAAAATAAAAGCATACCAAAGCAGTGAGCGTATCAGCATTAAAAAAAAATGTTTACAATTAAAAAATACAATACATAAACTTAAGAAAAAAAAACAAAGGCCGCTGAAAAGCGAGCAAAATTTATAAAAGATTACAGAAAAAATAATTAAGAATTTAAATCTAATTAAAATTGAGACACAATTAATTTTAAAGAAAAATTTTAAACCACTTCGCCCTCTTATGTAATTTTTTGTATTTATAGTCTTGCTAAAAGTTATCTAAGCGACTGCGCCGTAAAACCATTTACTTTATATACAACATACACACAATGTGTATGTAGCTACTCGACTAATCTACGACTACGAAATCGCTATACTATACTTTTGTATTATATTTTAATATTCAAAGCTATTAAAAGTTAAATTATAACCACAAACATACACACACACAAAGACTATCGATTATCAGTTATTGCCAGTGTTGCCACAGACAATTTTTTCCCTACCAAAATCCACCAAAACCTGCCAAATATTTTTTTGAGTTTTTAATATTTTTGTCAATGTCATGTTTATTAACAATTTAGATAACTTAGCATTTAGTAAAACTAAGGCGCAGCTAGTACAATAAAAAAAAAAATAAAATGTGTATAGTAATTCATTTTACTGTACAGAGTTATGCGACCTAAGAAGATCTATTGTAATCCCTCCAACCTCAGGCTATTCAAAAATCTAACCACTTTTGACAGTGCCATATTCCAAATTTTATATGGAGAAGACAATCGTTCTCCAAAGTGTATCAGTCTAAGATACATATTTCGTGGGCAGGCGCATCAAATACACACTGGGGTTTCCTCCACCAGCCCACAAAACCTACAGTCCGTCTCTACAGAAAGCCTCATTTGATTCAAATGATACCTTAACTTGCAGTGTGCTGTCAAGTGGCCAGTAAGAGTTCCAAATTCAAGCAGTCTGTCGGAGTTCCTCCTGGGAGGAGTTATGAATCTCTTTGATTTTCTTATTATCTTTGCCTTCCGCCAGTGGGCAGCAATCTGAGATTCTTCATAGCTCCTAAGTACTTCTGCAGTGTATTCTTTAGATCTACCGCAGAATGGCGCATTTCGGTTCCACGCTTTGCGAGACAGTCAGACCTTTCGTTGCCTTCAAAACCCTTCATGTCCCGGAACCCACCTCAGCGTTACGCTATTGTGGGCTCGCAAGTTGTTCAAGAGGGCACAATCCTTGATTTTAAAAGAGTCTATGGCCTTTAACACCGGTGAAATGTTCGGTTGCTAAAATGTTTGGAGATACATATTTCCTATCTTTTGCAAATACTTAACTATTACTCGTTGTCACGAAACCTACCAAAATCCAATCTAGCCTACCAACCTACCAAATGGAAAACAACCTACCAGTTTTTGAAGGAAAAGCTCATGTGTGGCAACACTGGTTATTGCACAAAATGCAAACGATAAATTGCATTGAATTCGCTTCGGTTCACTGCAACGTATTGGCAATTTGAAGCTTAACTAATTACTGACTTTCACTCTAAACTTATACGTACATACATACGTACATACATACTACTTACATAAATATGTACATGCATGCATACAAAGCTAAATTTCCTCTCATTCCTTAACAAACTTTTATGCGATAAGTTTGAATTGTTTTATAAGTAACTGACTCCGTTGTTTGGGAGGGAAAGCCAAAATTTGGTGACATGTTTTCCTTGCGGTTATATATATATTTTGTAAAAGAAAACTGTATACAAATATGAGTAAACAAATACTACATACCTACTATTATTTACATTTATGAAATATTTTTATTATTATTATTATTATCGCATTGTATTATTATCCTATTTATATAAGAGCGATATGATTTAATTAGTATTTTAGAATTTTAAGATTAAAAGCTCATAATAAATTATTAATACATAATACTTACATGAAAAATAAGTACTGAATATTTTATTTAACTTTAATGGATTTGGGCAATAACCTTTTATCGCCCACCATTTTCAAAAGGGGCACAAATCAAAAATCACATCAAAGAATAATACTGCTTGTGGATCGTACAGATTCAACTCAATTAATACAAAAACAGGTATAACAGTAGTCTTCCAGTTAGAGGATATAAGCGTGAGGTAAAAAATATTTGCATTAATTGGAGATAAATCCTACGAAATGATTTATGTAAAAAAAAATCGACCTCATTTTTTTTTGAGTTGTTGTGTTTTGAATATCGTGTGCGATAAATGTATAAAAATGGCTAGGGAATCTAAGGACGCGAAACAATTGAAGCCTCTAGGTCAGAGGTTCCCAAACTTTTTTTCTCGTATACCATATGAGACAATGGGAGTCTTAGAGCTAAAATCCAAGGATGACATGAGGTAATCAGTCTTGACATCTAAGTTGATCTTTATTAGGTTACGCCGTCCACTATAAATTCCTTTCAAGACCGCTGCGTGCCCACAGTCGGTCTGCTCTCACAATTTTGATTCCCTCAATCTAAGGGCCCCTTTTGAGGCTGCACCTGTTACGAATACTAATGGTGGCTTCAAATAAAAGATCATGTTCAGCCCTGCCTGCGTTGCGCTTCTCACGATCAAATACGGATGCGCATATCAAAATCCGGACAAGGAAAATTATTAACATTTTACCACAATAATAGCACCATAACATTTTTTAGCAGTTTTGACTATTTTTTTGTTTATTTAGTGTCTACTAATTTTTTATAAAAGTTGTAAAAAACATAACAAAACTAAAAAATAATTAAAAATTCAAGCATTTTAATTCGAATTTCTATAAAAAATTTTGTGTAAACAGTTTTATAGCCTATTCAATTTTACTATAACTCAGTGTAAGCTTATAGTTGCTAAAAATCCCAATGACTTACAATTTTTTTTTTTGCCGACTGTGTTGTGAATTTTCTCGCATAAAAAAAAATTATGTAATGTGTAGGGATGTAAATAAGAGACATTGTGAAGTCTTACTAAAACAGACATCGATAGTTTTCAAAAACTTTCGATAGTGGCGACAGTTTTCAACTATCGATACTATCGATAGTATTCCAGCTTTAATCACAACTTATTAGCGGCTCATGTCTGTAAAATGAGAGTGACTAATTTAGATATGTATAGGAAATGTACCAAGCAAAAAACCTCCACTGAGAAACAATTAAACCATATCGCATTTGTTTCAAAATGAAATACATATGATTTGGCGCCAAGCGATCTTTTGTCTACAGGTTATTCCGTGTCATTTTTTTTATTTGGATACGCTTTCGTTCAGCACTTCATAGATGCTTTTTCGTACTTTGGAAACACAAAACAAAAATTTTTCCTATCATTTTAACATGTTGCCTCTAACGGCATTGGAATCTGGGACGTTCTGGAAGCTAAAAACCAGGGCCAGTAACAGTTAAAACTTTTATTTAAAAAATCGCTCTCTAGCAATTACTTTTTGACTTTTATTTAATTACTCCTTAAATAACTGTTATTTCTGACTTTTACTTAATAAATCCAAAATAATAAATATTTTTGGATTTTTATCTTAATGATCTGCAAATAACAGTTATTTGTGATTTTTAATTTATATGTCTTAGATAACAGTTATCGAAGACTTTTATTTATAAAAGTCATAAAGTCATATTTTTTGAAGCTTACTTAAAAAAGTCATTAGTAAAAGTCGTAGTAAACTTTTGTTTCCCTACACCTTCTTAACTGCAAAAAATGTTAATGACTTGTATACGAATGATTTAAAAAATAAAAGTCAGTGACTGATTTATATTGATGACTTTTAAAAGTAAAAGACGCTGACTAATTTTAATTGATGACTTTTATAAATAAAAGTCTTCAATAACTGTTATCTAAGACATATATTTTAAAAATCAAAAATAATTATTATCTTTTTTAATTATGCATAAAAATTGCAAATAAAAATGTTTCCTCAAATTTTAGTCTCGGTGAAAAAAGAAATCTATTGGTATGTACCACGTAGTTGTAGAGCATTTCCTTCATAGTGAATTTTTCCATGACAATTTTCATCAATAACTGTTATGTTCAGTCCCTGCTAAAAACTAACAACAAAGCAACTTAACTGAAGCCAATTTATACAAAATTGATGTGTGCAATAACTCTTTAGCAACTTTTTGGAAAATGGGCGTGTTACCGCCCACTTATGACCACATGTGTATATCTCGGTTACAATTTTTAACAAACTCGGTATAATTATTTTTGTTATTAAAGTGAAATTCACTTTTCATATAACAGTGAATTTCAGGAATGCGGAAACTTTGATAATTTAAAATTTAAGGACGCTAATTTACTCAAAGTAAATACTCACAACAATCTTTTAAAAATAGTTAAGATTACTTGTGTCGCCCAGTTGGCGAAATTCGACATATTTTTTCATACACCTTTGAAATTTACTTGTCATCAATATTGACTTCTTTATGCAAATAACGATTTTGAAGTCCACCAGCAAAATTTACAGCGAATTTACAGGAAAACTTAATAATGTATAATTCTGAAGGTTAGGCCGGTAGGATTGCTTGATGTTAATTGTAAGTACCAAGTCTCCTCCAAATTTCTTCAGTAGCTTCCGAAATTAGAACGTACATAAAAGGAACCCCAGTTTTCATTTATAAAAAAATGCATATGTTAAATATATATCAATTCAGAATGTTAATACGTTTTTCGAATTTATTGGTCTGAGAGCCTCTTAGAAGGTTAAAAACGAAATTGTGCACATCTACAAATAATTCCTTTTTTTTTTCTTTCATCAGAATTGGTAGAGGTTAAGAAAATACCTCGAAGGTGTATAACAAAATAGGTATAATATTTACCTCTACGTCGGTTTCGAACTGGTTTGTGTCAAGAATGGGCCAAAACGATTGAGCTACACTCAGAGAAGGCATCAAGTTTTTCGTACTCGATCTTAGCATTACCGAACTTAAGATCGGACTAAGATAGAAAATACTAAAATAGAGAACACAAATCTTATATGTATTAAGTATGATATTTTTCAATACCAAATACTAGCATTAAGATCATGCAAATATCAAAAATTAAGTATAATCACTTATTTTTCACGCGCCTTTTTGAGAAAATATTGTTCATATACATACATCTAACATTCTAAGTCGAAGTATGAAAGGTTGTGATAACTAAGCCAACCTTTTTCTTTATAATGTTTCTTTAAATAAAATACTCGTGCTCATAATAAAGAAGCATCATATTTGATGAAGCGAATCTGAAGAAAAATACGATTTTTTAGGATAGCTGTAGGTAAAATAATTTCTATCATACATACATATGTAAGTATATTACTTAAAACAAGACTTACCGGCATTAAATTTCTCGACCTGAAACTTTTACTACGACACTCCACTCCAGTTAAGCTTACTCTCCGTTATAGACGCCTGAATTAATTTGTAATTAACATAATAAGACCTCCAAATTGAGGCAACCATTTTTTCGGCACACGATTTTTACTTCTTGATTAAACGAATTCTATAGGAAATTTGAATTTGTACACAAAACACATCACTTGCACTAATATTTAATTAAAATCACATTTTAAAAAGAAACTGGCTGAAGATAGACATGTGACAGAGCCGTTTATATTGATTTTGGGTTTATTAATTCCAGCTGAGAGAATAGCTAGAAGAAAATAAGTTTAAAAACCTTTGTTTAAGTAGCTAGGAAAGAATTAAAATTTCAGTGATTTTTTTTTTTTAATTTAAATCCTGAATAACAAGTTACTTCAGCTTTCTTTATTCCCCTTCAAATGTGTTCTAATGGAGAGCTTCTCTGAATCACATAACTTAAGTATGGCGTTATCTACCAAGGGAACTTACGAGCATCTAAGCAAATGGCTCCATGCAGCCCAAAAAATGTAAATCAAAAAATCAAAAGGCAAAGATTCTCAAAACAGGCAGCCTTGGAAAGGAATTCCGCAAAGGCGAAACACTGCTTTACATTTTCTTACAGAACTATAAAAAACGAATTTACCATCGAGGCTGTCAGAAAAGTCTGCAAGCTTGACTTTGCAAACCAATACTCTTTATGCATTTTTGTTTATATTTTCAAAACTTACCGCTGGTAGTGATATGTATATTATTCTTGAGGCTTCTCTAAAACCATCTACTTTGCGACAAAATGTTTGCATTCTATAGAGTATGTAAATACATACTATAGACGCCACCGGCCTACGACGCGCACTTGCTGCACACATTTTTTTGCACACAAAATAAACACTTAAAATATTCAGCCCGCATACATTTTTTGTTTTGCACCGATCGAAAACTAGATTAACTATTCATTTATGAACGAAAGAAATCACTTTCACTTGCTTTTATTAGATAATTTACACTTTTAATTTGTACCGCTGTCAAGCGACTGATTTTTGTATAAAGGAAAAAGGAAACTGGTTGTACCACAATTGAAAAGGCGGCGGATATTTGACAGAAGAAAAGTTGTGTTTCCCTTGAGATATTCACCACGCTGTCGTAACAGCGCACAAGAGCAGTGTCTTTGCTTTGTTTTGTAGCTTAGACACGAATCAACCGCAACATTGTCGGTAATGCAGTACTAGCTTATGTATGTGCACATGTGTATGTGTGTAGGTATGCAGGGCGAAAAATAATTTTACGCTTGAACCAAGGCGAATTTATACATTAAATTACAATTTACAATTTCATGCAATTAATTACCCAATCCAATAATTTCGAACCAATGCCTTTATCCCGTTAACCCTGTGTCCACTAGCGGAATCGGTCATAACACATGTTTTAATTATAGAAAAACAGCTTTTCGGCCGCAAAATTTTTGGCTCGGATTACTTTGCAGTAGATAAGCTAAAAAAAATAGAATTTTTTTTCAAAATAAAAAAAATTTTCACATAAGTGTATTTTGGTATGAAATATACGTTAAGATAAATTTTAACTAATTTTATGCTAATTAATTACCGAATCCAATAATTTCTAATTAATGCCGATATTCCGTTCACCCTATGTCCGAAATTGTTACGCTAGCGGACAGAGGGTTAACGGGATATTGGCATTGCTTAGAAATTTTTTATTTGTTTATTTTTTAATTAGTTAGCAAACATTTTTAAAAAATTATCCGATATATATTTTTTTTTCAATTCAGCTGCATTTGCGCTGCTGGTGAAACGGATCTGAATACAGTCGAAGTGCGCAAAATCGAATTTATATATACTACGTATGTTTTACCTTCATCTACATACATACAGTCAGCGTCAGAAGTATGCATACCCTGACTTTGACGATTTTATTTATTTATATTTTTCATACAAAATTTTTCTTATTTTTTTATCAAAATATAGTTCATTCAAAACCAAACTCACAGGAATCGTTTTTTTTAGTCTACAAAACTCGGGGAAGATGCAAGAAAACTTCATGGAAATTTTCAGTTTTTCAATTCGATTTCTTCGACGAATTTCGAGTGTGCAGTATTCAAAAATAATAGAGTGCACGTTTCAAGTCGCTCAAAATTACCGAAGATTTTTGAGACTTGTTTTGCGGGGGTGTTGCGCATTTTATTCTATATAACACATGAACGCAATAGTTTTTATAAAAAATTTCCAATGAAATTTTAATTTTGTAACTCATTTTTAAGTCAAAGTGACAGAATTTTCGATATACTTACTTGTACCTTTTTTCCATTAATTAACTCCTCCTAAGGCTAAACAAGGCTAAAGTCGAACGAATAAAAATTTTACGTTTTTCAATTTTCGGCAAAATGTTAAAACTTTTCACTAAATATCATATAACCTTTCTTGGAAAGTTTATAACTTTTGATTTTCTGTGTAAAAAGATCAATTAACAATTTCCGGATCGAAAGCTTAATAAAGTGTGTATTACAATTATACGCCTCCTATATATTGACAATTTTTGCTATAAATTTTTTAAACCCGTATGCAACAAACTTGCGCCTGTTCAAGTAATTTTATAGTGTTACCACTTTTTCTGATGTCCAGACCCCGACATTGAAAAATTAAATTATTACTTTTTCGCTTTTGTTGGTTAATATTATCATTTCTTATCAAATCTTTAACTCAACCGTTGAAGGCTACAGCCTATGCGAAAACATAAATGGAATTCTAAAAAAATAATGTGAATGTAATAAAATTTATTACGTCTAATATTTAATTAGAAATTTAAATACAAAATTTTAAATTTGTGTTGCAAACATGTTTCGGGGCATCAATTCGAGAAAGCTTGACTTTCCAGGGTTAAAGGCACAAAAGTGCCTAGGTAAGCACACATTAAGGTTTTTTTTAATTAAAAATGAGATTGATGCATAAAAACAAGTAATTGTATAACACCTGCGAATTTTCACAAGTCTCGAGAACTTTGTGGCGCATCCTGAGCACTGAGATTTGATCGGACACCCCGGAATATCGGGATGAAAAATCCAATGTGGCAACCCTAGCTAATAGTTTCATTCATACAAAATACATAATGAGGGTCCTTGGCAATAACGACACAACTCAACAATCAAAAAAAAAACAGCTTTCTTCTGAAGAATGGCATATATATATATATTTAACCCTCATATATATGTAATCAATGTCTAATCCTTACTAAAGTTTTATGGCTGCTTTATAAATATTTAGTAAGGATTAGAGACATATGAGACTGTTCAGTAGTAAGGGTTTTGTTTCAGTAGTGAACTGTGTCTTTAAGATTTCATTCAATGAAAATTACAGACATTTTGTCGCGATCCTTCTTAATACAGTCATAACATATAAATATGTATAATAAGTAAGTAGTTACCAAAAATAGACATAAACACCTACATTGTTTGCACCCAGTAAATCGTTTTTTTTTCGGGACACATTTTTATTAAGTTACATTCTCAAATGAAGCAAAAAAAAAATTACTTGAGTATTACCGTTATCAGTTGAAAACATCAAAATGTACAAATTATCACACATAACAAAATCTTTTAAATTTTTTAGCTCACTCATATTTTGTTTTTGGCATTTTGAGAGGACACACCTGCAGTGGCGCAATCCGAAGGCGACCTGCGGGCTGCGACGTTTTGGAATGCCTGCTGCGTATGTTGGAGTGTGCGTATGCGTGACAGTCAGTACGTGGGTTGTCAATTGTTTGCAGAGTTACCAATGTAGGAAATTTCTATGCTGTTTTTTTATACCCGAGCGCACTTGTGCACAAGGGTATTATAACTTTGTTCACATAACGGTTGTTTGTAACAGGCAAAACGAGTCCGTCCGTCCGTCTGTCCGTCCGTCTGTGCACACGATAACTCGAGTAAAAATTAATATATCTTAACGAAACTTGGCACGTGAACTTCTTTCGGGCGTAGGACGGATGGTATTGAAAATGGGCAAAATCGGACAATAACCACGCCTACCTCCCATATAACGGTAATTTTCAGAAATACGAAAACTGCGATATTTTAGTAACTACTGAAGATTATTCACTCAAAATTGATATTTGCAATAACTTTTAGACGAAAAATAAGAATATTATAAATTTTTGAAAAATGGGCGTAGCCACGCCCACTTAGTGTTACATGTGTATATCTTGGCAACCACTGCACCGATTTCTTCCAAACTTGGCACAGTTATTGGCCTTGGTACAGGATACCAAATGGCCGAAAATTTAAAAAATGGGACAATAACCACGCCCACATCCCATATAACGGTAATTTGGAGAAATACGAAATCTTCGATAAATCCGTAAATATTGAAGCTAATTTATTCAAAATTGATGCTTGCAACAATTCTTTATCAGGAAATACGCTTATCATAAAATTTTGGAAAATGGGCGTGGCACCGCCCACTTATGATCACATATATGTATCTCGGTAATCGTTCTACCAATTTGTACCAAACTCGGTATGGTTATTGTGCTTGCCACATAAAAGCAAAACGTTCAAAATTATTGAAATCGGACTAAAATTCCGGTAAATTTTAGAAATGCTCGAAACGTCAATATTTCGAAATTTAAGGACGCTAATTTATTCAAAATTGATACACCCCGGCTTACCAAGTAGCTGTAGCTTTCGGAAAAGTGAAAAGGCATATATGTAATACTTGCGCCGGGTATTTAATGTTCGGCCCCGCCCGAACTTAGACTTTCTTACTTGTTTTAATTTATGGTGTTACGTTGTATAGTAAATCTTTGTACTGATTACCTTTTTTTAGTAGAGCATCGATTTTTTTTTCTAGTTGAAGTCCGAATTTAGTATTTAGAGGAACTAGCAGGTCACTTCGTTACTAGTCTTCTTTGATCCGCGTACCGTTCAGGAAGGTCGCAAGGTCACTGGACTGGATGCTACTTTTGTATTTATTTAGGTCATGTGCTCCTATGAGTGATGACCATAAGAGGCCAAGTAAAAGTTTCACAGTGGCACTCAGTATTTGCTCTGCTGATTTTGTTTCCTCGTAACACAGCTTTGGACAGAGTTAAAAACTCCTATGCCTGATAAGAAGCCTGTAAGAGTTATAACTGGCGGAAATATCTGCGACTTTATTTAGCATGATTCCACTTTGCCTTTAAACCTACATGATGAAAAGGTCATCCGCGTAGGCTTGGATAATGAATAGTTCGTCTGCTACGATGGACAATAAAAGAGGTAGATGTACTTACAATTGTATTTGTCATTGCAACCGTATATGTAGCGGTTATTATAATGTTAATAGGTAGGCTATTGGTAATGGTACTGGTGATTGCAATTACACTATGCTAGTCGAAGAAATGAACAACCCGACGACCTACCTAGTTAAGTCAATTCGGGTTCGCAGAATTCAGTGGTGATAGCCTTCATTCTAGGCTAAATCATTCAATCGAGTAACACCAAATTAAAGTTTTGAAACGGGACACGTTTTTGAGTGAAACTTTATGATTAAAAAATTGATTTGAATTTGATAAAGAAAAAGGGGGAAAAAATCAAATGTCAGACATTGCCAAAACGCGAATTTTTGACATTTCGACATTTTCCTCAAAATCTGGAGCTGATGGCAAATATTTATCGATGAATCCGTAATCAACCAAAAAAAAATCTATTTCCATTTTTGATAGGAAATAACGACATTTTCCGTATTGCGCCATTGTTCAGTAATACCAGAGGACATATTTTATTTTAGATACTCAACAAAAACTACTTATTTCATCTTTTTTCAGTCTAATCCTTACTAAATCTTTATAAAACAGTCATAATTTGACTGTCTAAAAACTTTCCCTATGGAATGACCACAAATAATCCGCAATAATTACGTTTAAAGACATATAATAGTTAAATTGTGAAAGGGAACATTTTAAATTTCCTATACTGAAAAACAGGAAATTTTTAGTTGTGCCGTTATTGCAGACGATCATCGATATGGGCATATTTTCAAAAAAATCGTTTATCTTAAAACATTTTGAGTTTATTATATGGTTAAAGTTAATTTTTTCGAGGCAAAATTCGTGGGCAAGCAGCGAGCAGCAGCCGCCGACACTATACTTCACGAAACACTCCCGGCTGTCGGCAAATACTGCAGTGATGTTCCAACAAAAGTCATAAAGTAAAAGTATTAATTTATAGAAATTAACACATATGTACATACATATTAAATATGTATGAATACGAGTACATGTGAGTACGAATGTATAGTTGCGGGCGGTAAGGTGACGCGCTTGCCTTTTTATGAATGTGGGTGCCAAGGTGCAGAAAATTTAAGCGCAAGTGGTGTTGTAAAAACTGTCAATTGGTTGGCAAGCAAAAAATTGCACTTCGAGTGAGATAAAAATTAAATAATAAATAACTGCAAAAATAAACCTACATAAGTACATTTTTGTATGTATGAAAGCAAAAAATATTTGTGTGACACCTTTCGAAGAGGGTGGTGTACCGCGAAATTGTGAGTGTCAATTTGCCAACAAATCAATTTTTAAAAGATGAATGAATGAGTAAACAAATGATGGTGGAGGCAGAAGCTGATGGCAAGGCAATTGGGATTGTAAGCAACAGCGCTATTAATTCAGAGTGCAGATTTTTTTTTTATAACGAAACTTAATGCTTATGCAATTTTTACATACCTTTTTTTCAGTGAGATGCCCCACGCAAACTGTAATTTCTATTTATCTGTCAATTTACTATAATTTTCCATTTCATTTGTCGACTAACACCAGCATGGTTTGCAATTATCTCCACAGTCGCGGAGCATTGTTTTGATTCGCAAGCTCTTAGCTTCTGGTTGCTTCTGTCACTTTCTCGGCAAATTGGGCTCCTCCCACTCCTTTTATATGACAGCTGAATGGAATTCGTAGATTTGGCGTAAATTTGTGATTTTAATTTTGGCTTTAGCTTAAGTGCCACGCACTGCTTAACTGAATGCTTGAATGGTTGTGCGAGAAAACTTTGAATATAATGCGGATTTTGGGTCATTTAATAAGGTTTAACTGTTTTTCTCTTCGAGAATGCTGAATATATTTTTTTAGTATTGAAAGAAAACGAATTATCGTGAAATTTTTGCACGCATTCAAGTCCATAAATGGATCTGTTGGAATATGTACGTGTGGGGCAATTAACGTTTACGGACTGGTGTAACCCAGAAATGAGTAAACAATGGTGAATAATTGTGACACAAAAATTAAAAGAATACGTATTTGGGTGTATGCAACATTTTCGCAAGGTAAATGAATATTCAAATGAGGTATTTAAAAAAAAAAGAAATTCCAATGGTCCTATAAACCAAGAATTTAAGGTAAATTTATATAGTTATACTAATTTTTGTGCATTGTTAGCTTCGTTTGATGATGTTGCCACTCAGCCATGGATTGTTTCTACCAAAATCCTTAGAAATGGACCTCAAAACTACCAAAAGTAAAATTTTGTTTCCACAAGCGGTTTTGTGAAAGTAAATGAAACGAAAAAAAATTTCTTTTTAAACCAATAAAATCTCAAAATAAAAACAAAAGTGACCAAAAAATATAAAGATTTTATCTAAAAGATTAAACAAACGGCCTTAAGCTCAATAAAATTGTTGCATATAATTGTTATAAGGTCAAAAATAACAAACAAATAAAAGAGAGAAAAAAAATTTAATTACTTCCTAAAAATTAAATAAAATTTAAAAAAGATTTTTCTTTTTAAAATAATATCTAATATCTAATAATTAAAAGAAAATACTATTTATATTAAAAACATAATAAACGTTATAAAAATGATATTTATAATTATGTTTTAGGAAAAATTATATTTATATAAAAGAATGGAATTAGAAATAAAAAAAGAACATAAAATATGGTTCTGAAAATTAATTGAAATTAAAAAATATATATTTTTATTTTTAAAACAACATTATCTAAAACATAAAAAAAAGCGCCGCAGGACTCGAACTCGGATCTCTCGAATGGCTCGGCAACGCCTGTGACTTGCTCAATCGGCCATTGAAGGATTAACACTAAAACTATGCAGAAACATAAAACTCAATTACATTTCTGATAATTTTAAAGCAAAATATCTAAAATCCACAGCAATTTTGACGAGTAAAAAAGCAGTGCAAAATTGATTTGGCGTTCACGCAAACTACAAAGTTTTATCTGGCATCAGCTTAACGAACTATCTTGACATCTGTCTTTCATTTGTCTTACAAAAGACTTTTTACCATCTTAGACCGAATTTCCCTGCATATTTGAATACGCTCGAATGGTCTGTGAAATTTCTAGCATATAATATAAAAAACTGGATTTTGAAAATTTTTTAGGGCGATGTTCTCTTTCTATCAAGAGGAAAAACCAAAAACGACAACACTGCACATTCATCTTATTTCTCTCGCTCTCGCTCTCACTACACTAAAACCAAAAATGTTATCAGGACGATTCTATCTAGCCATCATCGTGAAACTTTTGAGTATCTATTTTTCCTCATAAAACATCTTATCTAAATGATAGTTATCGTTGATACATTGAGATATTTTCCGTTGTTACATTGAAACCACAAAGAACCAAAAAGACTATACAGGTCTTAATTTGATATCGCTAAGGGTAAAACGTATGTTTTTCCTCATCAAATTAATAACCAAAATGCAAATCTACAATTAAAAAAAAAAGCTTTTTATATTATTAATCGTTATATTTATACCTAAATATTATACTGTTTGAAGTTTCATTTTAACACACCGTGCACTAAACCAATAGTAATAATGTTTTTCAGTGTACTCAATCGGATGTTATTTTTATGCTGACTACCCACGAGGCAACCGTTGAAGCAACCAGAGAAAATATGTACATACATACTTCTCTGAAGGAGTAAAATATCTGGAAGTTAACATTGATCAAAAGCTCTTATGAAATCCGCGCCAGAAAAAGTTATGTAAAACCTCAGAGCCTCTACTTTAACCAGGCGCAAGATAAAAGGTGGAAACTCGAGCATCAGATCCCAGTTGACAAGGTGGATGTACGAAAACATTTCTTAACTGATCCTAACATAAAAAGAAGTAAAATCACTGCGGCTCTTGAAGTGTTTCTAGACCAGCCCCTATGCACATTTTAGAGGTCTTATTGTTTATAGCAACACTCAACTCAGATGGGAAAGCGGAGTTTAAGGAGCTGATGTAGTCCTTCAAACTCAGGGCTTTAGAACTAAAGGCGGAACAGCGCACTAGCTGCGTGTATGTGCTTTAGAGGTATTTTCCCCTAAATGAGCTAACTGGGACAAAATTCTCCAGAAAAATAGCGTTTGACAAACTGATGTCATTAAAACTGACCATGGCGTTAAGGTAGAGGTTTATTGTAATTTACAATTGGTATGCATAATTAAAAGCTCCTTTGTATAGGTCAAGTTAACTCTGCCAATGAACGCATACGAGGCCATATTAGTTAAAGCTGCCGTGGGATTGGCTTCAGAATTTAATACTCAGTGCTGCCAGAAATCGGGTGTAACTCACTTGCGATACAGTCAAATATTTTCAACAGAAATGGGGCTGCATTGTTAGGCTAAATTATTACATTTGGATGTAAGCCCAAATTAGTTGAATTGTTACAACTATTAAGAACGGATGCAGCTAAGCTAAGTATACATACGTATGGATGTAGCGAAAAACGCTGTTTGCCAAAAACGAGCTTTCGCAGCTGGTTGGTCGGCTAGCGAAAGCTGCTGACATGGTCGCAACAGTGAGTTGACTGCCTTCAGTCCACCCTTGGCTCGCAGACCTTGCAATCGCACATGTTCGAGTTTTCGCTCAGCGATCGCCGGGTACTCCATTCTACTTCCCCTTTGCCTATTCTCACCTGGCTCCCATATAAGGCTGACCATTAAATCTACACACGCGACCGAAAGAGAACTGTGGTATTCTCTGACTAGTTCTGGGTGTACCTCAAGCGATGACACGGCTGTGAATTTCACTTGGTTACCGGAGGAAATATTTCCCTTCCTTTTCGGCGTTGTGCAAATCAGCAGCCAGTCGCTTGACTCCTTAATGGCGACTACCTATGTCTTGAGAACCCAAAAGTAATCAGAGAGCCTAAATTAAAGGTTGCAGCAGGACCCTTTGCTTGTTGGACCACCACATGTGGTCTTCTATGCATAATTTTCCTAACTTTTTGCCAGTTTATAGCACTATCTCTATTGCCTTAACTCCCTTATTCTAAAAAAGAATTCAATAGTAAAGATTTATAATGAAGAATGCGATTTTAAGCACACGAATAGAGTCGAAAGGTGACAAAATATTCTGCTGTGAGCCATAAAAAGATGAAATTATATAGGATTGGAGTTCCGGAAGTATGTAGTAGTCTTAAAGAAACCTTGACTTACAACCCCGCCAGCAATATCAGCATTCGCAAAAAGCGTTGGCGTTACGTTTGGAATCAAGGAAATGACAGACTGTCGTTTAAATATTCGTGCCATTTGCCATATCAGTCAGTTTCGATCTGCAAAATGCGAATAGGTATGTCATTACACTCCATATGATTTCCACTAATTGCATAGTTCAACGCTGTAGCAGTCGCATAATGATCGCAGGGCAAAATGAATAGCACATAAGATACTCACATACATACATATATACGATGAGTACATATGCACCGAGGAATAACAAAAAATACCAAACACATGCAATTGTTTTAATTTTAATCAAAACAATCGCATATTGCAAACAGCTGCAACCAACAACACAAACAACGCGAACCGATGGCAACAATCATAATGAAGAAGACAGTGACAGCAAAAGCCACAGACAGACACTGCCACTGCGCTGATGATGAAAATGGCGAATGCGAATAAAACATTTCCCTCACGTAATAAAATTAAAAAGCTCAACACGCTCCAGTAACTGTGCTGGAAAAGTCGCAGTTATTTGCTGGCGCGTCTACTGCATTTTGCTCGAAGTGTATCGCACAACTTGCCACACAGCTTAGAGATGATTCGGCTTTGAAGTTGACGTTGATTTTGGCTTTGGCTTCATACAGTTGGCAGCTGAAGACGAGCAGGCATTGAGTTGCATTAGGCCAGCAGCCAGCAGCCAAGCAGTCAGTCAGTGAGTGAGTCAGTCATCCAGTCAATCGGGGTAAAAGGTATGCGTATGCGCAGCTGAGGCGGTGTTGCATGCAACTTGCACACTTGTCAACTGCCAACAGCCAACAGCAGCAGCAGCAGCGACAACAACAACATCTCCTACATACCTAAACGTCAAAAGGTAACAGCGTCAACCGTGCGTGTCAGTGAATTTGATAAAATGGAAAGGCAATAAATAAAGTAACCGAAATGCAATCGGCAATCGGCAATCGCTAAACGCCGAATACCAAATGCCTAATGCTGCCATGTGCCAAACTTCGATTGTCTACGAATTCGTATTTGAATTTGAATTTTCTAGTGAATATTTTATTGGCATTCACTTCGCAGTAAGAAGTCGTTTCTTTCTCTTTGCTGCATTTTCATAGCTGAGGTTACAGCGGTTAACTGCGTTTGTCGCTTACCGTTTTTCGCATATTTTAATTTATAATGCATTTGCAAATTTCTATGTAATTTTTCTTTTTTTTTTGTTACAGTGCCAAGAATGCATGCAGCTGGTCCGGCGATGTAGCGTTGGTCTCCCATCAATGTCAATGTGAACTAAGGGGCGATTTGCTTGTGATTATTGTTTGGTGAGTGGCATTTACTAATGACGGGATTGCATGAGTAAATAGTGAATCTAGAGGTCAGGGTTCGTTTGTAGAGAGGATAAGGATGTTTGAGAGTAGATTTTTTGGGTTTAAAAAAAGATGTTATGCGCGATTTTTTTATTTTTTTTTTTTAAATTTGTACTAAATAATTCTAAGGTAAGACGCAGTTTTTTAAGAAGTAAAATTTTTGGAATTCTCATTGTATAGTTTAGTACTAGAAAAAGTTCTTGTGGGACAGGTAAGATGTTTAAAGTAAACGATTTGGACCACTTTTAAAATTATTGGCATAATTAATCTTGTCCCGATCTCAAGCTAAACTAATATTAATCTTAAAGTTCTTTACATAAAATGTAAAGCTCATTTGTTAATCACCCCGTTTACACAGTCAAATCTCAGATTATTAGCTGTCAAATTTGTTGTGCTCAACGAAAATTTCAGTTCCTGTTCTGTGCCACTGTGAACACTTTTTTCTGCTAAATTAAGAAATTTAAAAATATTTTAACTTAATAAATATTTTGTTAAAAATCTTAATCGTTATATTAATTTTAATCTAAATCTTAATCGTGGCTTAGAACTTAATCTTAATGCTAGTCTTAATCTTAATCTAAACGTTAATCTTAATCGTAACTTTAATTTTAATCTTAATCTCGAAATAAATGGTGATCGTAATCTTTATCTTAATGGTGATCGTAATCTTAATCTTAATGTAAATGCAAATTTTAATGCTAATCTTAATCTTAATCTAAACCTTGATCTTAATTTTAATCGCATTTTTAATGTAAGTCTTAATCTTAACTTTAATCTTAATATTAATTTTAATCTTTTAATCATAATCTTCTTGCTAACCTTAATATTAATCGAAATCTTAATATTAATCTTAATTGTAATCTTAATCATAATCTTAATTTGTAATATTAACCTTTATCCTAATCATAATGTTATTCCTAGTATTTATTTTAATCTAAATCATAATTTTAATGCTAATCTCAATCTTGATCGTAATCTTCAAGTAGATCATAATCTTAATTGTGATCTAAGTCTTAACCTTAATCATAATTCTAATCTTAATTCTAACATTAATCTTAATCTGGATCTTAATCTTAATTTTAATCGTGCCTAACCACGGCCACCATTCCATCCCTTCTTCTGTCGCTGTTTCGTTTAATTGGAGTTTCGATTTACTGCCAACCGATCGGAAGGAGGTATCTCTTCCGCGGATAAGGCACCCTACAATTGATGACGACCCCTGCAAAACTTTTGAGGGCAATGATTTGGGGGCATACACCTGGAATATCTGTTTCCTTATTGGGAAAGTGTGCCACTGCCTAGCTAATTGATGTGCACGTGAGGCAGTTACAATATCCTGACCGGAATTAGGTCAGAGTAACACGGTTCTCTCGTGGCAGTCGAAGCTCTGTGTTCGTCATAGGTGGTGATTGGGCTGCGATTACGGCATTCATAGATCGAGAGTCGTGGTAGGTGGTAACCGACTCTCTACTTTCGAGAAGAAAATAGATCGAAAGGGCTCCTCCGCGTTAGAAATATAAAGTGGAGAAGGACTTAGCCTGACTAGGAGTTTCCAATTGGGGCGTTCGGTAGGTAAGAGAAACGACTGATTTGCTATGATGAATTTGGGCAAATTGCTTTAGCTATGACACCGCTAATCAAGAAGATTCCGTGATCTTGAGAATTGCGAATAAATAGCTCGGCTTGGAGCCATCCGCAAAAAATTGAAGTTAAGCCAACAGTGAACACAATATTATACAATCTTCTCTCAAAGGCAGTGGTGGCGTACTATACTGTGTTGCATTAAAAAGGAATTAATGCCTACATACTAGCATCCATCGCTTTAGAGCTACAAGTGGCCTTAAGTAGTGCAGCCAATCATTTTTGGTAAGCAGCCTCTTTTCGTAGCGGTTTTATATCATAGGCTTGCTTCAGGTGACCGTCCTGTATGCACTGCAAAAACGCTGTCAAGGCATTGAATTAATTTTATTTAACCTTCGACTTCCATAAAAGTGTGTCACTTAAATAGGACTACACCTATATATCTAACTACTTCACTTCGAAAGAAATACGGGCACGATGGGCTTCCAATCTTTTTCTTCCAGTGAAGATTGTAAATCACATTCAACATTCTTTTCAAAAAATTCCGACAGGAGGCAATATAATAGTTATAGTAGGAATACAAAAGTCATTTCCCCTGCCATACTTCCAAACTGGACTTGCACACATAGATTAGATTAGATTAGACTCGATTTCGAGGAAGCAGCAGGTCACCTAGTTACCGTCACCTAAACGATCCATCCACCTCTATTCGACTGGCGGTCTTCTTTGATCCATGTATTGCTAAGAAATCTTGCGAGGTTCTTTGGCTGAATGCCACTTAGGTCGTGCGCTTCTAGGTACGATATGCCTAGGAAGCAACGTCTGGTTCTAGTGAGGGCTTCATAGTGGCTCTGCTGTGTCCTGTTCTTCGTTGCACAACCTACACTGATCAGAGTTACCAACTCCTATGTTTGACAAGTGTTTCATTATCCTAGAGTGGCCAATAAGAAAACCTGTAACAATTCTTACTCCATGCCAACTGAGGTGAAGGATTTCTCCGGTTCTCTTTGCTGATATATCCCAGAAAAGATTCAGAGAGCTCCATACGCTTAGCAAAGGGAGAAATTTCCTTAACTATAGGCGTGCTGATGTGTCACATCGTCTTAGAGAGAGACTCGGGCAGCCGTTCAATAACGTAAATGAGATTTTTTGTGGTACCACAACCTAGGGGCCTAATTGTAGTGGTTTCCGCCGACAGCCGCTTCAACCTAACCTAATGGTAATTTAAAACAAGTATGTATGTATATATGTATGTTCGTATGTACATTAGGGGATTCCAAAAATGCGTGTGAAAAAAGTAAATCTATGTATTTTATATAAAAAAAAAAAAACGTTTAAATTATTGAAAATCAATATTTTTCAATCGGAAAACTCTGTTTCTCTTCAAGAGACTTCCAATAATAATACCCAATTGTTTTTTTTTTAAATTTTTTAATACTTCCAATAATAATACCCAATTGTTTTTTTGTAATTTTTTAATACTAACGATTTTGTACGGGTCTGCCACTGAATTTTTTTGGAGGAGTTTTTATGGATCAATGAAAATATTTAATACGAAAAATTTGTTAAATAAACAATTGGTTATTTTTATTGGAAATCTCTTGAAGAGAAATAGAAAAATTTTGGTTTGAAGAATTCTATACCATTTTTATATTTTTTTTTCATATTAAATACAAGGAAAACTTTGAGCGCTTTGAGCGTCCTCTAAATAATTTTGAGTTTCAAAATAAAAAATCCGTGAATAGGAGGTAAGAGCATTACAATTCCGACTTTACACCACCCTAATCCACATGCGGCAACTCTAATTCATACCATATAGGCGATAACAAGTGCTCCTATTACAAAATATTGGAAATCATAAACATTTGGAAATTCAACCCACAGCAAAGTCCCACTGACAAAATGAGAAACAACAACAAAAATATCTAAACAATGCAACCTCTGTTGAAAATTGGATTCGAAGACGAAATTAAACGGATTGAGAAATATCCCGATACAAGTAATAATTCATAGGAGCGTCATACACGCAAACTGACTGAGGAGTTGAGGTGGGCCAAACAAAAGAAACTGTTGCCAAATAGTAGAGGTGACAAAATTAGCAAAAAAAAAAGAAGTAGAGCAGAGGCTGAAAATTATGAGTGGCGCATATTTGCCAAAAAAAAAACGCCAATTTAAGATGCAGGGCAGAAATGGTACAGGTGGCTTGCGGCTGCCGAGCTGAGATGAGCAGCATAATTTGTGACAGCACACTCTGCAATGCGGGCATAAGTACGTACGTATGTAACAATGCGGTTAGTATTGCCAGCAAAAAAAAGAAACAACAACAACAACAAATAAAACCACGACTTTCACTTGTTGCGCACATTATTTACTGTTCACTCTTTCGGTTTCTGCATTTGTGGCTGCCGCGCGCGATTTGGTCACAAAGATAAGAGCCAATTGTGAAAAGCCAAGAAAAAATGCTTCAATGAGTATTCGTAGCAGACAAACAAAAGAAGGTGAAGAAGAAGAAGAAGCGACGATCACAAAGCAAAATAGAAATCACAAAGCTAAGATGACGCCGACTATAGTAAGGAAAGGTAGACAGTCGGCGCTGGCGATGGATGACAAAATGTTCGCTTAAAGTTGTGACAACAATTGACGTGACAGCTAGCTGACAAGCGACGCATAAAAATTTGCTGCAATAACAGTACTCGCACGAGAAGTAGTAGCAAGAAGCAATCAAAGGCAATTGCAAGACAAAAAAATGAACGGCAGCAATTGTTTGAAATCAGAACAATTAGACCACTTACCACTGTGAAGAAACAGAAAATTGTAGCAGAGAAACACCTGAACGTGTGTTTACATGTGTGTGTGTGTTTGTGTATCATAAAGCGGCAGTGAAGCGGAAGAAAGCAAATTAAAAAGTAAAGAAAAATTGCCAACCAAAAGACGTGTGTTTATGAAAAATTAAAGAAAGTGAGATTGTGCGAGTAATAAAAGCAAAAGTTTTAGCTTTCTTTGCTCTTTTTTTCTCAATTCTTTGCATATCACATTATATTGCTCTAATTATTCAATTCAAGATAAAAACCGAATTGTACAAAAAGTAATTTTTAAATCATTTGTTTACTCCAACAACGATTTGCCAGTTGTTGCATTCATTAATTCGTTTGACTTTTGTGCTCATCTTCTGTCGAAACGAAGCGTCAAATGAGCCAATCAAAGTGAAATGTTGATGACTATATTTACAAATAGGGTTACGGCTACCGGCAAGGGCGTAGGATTTAATGTATGAGGGGGGCCAGAGGTTACTATATAAAAACGCTTTCCCAGTAATGCCCGTGTTGCACTGGGTTCGTAACCCGTAAGGTAAGAAACAGCTCCATTTGAAAACAAAAACGAACCTCGGTTAATTTTCCCCCAAACTTCGACGACCCTCCATACGAAACAACGCCTATGCATTACCGATATTCGCTGGGATTTACTGGGCCGCCCATAGCAAAAACTGCTGGTGTACTTAGAAAAATACCCGGCTGACATCACCACAGTACAAGAAATTTGATGGAAGTAGCATTATTGCGAAAAATTTGGAGCGTGGGCACGAATTTGGTGTGAGATTTGTAGTTGCGTAGAGGTCTCAACAGCTTGTAGGACGAGGTGCACCTCCATCAGTGAACGATTTGCAGTAATCTGCATGAAAGCTAAATATATTTGGTCCAACAATCTACTCTGAATATTGCTTAAACCAGAAACTTCTCATTGACCGGATATTTGTAAATGAGCAGTGGGCTTAGATTTGGCAACTATCACCCACACAGGAATACCAACCAACTCGGTATACAGGATCAGCGAACGTAATGTGCTCTCAGCTAATGGCTAACATTCGAGTAGCTTGCGATGCAGTAAAGGCACGAACCATTGAAGCAACTATGTGCTTTTGTTTGGTGAAACGACCGCATGCAAATACTGAGAACAGCGTGCGTCAAGATGAGAAGGTGTTAACAACGAGATATAGGAATGGTCCAGTTCGCGGATACAGAAAAAACTTCATTTCGCAAAGGAGCCAATCTCTACGTACTCATTGTTCCTATAAACTGTGGTAAACACACTTTTTTTCGATCAAAGAAGACTGGTTTCTTCTACTTCAAGTGAGCTCTTCAACTCTCTTAATGAAGTCCCCAAGTTCACCAATTTCGTATCGTCGTTCACGTATCTATTTAACGCATGTCTAGCCAAAAGGATAATACCATCAGTTTTTAGGAGGAAAATGCTGGTATTTCAGAACGGAACCTTCCAGTTACAGGCCCATATGCCTTCTCAATTCGACGGGAAGAGTCCCCGAACATGCTATATGCAACCATCTCGAAAACGGGGTATAAGCTAAAGGAGGAATATCAGATAATCGAAAAGGGAGATTCGCCATTTACACAGAAACTCAGTTATCCAGCTGGAATGCGACGCGATTAGTGGTTTGGCTAGGCGCGAAGATTCTAAGAAATAATGCTTAGTAGTAACCCTGGACATTAAAAATGCTTTTAATTCGGCGAACCTTTGTTCCTTAGGATTCTCAAACGGAGCTGCTTCGAAGATTACGAAACTTCAGCAGGTGTGAAAAGTCGAAAAATCTGAGGCGGCGTCCTCCAAGGCTCTGTGCTTGGTCCTTTGCCTTCGAACATAATCTACGACGGAGTTCTTTGTCTCAAAGTACCGAGGTAATTGGATTTTGCGGACGAAATCGCGGTAATATTTAGTTACTGCGAACACTTAAATGAAATTTGCGATAATAGCCTTAAACTGGCGGACCAGAAAAGTACCTCATATGCAGCGAAACTTTTGGGAGCGAAATTGAACCTTCCGCGGAAATAGATGCGAGTAAGCAAGCCTGGCAACAAATATGGGACAACTTAGTTCTTAACTGGGCACGGGTGCTTTACATCGTACCCATACCGATTTAAAGACGAATCTGATCCTATATGCGACCACCGCCGAGGGAATGTCAGAGAAGACGTAAACCATGTGTTTTGAGAACGCAAAACGGATGATTCGGCGTGCATTTGTCATTGAGAAAAGTGGAGATTAGCATGCGACGCAATCACCGATATGATGAAAAGATTCAGGGCTCTTGAAATACTAAGACCTAGCAGCGGAAAATAACCGCTTATTTCAATGTATCTACGCGCAACATTTTTCATTTGGCCCCTACTTGGCTACGCCCTTGGCTACCGGAGAAGCTGAAGTATGGTTGCTGAAGCTCAGCTGCGTCTTTGACACTTCTCTGAAAGCTTTGCGTTGAGTTTTTCGATTTTTTTTAGAGTGCGTCAAAATACTTGTGCATCGTAAATGACTCAATAAAGATGAACAGGTTAGAATAATAGTGTAATTGAAGATATCAGTGCTTAAGTATGTAGCTAAGTTTGTTTATCATGCATGTAATTTGTTTGAAAGTTATTTAGGAGGCAATTATATTTTGCATACAACAGGTGTGGGCTATCATATGGAAACTGAAAGTCACATTTAATGCGCATTCTTATGCTCTGTTTAGTTTTTGCTGTATCGGTGAAAAAAAGAGGGGAACTTTTTGTAGCTTGGATAGATTTTACCGGCACATAAAATACATCTAAAGGTATAAAATATGAAAAGGGGAAGGAAGGTTTAAGATTTATTTAAAAACTCAAAAACCGTGATTATTTCGCCGAATTTGGTTCCGACGAATTCTGTGGTAACATCACGAGATGCTTCATTCTTTACCATTTGCTCTTGTAGCACGAAATACGATGCACAAGACCTCGGTAATACAGGCCAACAAAATATTGGAAAAGAACCAAGAACCTAAAACTATTCCATCTGGTAGAAGCTTCCCCTTAGTACAAGCCCAGGACACAATTAGTGCTTATATCACAATTTTGATATGCTTTCTCTGGAACCCTTGATTTTATCTGCTTTCGTGATACGCTGGGTTCGTCAAACCATTTGGATTATCCGATGAATATATTAAGGTTATTAATGGTGAATTTGGAGATCTCCCCAAGATTTTCGATGGAAAAACTCCCTGGTGGTGTTCTGTCTTATTCGTGCCAATGCTGGGTACTCGCAAAGATAATGAAGAACCGTTACTTACTTCCCTCAAGATTACAG
>NW_023458556.1:58517888-58544111 GCF_013731165.1 Rhagoletis pomonella | reverse complement strand
TCGCAAAGATAATGAAGAACCGTTACTTACTTCCCTCAAGATTACAGCTACGAGGTTTGTAGGGAAGGCCCATTTTAGCTGCATGTTCACCACTGTGACACTGTCCCGTTATCGTGGCTGTTAATATAACTATATCTTTCCTCTCGACCTCTTCAGAAGTTCTTCTGCCTTTGGCTTGTCATAATTCGGCCATATGTTCCTCGCAGTTTTGCCGGCTTGAACGTTGTTCCAGCGTGTATCAGCCACATGTGGGAATTGCAGATGCAGTTCCCACTCGATGAGTCTGATTGGAGAGTTTATTGTCTCTGCTTCGGATTCATCAAAAGATGATCAGCCCTATCATTTCTGTGTATATTCCTATGGCCGAGAACCCAGATGAGAGTGATGTCTATTAACTCGGCCGCCGTGCTTAACGCACATTTGCAATCACTGACCGTTTTAGATTTTGTTACCGGTGAGGCAAGTGCCAGAAGTGTCGCTGGGCTATCTGAGAAGATGTGTATGCTTTTAGCACTCCTACGCAGCTACTCGCTAATTACTTACAGGTCCTTTCGATTCCCAGTACTTCCGCTTGGAAGATGCTAGCAAAGTTCGTTAGTCGGAACGAGATAGAGAAGTTCAACGCTTCGGAGAATCGGGGGTATTCTCATCCACACCGCAGTTCTTTTGGACCCGTCCGTATAGATTTCAGTGGAATTCTCCTCGATCATCCTGCGCCTGATCCAATCACCTCTTGACTATTTTCCAGCTTTTCGGAACGTATATCAAGCTGATACTGACTTTGTAGATCCTTTCCAGCCAGGATACCAGAGGCTCTCGCAGAGGCAGAGGGTAATTTCTCGAGTATTATCGCTATGATACCATTAATATATTCAGGTATAATAAATCGATATATATGTATATATGCATTTTTAACGATACTCTAGCGATCACGAATGCTAATGTTATGAATTAGAAAATTTTCTAGTGACTGTGTGAGTATGCTCGTTGCTCTTTCACGCTAAAACGTAGATATTTCAACGAAAATCGGCACACGGATGGATTTAATCGGGACTGATGTAAAGGATATTTTTTGAGGTTGCCACCTTCTTTAAATTTAAAATCAATTTGTTATTATGTTAAATAGAATACTACAGAGTGTGTATGTAAAACGTATGGGTTATTTTAAAGGGATTACCACCTTTTCAAAAGGATAACATAAATTGAATGAGCAAGTTAAACGAAATATCTGATATATAAAAATTTCATGTCACGGTGTGGTCGAACTCCACCTAAACGGCTTGACCGATCTTTATGAAATTTTTTGTGTATATATGGTAGGTAGGGAGCGTGGCACCTCCCATACAAATCGAATTTTCCATATTGCGTACCTCTGGAAGTGTTCGTGGTAGAGTACTGCAACTTAGTATGTACAAGATATATAGAATAAAGACATATATGAAATCAATCCCATACTCTTAGAGAAAATTGGGGCTATTTGAAAAGGGGGCGTGGCGCCTTTCAAACACATTAAAACTATTACGTACATATCTTTGTATGCATGTATACTTATGCTAGGTTATTTAAGACGGCAATGGAAATATTCCCTCTGGCAACCCCCAAACCATAATATTAGAAGATAAATGCGTCACGGCTGCTAGTTTTAAATGTAGATATCAAATGAGAGAGGATTAAGAAAGTTTTATTTCAAAAATATGTTTAAAGGGAGCTACAACCTGTTCGGAAGTTTAATAGTAGTTTAATGAACAAGTTAAATACAGTATTTTAATATGGGTATTAATTGCGAGAAGTTTTACGAAAACTTTGTATATATTTGAAACTATTTTTGGCAAGGGTTGTCAACAGTTTAGGAATTTAATTGGCAAGTTAAATAAAATCCTACTAATATTAAAAATGTGAGAGTTTGTGAGTGAGTCTGTGAATAAGCTTGCTTGTCTTTCTTTATATAAAATCTTGCAATCAGATAGCATTTGACCTAGTTTAACATATAGCATAATTTTTTAAGGGAGATGCCACAGCTTAAAATGTTAAAATCTGTTTTAAATTATAAGTTCATCAAAATATATATATATGGGTGGCAAACGAAAATATAACAAAATATTTTGAAAGGGGTTGCCACATGTTTAAATGTCAAATCCCAGTTTTTCATAAGTTTAATAAATTATTACAATATGGATGTCAAACGAAAGAGGCATAAGAAGGCTTTGCTTCGAAAATATTTATAAAGAGGGTTGCCACTAATTATTTTGAATTAATAAGTTATTTTTAATACGTGTGCTTGTAGGCTTAGAAGAAAAGCTTGAAATTTTACACTTTTTTGGTACTTACTAAGCTTTGGATCTTTGCTAAGATACTAAATGTTTTGCTGATTTCATTATGTAAACAAATATGTATTTGAAGTAACGTTGATCGCTATTTACAGGATTTTACTGCCATTAAATAAAAAATAACAAAATTTCACACAACCTATTGAAAAATTTTTATTCGATGCTAAAAGTCTCACAAAATGGGCTTTTACGTAACTAATTGTGAGCGAAAAATATTTCATGGCAATAAAAGGGGTACAACAATTCTCAGGCGCCTATGAAAACGGCACTTAATTGGCCGTATAGCTGAGAGCGGTGGGCTGTCAAAAGAAGCCATGAAAAATTGTAGTTAATAAAAAAAATTCAACAGCAAACAAAAGTATTAAGAAATGAAAATTTGTGAACCACTAACAAACAATTATTAAACGAAAATTTAATGAAAATCAGCAAACGCCTAAATGGGCAAACAGATGAAAGGGGTAAGGGCTCATTAAACTAAATTTACTGCATTAGTAAATTTTTGCCGAGCTTTGTAAACATTGTCAGCGCATTTTTAATTATCTACACTTTTAATTTCGTTGAATGAATAGAAATCCCAAACAATATAAATGAAAGAGCAATAAAATATGAAAATCACAGTATGAGGGCTTGTATATGTGTAAGTAAATTTTTGTATTTGTGTTGCATAATTTGACTAGATTTATTATGCGTGTTTTTTCTTTTGAATTATTCCGCGACAATTAGCAATTAACTGTGGCTACTTAACAGCCGCCTTATTCGAAGTATTGTCTGACCATTGTGCAGATGCTGCCCCTTCATTGCTTCCCATCTTTTCAAATTTAGAGTTGGCTACTTCATCGTTTCCTTTTCTACCTGCCTCTTCTTCACATTCTTTCACTTTCTTTTGGCTGAAAAAAAAGTGGAAGTGGAAGTTTTTTAACTTTTTTTTTTATATACATATAAATTCATTAATTTAAACCAAACAAGTTATTTGTAATAGCAACAACACCACTTTTCTCGCCACACAATGATGCTGCATTCATGAGTTCATCGGCGGCGCGGCTTTTGTGTCAGCGAAAAAAAAAACTTCACAGAATATAAAAGAGGAAAAATGCGTGAAATGGCACCGACTGCATGAGAAAGTAATATTTTTTTTTATTATTTTTAAATTTGGTTACTGCTGCGTTCAGTCAAAAGAAAGTGAAATTTTACGAATCGCATTGCGTCAGCGGATGGAAGAAATTTTTAAAGAGGTAAAAAAACTTGCAGAAAAGGAACAACGAATCGCTAGTTCAAACGGAATGACGAAATCGCGTGGAGAGAGAATATTTTACACCTTTTTAAAATAAAAAGTATGTTCACTTTTTCCCCAATCGATATTTTTTTCCCCCAATCGATATTTCAATTAGAGGTCCCCTATTTCCAACCATCGTGTCAATGACTCACCCGCACCAGAGTAGTAATTATATTTTCGTGCTTACACATTTTGCTAACCGTTTGGCCGAGCTTCTCATTAAATCTGTGCTGTTCGATTTAATATTGTTACACAAATGGAGCGTCCTACAATTATACGTCACCTCCGAATGGCAAATGGATTTTTTGAAAAGCTTTTTTCAAGGCAGAAATATACTAGGAGGTTTGCCATTGCCTCTCGAGGACGGGAAGCTCTTAGAAAAACTGAGGTACTTGCCTACAACAGTGATTCCCAAAGTGGTCCAGGTGCACCCCCAGGGTTCCACGGTAGACTTGACGGGGGTCTACGTTGGCATGTAAAAAATATGGGGATTCACGAGTTGCAAGTGCGGGTCCGCGAAAATTTATCTGGTTTCGATAGTAAGGAACAAAAGTGCCTGGCTTTATCTATCAATCTAGGGAGTTAATCCACTACTCCAAAAAATTAAGTGAGCAGAAAAAATACCAAATTTATCGGTGGTCTTTGACAATCCGTATTTCGGTAGAAATGGTCGTATTGAGACTTTAACAAAAGCCTTTGAAGCTCTAAGATTTTAGTTTTTATTTAAGATTTTAGTATTTATTTCCCATGTAATCCTGACAGATAGCGCGAAAAAATAATTTTGCAAATTTTTGGTTCAAGGGATTGCAAAAAAAAATTTATTTAGACCGGCACATGGATCAGATAGCCACTTTTCTTAGACTTAATTTCCTGTTTTTAAAACCTCTCTTAACTTTTTTTAGTACTGTGAAATGCTCTTAAAGCATTGCTGCACTTACCTTCACTTTGTATCTTCATACTTGGCGAAGCCTTAATTTTATGCAAAATTAAAAAAATAACAGTTATTTTTTATTTTTATATTATACATCCAATATAACAATTATTTTTGATTTTTATATCATATGTCTTAGATAACAGTTAATGAAGACTTTTATTTGTAAAAGTCATCAATTAAAATCAGTCAGTGACTGTTATTTTTAAAAGTCATCAATATACATCAGTCACCGATTTTTATTTTTTAAATCGTTCGAAGGTGTTGGGGAACAAAAGTTTACTACGACTTTTACTAATGACTTTTATAAGTATGATTTAAAAAATAAAGATGAGGGACTGAGTTTTATTTATGCCTCTCATAAATAAAAGTCTTCGGTAACTGTTATCTAAGACACATAATTTAAAAATTCAAAAATAACTGTTATTATTTAGATTAAAATAAAAAATAATTGTTATTTTGGATTTATAAAATAAAAATCAGAAATTAAAGTTATTTAAGGAGTAATTAATTAAAAGTAATAGAATAACTGTTAAAGAGCGATTTTTTTTCAAATAAAGGTTGCAACTGTTACGGTCCCTGTATCTAGTTTTTCTATCACTGAGCAGACGCCACTGCAAACAACTTGTTGAACTGCTGACTGGTCACTTCACACGGTGCACACACCTGAGATAAAGATTAAAGTTAAGATTAAGATTAAGACTGAGATTAAGATTAAGAAAGAGACTAGAATCAAGATTAAGATAAATATTACGATTGAGGCTAAGATTAAGATTAAAATAAAGATTAAGATTAAGATAAAGATTAAGAATGAGAATAGGATTAAGATTTAGATTTATATTAAGATTAGGATTAAGAATAACGTTACAATTAGAATTAATACATATTAAAATTAAAATTAATATTAGGATTAAGATTAAGATTAAGATTAACATTAAGATTAAGATTAAGATTAATGTTAAATGTTTTATATCATGGATTTATCTATATACGTATTTAAGTTACATAAGAAATGTTCTACTTCAAACTGGCATGGCACCGTTGTCTTCTGTTTAGTTTATTTTTCCATTCATAAAAATTTCGTTGCGATGGCTTACAATGTAGTATTGCCGAAAATCTCTTCACTTTCATAACTCACTCGCTTCAATAAATCAATCAATGAAAGTACTTTAACACGAATGAGCATTTCTAACCATGCGTATGCAACACAACGCAGGCTATAGAGCGAATGTTTTAACTCGAATCACTACACGCCTGCCACTGAAATGAAATGAGACATCAACAAAAAAATAATTCAATAAAAATGTATAAAGGTGCGAGATGAAGATGCTTTTAAGTGTGTATACATATATGTACAAATGTAGTGTGTATTTCATGGCTGACAGTAGCAGCGCTGCGCAACGCAGACTATAGCTATCAATGGCATATCGCCCGCGCATGCGTGCAGGCTAATGGAAAAGAAGTACCTATTACGTTTTGCGGCAAGCAGCCAATACTGCGTCAAATCGTTTTTATTGAGCACACATGTGAACGAAAGTGAAAGGCGAATGAGTTGGGGCTGCAGCTGCAGGGCGGCTATGGCAGTACAAAGAAGATGTCAGACAGGAAAAAGTTGTTTATGCTTAAATATTTGGTTGAAGATTTTACAACTAAATGTTCATACCTATGGCTCACTTTGTTCAGAAACGCATAAAAATATATAAGCGTATTTATTTGCACAAATGTATATATTTACACGAAGAAGGTACATACATATGTGTAATGGGTATGCTTATGTGCAAAAGTCCAGCCAACCTTTTTTGGCTAATTTGCTATTAGTCATGTTTTCGCTGTAAGCCGGCAAAAGTTACTGAAAGTTTGTTAGGTGTGCGTAAGAAATATGCACAACTGTTTAAATTTAACAAGCTAACAAAATGTATTTATGTACACACATTGGTTTAAAATACTCTAAAGAAAAAATGCAAACGCGCTTGGGCGTTGTGAATCAGCCTGAAAATTGGCACAACAAAAGTCATGAAACCAAAAATTCGTTTATTTGCACAATAGTTAATGTGAAATTTTAAAGAAAAGTAAAAACAGTGAGAAGCGAAGATGCGAAACAAAATTCACAAAAGTCGTGAATTTTGCCTAAAGTGATAGTAAGTTAAACGGCTATTCACTTGCACTTATACGAAAGTTAAAATGTTTGAGTCATACCAGTCATAAATAGCATTTCTTTATTGCCTTTCTTGCGTTTAAGCGCTCCTGAAAGGCAAATGTTTAATTTTTCACTAGCAGAAAGCTGTGGACTCTATCCTTATCACTCAAAGGCCGTGTTACCAAATGGATAAAAATAGTTCTAGTTTTAACCTACGGTAACCGAACTGCAATTATCATAGAACTATAGAGGAAGGATTTGTCTAGATCAACTGCCGTTTTCACAGAACACTGGAATCTTGATACGCAGGCCGCAAGACTAGAACTGGTGCTAATTAGAGCATCTACTGTGCATCTTCCCAGCACTGGGTAGGACTAGATTGAGATTTCTAGGCACACTTTTTTATGGTTTAACCGAAATAAGTGGTACTAAACTGCTGCATCGTCTTAGTTTCTTAAACCTCACGGAAGGAGAAATAACCATTTCTGCTGTTTTCTTGTTGTCGTTTTTATACCCGAGCGCACTTGTGCACAAGGGTATATTAATTTTGTTCACATAACGGTTGTTTGTAACAGCCAAAACGAATCGAGATAGATATAGACAAATGTATACATAAATGATCAGGATGAAAAAAGGAAGCGATTAAGCCATGTCTGTCTGTCCGTCCGTCTGTCCGTCTGTCCGTCCGTCCGTGTACACGATAACTCGAGCAAAAATTGAGATATCTCAACGAAATTTGGTATGTAGGTTTCCCTTAATCCAAGGTAGGTTGGTATTGAAAATGGGCGAAATCGGACTTTAACCACGCCTACTTCCCATATAACGGTAATTTCCAGAAATACGAAAACTGCGATATTTTAGTAACTACTGAAGATAATTCACTCAAAATTGATATTTACAGTAATTTTTAGACGAAAAATAAGAGTATTATAAATTTTTGGAAAATGGGCGTAGCCACGCCCACTTATGGTTACATGTGTATATCTTGGTAAAAGCTGCACCAATTTCTTCCAAACTTGGCACAGTTGTTGGCCTTGATACAGCATAAAAAATCGCCGAAACTTTTTAAAATCGGACAATAACCACGCCCACATCCCATATAACGGTAATTTAGAGAAATACAAAATTTTCGATAAATCAGTAAATATTAAAGCTAATTTATTCAAAATTGGTGCTTGCAACATTTCTTTACCAAGAAATACGTTTATGGTAAAGTTTTGGAAAATGGGCGTGGCACCGCCCACTTATGATCACATATAAGTATATCGGTAACCGTTCTACCAATTTGTACCAAAGTCGGTATTTTTATTGTTTTTGCCACATATAAGCAAAACGTTGAAAATTATTGAAATCGGACTAAAATAACGCCCGCTTCTCATATAACGGTAAATTTCAGAAATGCTTGAAACTTCAATATTTCGAAATTTAAGACACTAATTTGCTCAAAATTGATACACCCCGGCTTACCATCTAGCGGAAGGTTTCGGAAAGGTGAAAAACATATATTTAATACTTGCGCCGGGTATTTAATGTTCGGCTCCGCCCGAACTTAGACTTTCTTACTTGTTCATATTAAATTGTAACATGTGGTCTTGAAACGTCACGTATTAGTGTAAGTTCTTAAAGTCGTAACATAAACCAATCATCCCACCGGGTAAAAAAATTTAAAGTAAAATTTATTTGCACTTGGTTCGTTGTTGCTGAAACGAAAAGGCGACAGATGGCACGGCACCCGTGGCTGGGTAAGATTAAGATTCATTTTGTTGTTAATTATTATGCAGAAAAGTCTTAATTTTTCTTGTTTTCAATATAATATCCCAGCCAGCAAAATATCCGGAAATGTATTCGAAAATGGAAACCATTTCGCAAAAAAAAATCAAATGTTTCATCTGTTTTTCGATTCCGTTTTAGGTCGCTTTACCGACCATTCTCCCACTAAAGTCTTCATCGGTAATGTATGTACAGAAAACTATCGAAAATGGTTGGGAAACGGATGCGCATGATGAGATTTTTCGGACACAAAAACAAATTTTGTCGTTTTTTTCAATTTGTTTTTTTTTTTAGATTTCGGTTGGTTATTCCTTAACAATAGGCAACCGCGGCTACAGCGCCAACCAAGAAAAAGGAAAATGTTAACCATTTCAATATAAATTCTTTTACTTAAATCTTTTCTTAACAAATTCTATTATCTTAAACTAAACAAATTTTTTTCTAATATATTTTTCTTTCATTCTGTGCAGCCAGCTTAGACATAACGTCTCCACAGGAGCGATTACCTTTACAAACTTCGAGAAAGTTGTTTGGCATATGACTCACCAGTGAAAATATACAAAAATAACTTTATAAGCAATCGTTCATCTGCCGACACACCCATCGTCGATGTAATCAAAAACCATGTAGCTTTACCGCGGCGAATATTGAAATTTATATGAACCAATAAGTCAAAGCGCATACAATAAACCAATAAATAAAAAGTGTTGTCAAAACTCAAAATCGAAAAATCAAAAAAGTTAACAAGCATTGAAAAAAGGGGGGGAAAAATAACAAAGTTGGCGAAAGGCCATCAGCACTGCCCAGCGCCAATTAAAACCTGTATTGGTTCACAGGCACAAGTGGATTGCAGCATACAACAACAGCGTGCTCTGTACATCCCCCAGCATACCAACGCTCAGTGTAGACAGTGAAACTATTGTATTGCTTACAATGTCAAATGTCAAACTTGTTTGTAAACTTAGCGCTGAGTCGACTGCTCTTTTTTTGCATTCTTTCATGAGCTTTTTGGGCACTCGACGCGCCCTTTCTGTTTTCGTTGTGCGCTTGCGGCCAACCTTTCTTCTGCGGGCTTTGCTTTCATTTACACATACGAAGCATAAGCATGCATATGAGCATATGACCAGGTTTAACAAAAAAAAAAGGTAAAATAAAAAATGTAAAGCGAAAAAAGAAATTACAAAAATTTCTGGTTGGAATTTTTGGTTGGTGAAATTTCTGAACATTTTTGCTGGTTTGCTTTTTAGCCGATTTTCAGTGGTCTTTTTTTGTTTGTTTGTTTCCTTTTTTTGCTTTTTGTTTGGAGTGGATTATAGAAGCCAACCAACAAGTGGCCATTAAAAGGTTAAATAACCACTGCCAATTGACTATTATAGAGCGAGTAAATTTTTCTAATCTGATATGTGTACTATGCGGTCTCAATGAGGATGCTGACCTAGAAGATATAAACGTAGTAAAAATTTTCATAGCTAGCGACAAAAAATAGTACCCACATACAAACAAAAGATTTAAGAAACGAACTTGGATTTCTAAAAGTTTGATAAGGCGAGCACGTACGTCGATCAATGCGTACATATGCATTTCAAAAAGTAGAACTAAACTTTTACTTTCCAAAAATGTAAGCGAACTCTGTGTTACAGCAATTGCTGCGCACGATATTGTATCCGCTTTGGCATACACATTTGCCGTAAATCGCCTCAGGGCTTTACTTTACGACAACACGTGTGTTGGTTTTGAATAAACATTCGCCATGGCAAGAGAGAAAGAGTGTTGAGGAAAAAATTAAATATTTTCAGGGCTTTATGAATGAGCTGAGTGTCGGTGAACGCTAATTGCTCAATCCATACGCGAAACGTCTAAATTCTTGTGGCAATTCAATTACTTTGAACTAAATAGTTTGTTGTTAGAAGCAATATTTGTCATTAACGGTGGCTATTTGACAGTCACGATGGGCATGAAACTGGACTGTATATATACATATGTGTATGTATATGCGCCGATGGACCTATTAGTTATATGTACGTATAGCAAAACTTTCACTTGACGCATGCAATATGAATTCATACCGGGTATAGCGATTTTACTGAGTGCGTGGAAATCGATTGCTACCATTTACTAGAGGCGGAAAAATGTAGGAGTAAAACGGAGGAGTAAAACACTGCATATAACAACATATAATGAAATAGAAAAGGAAATAACGGGGTAATAATTGGACTGCGTTGATGCCATCTAGGCATGGGATTTCTAATTAATCCGTAGTCTTGATTTCGGAGTTACTTTCAGTTATAGTTAGAGTTTACTATGTGGAAAACAGTCTGAAGACTGTGCCGAAAATACCACAATTTACACACAACAGGACGATGAGTATCCTGCCAACTTTTGAGGCCGCAACATAAAGCCAGATTTCGTTTTGGACTGTACCATTTTAACTGAAGTTATCTACAAGCAGAACTCATAACAAATGCGCAGTGAACAGAAAGCGATTATTCGATTTCTCAAATGTATAAGTAAAGCAGCCAAAAGCTTAGTTCAAATATCCACAGCAAGTGCATACAAAACAATATATTTGTTAAATAAATAGTAGAATCAGAAAATGGAAAATCCACACCTGCCAGATTTTAAATATTTCCGTTATTCTGCTTTGCCACAAAGGCAGTGGCGCGTATGAGTAAGTGTGGCATATTGAACGATGCATGAAACCACGCGACGACGAGAATAATTTCCATATTTCCATAGTCTTTGCCTAGCACAATGGTATAAATTTCACTCAACCGAAGCGCTGGCTGAGCAACTCATAAATGTGATTTTTAATAGTTAACATTAAGAGCATTTAGTTACACTTGGTGGACAGCTGAAATATTAACTCGAAAAAATGGGATTACAAGAAGATCAGCAAAAAGATAAACAGTTACAGTTTCTTCAAAAATAAGCGCCGAAATGGGAGTGCGATGAATGGATATACATATGGGACATACACATTTACATTTTTGTCATTGCTAGATGATATGTATGTAGACTATTGAACTTAGCAGATTGTTATATGGAAAAAGAAATAAATGATTAATTAGCGGAAAATGATATCGATTTTAAATAGCTCTTGTGGAGGTTTAAGGAGATTAATTCAAATGTATATATATGCACTAAAGTGCTTTGCATCCTATACTAAAAAAAATGTATATATTTTTTCAGCAGGTCATAAAATATTGATGTTTCCTCTAAAATGTCATAAACAAATTCAAATTTGAGAGTATTTTTCCAGCTTTACCATGCTGAAAATATGTATAAAGTCAAAATATTTGACGAAGCTTTTCTACAACGCATGTCGCTTCTCTTGATGCACCGCCACTCTAACGACCACAATGCGTCTTTTATAATGGGTAGATCGTAAGATCCTATATATAAAATGTACTATATATATATAAATTTACTATATATATATTTTTTTACATACATATTCGTACATAAGCTTTAGATCTAATCTAATATATTTTTCGATAAAAATTATGTCGATAAAAAAAAATATGATCGAAGCGTTAATATATTAGTCTAATTAGTGAAAGAAAATACATACAATGTTGATAACCAGAAACTTGGTCAATACTGTAGCCTACTGAGTCCCTTAGCTTTCTATAAAAGGAATATTTTGTAAGCGATTAAAAAAAGTGTTTTTGGATCTAATAAATTATATAACTATCTTACAATACATATTAGGAAAAAAACGCCGGGAGAAGAGTTCATATTTTCAGTATATATATACTGTGTATACTTTCACACATACTTAAAATGTTCACTGAAATTAATAAGATACAAATTTTTATTTAAAACTCGTAACCCTCCACGAAAATTTTTCGGTATTAGTATGCTCAAAATACCTTTTATTTGATTTCCATATAAAGTTGTTTTGGTCAAATTTTCCAGAATCGAAAATAAGCGGAATTATACTAATGGATTACAAGTATTTCAGTAAAGCATTGCTAAAAAGCTTTTTTTCTACCTATATATAAATATTATAATTTTGTACCTAAATTTTCTAAAAAAAAAAATAAATGGACGATGAAAAATAGGCGACAACCCTGCTCAGAAATATCTCCAGATGTGTGATGTTTGAAAATACTTTCCATTTGATATGATTTAAAATATGCGGCAACCCTATATGAATGTTATCGGTGATGCCACCTATTAAAATAATCTTAGAATACATACAAAACATTAACAGAATATAAAATTTCATTAAAATCGTTGAAGCCGTTTCCGAGAAACCTATGAATATTTGTGTATATATATGCGATACTTGCCCGTTTAAAGTACATCAAAAGATAGTCTCGGCTTAATTATGATAATTAATAGTATTAAAAATCTCAATAACACTGTTTAGACCGTCCCTAATGCTTTCCAAAAGATCTTTGCAAGTGGAGTTCTCTATCTCCTAAACTTCACTTTCAATTTAGTGGTGAGTCCAGAATGATTTATTTCGAAATAAAGGGAAGATTCAAACTGCATAGCTCCCTGCAATCCTACCCAAGTTTAGTTCTGTTTTAGAATCCTTTTTGGTTTGTTCACTTATTGTTTACAGTAAATAGGGGTGCATTTTCTTACGCATACTGTGCTTATAGCCGCATTTATTAATCTGGCTGTAAGCTGTAGGCCAATCCTTTATGTTATGGACCGCTGAATTCCATATTCTAGATGAGCTCTGTTTATTTAGCCTAAGAAAGTTAAGAGAGATTGTTAAATACACTCCGTGTCATAGTTATATGCGCGCCTCATATTGACAAGTTTTAATAATATTTTTTTTTGTTATGTAGTTTTTAAATTTTTTTTTTATAAAAATATAGTTTATTTTTTAACTAGAACTTACCGTTTATTTTAGAATTTTTTTAACGGTGTTGTGCACTTTCACAAATATAAAGTATACTTGATGATTTTCTTTATGGAATACCACCTTTGACAAAAAACAATAATAATAATAATTCCAAAAATCAATGGTACTTCAAACATGCAGCTCATTACAATGAACTTGAATTTTTTGAAAACTGCATAATCAAAATCTTTCTAAGAAATTAAATTAAAAAGCACAACATTTTTACGAAAGTTTATTGTTTTTTTTCTTAATTCTGCACAAAGTTTAACACTTTGATTTTCATAAAACAATAACTAAAATTGAATATCAAATAATTAAATGGTCAAAATTTGTCAACACGAGATGGGCTTATAGTTATGAGACGGAGTGTACTGCTGAGCTTTTCGTTTCTTTAATTGAACCTCAGAGTATAATTATCCACATTAGTGTCTATTTTCACACCAATATAATCAACTATTAATACATAACTCAGCATCTTAGGCAACTGACTTCTACACTCAGCAGTGCTAATTCGACTTTAAATGGTTTCTTACTTTTATTTTTTTATTTTTTTTATCACAGAACAAAATAGTTATGCTAATGCCATCCTCAGCTTTGTTTTTACATCTTCAAAGCTCATCTCGATAATATTTTTTGTTTTAAGAATTGAGGTCACACTTGTTAGGTTTGCTCAATCGTTAGTAGCTAGTTAAATATATGGCAAATATTGGATAAACACAATATCTTTATGTGAGTATGCGTTAACATGTAATATTTTGTATGGTTGTATTTCTAAGCGTACTTAATTTGCAAAGTTGTTAGTTTTTGGGTAAACATATTCGCTTAACTATTTGGCCATTGGCGCGATTATCAGCACTAGCATTTGCCGCTTCCAGATGGAGAAAGTCGCGCTTGTTGTTTAATTTGTCTGTCCATTCAGATTTTAAATTGGCTATTAATTTACCTGTCTACATAGTTAGCTAAAAGCGCAAATGCTTGTTGGCTAATTTCATGCCGGCTCGTGCGCTTTTTGTAATTGCTGAAATTTAAGGAGTTAGTACTTATGTGAGGTTTTTACTGCCGTACAGAATTGCTTAAAGTTATTAGATAATTGCAATCATTAAGTTTAAAAGAAAAACTCTGCTTAGTCGTACAAGTAATTATTATTTCAGAGGAGACATCTTCAAAAGTGTAAGGCATTTTCTGGCCGACCATGTTGCTAAATAGACTAAATAAGCAAGTTTATATAAACTATTCAGAGAGAACCATATCGCATCAAAATAGTTTTGTACCAACTTTGAAAAGTAAAGTCGCCTTAAAAAGGACAATATGCCTACGATTACGTTTGGCAATCCATAAATCGGAGCAGAGAATAAGAAATAAAATAGTGCCCGGTAAGAGTATTATCTTAATATAAAGATATAAGGAAAAGACAACAATCGCAAGCACCATACTGATCGTTGAACATATTTTGGATGTGTAAATATCTTAGCTCGCGGTATGGGTAAAATTTGCGTTAACACAGCAAAAAAAATGTTTAACTGCTTCTTGTGCAACCCAGAAGAAAATCTGTAATTGCTTCTTGTGTGTGCAAATGAAAACTTCGGGACTAGTGCGTGGCTGCCCTGCGGTGAAAACCCAAACCAGTTAGAAAAAATACTAGTTCATAAACTAGTATGTGCCTACCAGTTCGACATTTTCGAAGAACTTAAGCGTTCAGTGACATGTGCCTTTGAATTGCCAAAACCTAAAATAAAACGCAATTAATTGCTTTTCTTACAAATGTCGGCTGTGGCGTCACGTGAAGACTACTGGTTCTGATTCTGGGATCGCAGGTTCCAGGCCGCTTGGAGGTGGTTAAGATTTTTAAAGTTAGATCAATGTAAGTAGGAATAATTATTTCAATTTATATATAAATAACAAACTTAAAAATCTAGTTGCATTACAAAAAAAAAGAAACAAAAATATATGGGAAGAAATACTTGTGCCATAAAAAATAGATTAAAACAAAATATTTTTTTTTTTCTAATTAAATTTAAGAATAACAAAAAAACCCTAAATAAAAAATATAAATAAAAGAAATATTATAAAAAAAAAAAATAAAAAAAATTTCCCTGCGCCCGGGCTTGAACCTGATACCTCAGGCATACCACGCGAGTGCTTTGCTCTGTAGGTCATTGCGACTGTTGGAGCGCCGCGAGCAAAAAGGCATACTAATGCTTTTCATAGGGAATGAATTGGCAGACTATCTCATCAATTGGTATGATGCTACTAGTATTTCTACTAGTAGATGCTGATGCATAGCTTGACAATTGACATCTCGTAGGACATCGCAATGTTAAAAATACCAGTCGCTAACATTGAAAAAGGATACAACTTGAACTAGTTGGGCTGAAACGCAAACTGGTAGAATTCTAGTACAAAACTAGTAGCTTTCCCTGCAGGGTATTTCAGGCCCGTTTCGCGACCAGTTTGGTACCCGTTTAAAACCATTTCGTTCATAGTTAATTGCAGGTATACGGCAATTTTAGGGGCAGGATTAGTTTTGGACATTTTCCAGACTAGCTAAGGACTTTTTCAGGCACATTACCAGGACTTTTTTTTACGACCATTTTGGTACTAGTTCAAAAGTATTAAAGGACAATTTTAGGACTTGTTTGACATATTTTTGAGACAAGTTCACGACTTTTTCGACCGTTTCGGGGCCAGTTCAGTATTATATCAGAACTATTTGGGTGCTAGTGCGGGATCATTTTTGGACTAGTAATCCAACATTTCGGGACCATTTCAAAACTTCTTCGAGATCCTTTCGATACAAGTTCACGACTTTTTCTTAAACACTTCAAAACCGTCTTCGAACTAGTTCGGGATTATTTAAGGGTAGTTTGAAAACAGTCACGAATTGTTCCCGAAATTGTTCTGAGGTATTTCCGAAGTGGCGTTTTGGTCCTGGAAAAATTAATAAATAATTAATTTCTAATCTAACCTATATGTATGTGTAACTGAATCGCCTAAGGCTAAGCCGCACACAAATGTTTGCACATCAAATTTTATGAGTCGTGGTACTCACGTTTTTTCTCTCCCATCACATCTTGTTTCTCGCCATTGAAATGCTACAACTTCACCATAAATTGTTTTCTATTACAACAAAATGCTATACTTATACTTATTTCATGCCACTTTGTCATCTGGTGTTTCATTTATTACGCGTTTAAATTGCAATTAGTGTCGTGGAACAATAATAGATTGTGATTTTGTGTAGTTTCATTGTCTACATGTCCGGAAGTTGAACATTGCTTAATGTTTATTAGCAAAAAATAACAATACAATATTTTATCCTACATTGTGTAAAGAAGAGATTACTCTTTATGCTTCATACATAGGTACATATTTGCAGTCATATTTTTGTTGTGCGTTGGACCGAGCTTCTCAATCATATACGAGTGCTTCAACAAATGGAATGCTAGTTTATGAGTCTAAAAGTAATAGAGCAGGCAACTTCAGATCCACGAAAAGGATTTCTGTTTCTCGGGGATATATATGAGCATTTTTAAGCGGAAGCCTACGCCATCTCAGTGATAGCCAAGCGGTATTCAAAGCTCGCTTATCATATGAAATAAAATTATCATTGAAGGGTAATGAGACTGGACTGTATAGCAAAAGGGGTGGCAGCCATAACTGTAATTATGTTGAGAGTAGGTAGCCATACTATTAGGAAGGAGCTCAGGGGAGAGAGGAACGCAGTGAGGTATCTAAACTGGCATAGCTCGGTAGGACTGCGAAAGAACATAAAGTACTAACAGGCATCCTTGCAGACTAAGAAGTCATCTGTATAAGCTCATCTCATCTCAGACAGACGTGGACGGCCTCTCGGTAATTTTATTCAAAACATGTCCCGCTATAGTCGCTCCACTAAAACTAATTTTTAATAAATCTCTAGCAGCCGGTGTCTTCGTTGATGATTGGAAATTGACTACAGTAACACCAATCTTTAAAAGTGGCAAAAAGAATGATGTACGAAACTATAGACCAATTTCCAAGCTGTCGACTACTTCCAAATTATTCGAAGCTATCATTAAAGAGAAAGTATACTTTGCTACGAAAAGTTTAATTTCTTCCAACCAACATGGTTTTGTATCAGGCAGGTCCACGGTATCCAACTTTGCCGTTTTCAGCGAATATTGCATGGAATCATTTTCATCCGGACTTTAAGTAGATTGCATCTACACAGATTTCTCCAAAGCTTTTGACACGGTGTCACATAGAATTCTCTTACGTAAATTGGGCTCTTTTGGTTTTCACTCGATTTTCCTTCAATGGTTGGAATCATATCTAAGTGAAAGGCGTTGTCTGGTTACAATTGGGGGCGAATCCTCTGCACCTTTCATTGCCACTTCAGGGGTACCCCAAGGAAGTGTTCTAGGTCCCCTACTCTCTGTCCTATTTATAAATGAAATAAGCAGTTGCTTTTCATTTGCTAAACACTTATTATACGCAGATGACTTGAAAATTTTTGCCGCAATAAGAAATTTAAACGATGTAGCTAGGCTTCAGGCCGATCTTAATGAACTTGACCGTTGGTGTACTAATTCCTTTATATCTTTAAATATTAAAAAATGTTGTCAAGTCACGTACTCCAAATCTCGTGATCCTCTGCAATCGTCATACAGTATCTCTAATAATGTCCTTCAATCTGTGGATGAGATCAAAGACCTTGGAGTGATTTTTGACTCACATTTATCTTTCTCAAGTCACATTAATTTTATTATCTCAAAGTCCTACTCGATTCTAGGTTTTGTGAGACGAAATAGTGCTAACTTTTCAGATCCTTACACAATTAAATTATTGTTTACTGCGTTTGATCGGTCCAGGCTGGAATATGCTTCATTCATTTGGAGACCTTATCACCAATTTGCTATAGCAAGAATTGAACGGGTGCAAAAGTTGTTTCTGAAATTCGCTCTAAGATGTTTAAATTTCTTGGACCTTATTCCATCCTATAACTCCCGCCTGCTTTTAATAAACTTAAAGTCGATTGAACGCAGAAGGTCGATACTATCGCTGTCTTTCGTTTTTAATTTAATTCAAGGGAACATTGATTGTGAGTTTCTGTTGCAACGCGTAAACTTTCTTATTCCGGCAAGGACTTTACGAAGCTCATACCGTTTTTACCTTAAGATTTTCAAAACCAATTATGAATCCAATGCACCAATTGCACGGGCGCTTCGCGAATTTAATGAGATCTCGAATTCCATTTCGTTTGATTTTTCAAATACTAAGAATCAGTTGACTCTTCAGTTGAATTCATCTTTTTAACTCACTTGCATTTAATAAACCAATGTAGCAATTTTTATTTTAGTCGTAATTTATCTTCGCACTAATTTTTAATGATTTGTATTAGCACTAAGTGAGTAGTCAGTAAGAACCATTGTGTTTTTTGAATAATTAAATAAATAAATAAATAAATAATCTTTATTGGGTTTGCGATTCGACCAGTGAAATGCCACCAAATAATCGCATCGAGTGTTGTGCTGCACGTTCTCAGGTATTTACGTTTAGAAGAAACATTATGAAGAATAGATTGCACAATTGACCACTAGGTCGCGGTGCACAACTCATTTCAATATTAGTTGTATATCTAGAGGTGGGACAGACATTCCATGACCAGTTTTTGGTGCACCACCATAGCTTTGAGGTCCTTATACCCACCTGACTATGAGAGTATATCATCATCTCCATAATTGGTGTCTCATTCTTCCGCCTAAACGACAATGCAGTAGTCTGGTCTCCTGGTCATAGTTTTGATGCAGAACTGCCGGAAGAAACCCCTCCGTCCCTTGAGGCAATGTATACAGGTAGCGAAAAAGCTACTGGGAGCTACATATATTGGAGAAGCAGTAAGCTGTAGGCTCTAAAGGATCATTTGTACTCTACTGCTATGAAGTAAAAAATAAAACAAAAAATCTTTGAACACAAATTTTATGCCTCAAGCAGATTTTTGAAGTCGAAGATATTAATTAAATCCAACAACCTTTTACTGGAATTCTATCGAAGAGGTCGGTGTAAACGAAATTTCTGTTTTTTTTTTTGCAAAATCCCAAAGAAGTGCTTACATATTTTCTCCAAACGGAGTTCATTGGAATTTCGCACATAACCAATTACAGTAACAATATTTCTTCACTTTCTTCGCGAGCGCGATGGACTGTCAAGTGTGCCAAGAGAAATTCTGGCAAACGTCGCATGCGTGCCTACTTTAACCCACCGCGTTTCTTCCATAACTGCTTCAACTACTCACTCGTGATAAGTTTTAATTGTCAACACTTGTTGAATGCTTAATTATTTGTTGAAAATCGAAACTAAGTGGTAGCGAAAAGAGGCAGCTAAAATAATAGAATGCCTACAAAAATTCATAGTGCATAAAGAATGTCATAAATGCTAAGCGATAAAACTGAAATGTGTATTAATGTGTGCTCATATATCATATGGAGTGTGTATCTATGTGTGCAAGTGCTTTTATTAAGCCCAATCAAACTTCACGCATTTACGACCAAATAGAATTATTTAAATGTGCAGTTAGAGAGATTGACTGTGTATCTAAATGCATTAAGTAAATATGCTTGTATGTAGGTATGTATGCAAATACCACCAGCGCCGACGTGCTCGCCGCCAATCATTGTTACTGGCTGTTGAACTGTTTGTTTGGGCTATTAAACTTTAACAGCCAATTTCTGAGGCAGTCAATGCCACGTCCGCTAACACTTTGCCATAAACGGATTCACTTTTCTTATAAATATTTTCTGTGGTCACTCTTTTACTATTTGCTTTTTTATAATGTTCTTTGGCAGTGTTTGTAATGTTCGTTTATTGTGGAAAGCTGGCGAGTTTGTGCCAATGATATTAATATTTGGCACGCGTTACAAAAAGTGGCTTTATTCGGCACTTAACATATATATGTAAAGCCGCAAAGTTAATTAAAAATCTAAAAAAAAAGATGAAAGTCCACGTAATTTAGATAGCGGATATGTGTAGATGGTAGTAAGTGAGTTCGTGAGTTCCTATGTACAGTAGCCAGCTGGATTTACACCATCGATTTTTAACTATTTTCTAATAATTTCTGGGTGATTTATTTAGTGTACACGGACTAAGTGCCATTTGCTCAAATAGGTTTTAAAATGTATCTGCCATTCAAACACATCTTTATGTGTGTAACAAATTTGTTTTCAAACTGCACCACCAGACCTATTCGCTTTGCTTCCATATCCAACTTGGATAGGGCTGAACAGCAAAAGCATTTAGATAATGAAGATAACAAATTGGAAGCTGTTGCCCGTAGCTCGTCGTTTTCAATGTGTTCAGCACTTCAGCAACTGCGAATTACTTAAGTCTTTGAAAATTGTAAAAAGCTCATTGCATACTGGCTTCAGGCAAAAAAAAAAACTTATATTTTCCATCACAAAAAAATTAAAACATATAAAATTTCTTTCGCTATCTCTTCTGCGCGGTATACTTAAGCATCCTTCCTCTTGGATTTCAGCATCCTCACTTCATCTCCACCTTTTAAAGCAAGTTACTTGTGCGAAGGATAAACAATTTCAGGTAGCTATTTAGAAATGAAGAATAAATATTCAATTCTGTATACATACTTTTTGGCGAACAGTGTTTGGGTAATGAACTTCTAATATTGACCGCAATCTTTTCGCTACCATATCTGCCAAATTTTTTGCGCTGATTAGTGCTGGAATTCCGTTTTAGTTAACTATTAAATACATTCATAAAAACGTAAAGGCAAACTTATACAGGAGCACTAACAATGAACACGTCGAAAGAATACGTTTAAGTATAGATATTCAGCGAATGGTAAGTGCCAATTGCCCTTTTGACCATCGTCAAAACATTCAAATTAATATGCGAGCACTTGCCTAGAGCAAACAACAATTGCTGCACTCGCCATACTTACGGTTGCTTATGCGCTCATTATAAAGTGAAAAGAGAAATTAAGCGCTTTTACTATACTTACTCATATATGTAAATGCGAGTATCTAAGTACAAATAATAAATTTGTGCATAGCTATTCATTAAGTGTAAACAAGAAGCCTTATATCGAGTAAAAACTAACCTCACTTGAAAAGACACCGAAAATGCGAAGAATGTAAAGCAGAAAAGCACTTGCTTGGCCGAAATGGGCAAACAGTATACCAAGTGGGCTGTACTTTGCAGTACAACCTCCGGCTAGCTGCCTATTCAGTTGAAATTGAAATTCTACATACACACAGGTAATTATTTTGACCTGCACGGCTATAGCCGTAACTTATTCTGTTTTGTTATTATTTGCTTATTTGAATTTTTCTGGTGTTGTTGTTACTGCCGCTGCTTTTTCTGGCATTGCTGTTAATATGCGTTAGTTGCTCGCGCTTCTTTAGCAGGTGCCAGGAAAAAAAAAATTTTTTTTAAAGAACTGTTATGGTCAAACTTTCATTTACGATTCAAATAAGTACAGGCACTTTTTCGGCGAAATTCTAATCATTTTTATGCTGTCTATTTTAATATTTAATAGGAGCTCCATGGACATTTGAAGTTACTTGCTACACTTGAATGCTTTGCGAAAAGCAATTAACGGAAGTTTTTCATATGCTTACTGTACGTATGTATGTACATGTACTAGGTATGTAGAGGCATATATACATTGAGTTCAACTGATTATAAATTGTTAATGAAATGATTGCCCATATAATATTTGACCCCAACTGATAAATGTTTAAATCAGTGATCGTATGCAAAATTAAAAGAACAAGCCAATAAGTTTCTCCCTAAATTTTTTCAAACCGAAGTTCGCCTAGTAAACATTTTGAGGAGAAAAATTAATAAAAAATTAAAAACCCGTAATTAAAAAAAAAATATTTTTAAAGACAAGCACCACCTAACAGCTAAACTTCTTATGGAGTTATTTCCTTACAGTTAAATAATATATGCATTGAATATAAACCAAATCGGACCATAAGTACGAGTTTTTTTAACCCATATCATCCCAAGCATGTTTGAACTCCTCGGATTCGCGTAAGACTCATGAAGTTCACGTTAGTACCCTCCTGAACAACAGCATATATTGAAAACAAAACAATTGTATTCAGTTTTTCGTTTTTAGTACCGTTCCAAAAATGGAACAATAGGAAGATATGCCTCTGTAATAACTGTATTGTGTATGTAGTTTCAGATGATATAAAATAAAAGGTTCTTGTGTTTTTTGTTTATTTCTTTAATAAAAAAGTACTTATAGTAACACATACATATCTTATAATTTATATAAAAAAGTTACATATGTATAAGATAAGATACAAATTCTTTACTTTGTATGAAAAACTGGAGAACATTTTTGGTGTAAAGCAACGTTGCATTTTTCGCATTTCATGGTAGTATTTTTATGGCACATACCACAGCGGCTTTGTTTGTTATTTTTTATTATGTGATGTACCTTGTCATCTAGTCTTATACTAGTTTGAACTCGTTTGATGACCGCCAGAGAAGATCTTGGCAACAAATTTTTCGTAGTCGAGGGTGAGGTTACTGGTATAGTTTTTGTCAAAAGATACGTTGTTACAATATACCTTCAGTTCAAAAACTTCTGTATCAAAAAAAAGTTCGAAAAACTGTAAAGGATTGTCAAGATCCCCTAGCAAATTAGGTGGCTCTGAGACCTTTTCTAGTTTCTCGGGAATATCTGTGTGCGTCCACTTTCTTTTAGAAGCCTTTTTTTTAATGGAGGAGCTAACGTTGCGGATGTAGTGGGTGTTTCATTAGTTTCATCTACGACTGAGTCATTCAGAAGGTCTTCAACTGTGCCCAATTCATTATGAGATGACACTGTCGCTCGAAATTCAGCTTCCGCTAATAGCTGGCATCTTGACAAATTGTTTATATTAGCAGATTCCTCATCGCCGCTATCTTCGTCGCTCTTATCGTTATTTTCCGGTGGCGTTATGTATATATCTGCGGACAATACATCGTCATCTTCTTCTAGTTGTGAAATAATTTCATTTAAGGACAATCTAAAACAACGCCAAATAAATAACTGAACAAAACTAAGTCCACTTCTGCATACATCTTACATTGGTATATTATCCTACTGTTCCAATAGTGGAACGGTATATATAGAAGAACAAAAAAATACACTAGCAAGTTAAATTTTTGTTTTGTTGCGCAATGATATTATAAATAAACTTTCGACTTATAAAAATTAAGAATAATAATGTGGAATATCATAGCTATAAATAAAAATTACTTACATTTTGCGACGAAAGATTTTCTTGCCCAAAATTTCTGCAAAGAGCACGAATTGAAACACAAACTAACTGTCACACCAAGATTTTAATACTGGAATTTAAATGCCGACTCCTTCAGTGTTGTCACTACACAAAAAGAATTACGATGACATTCGCATAAAAGCAAAATAAAATCGTAATAGCAACCTATCCAAAAATGGAACACTAGGATGATATGGGTTAATATCTCAACCACTGCGCCACCTAGCGGATTAATTTACTTTCAAAGCTACAAACAAAAATGTCCATAAAAATTACAAAAAAGCTACGAAAACACCACTAGAAAATCTCGAAAAAAACACAAAAATTAATTTTTATTACTCATAAAAAGGAAAGTTGAACCTAAAAATACTGTTAACCCTAAAATGTCAAGAATATAATGCGATCAGTCACAAAAAGCGAAAAAACGATTTCAAACAAGATCCCAAAACATGTTTTAAAAATCCAGAGAGGTTCGGAAAAATTCTCAAAAAGTTAAAAAATAATTCAGAAAGAAAAGTTGAAAAAGCCAAGCATTCCAAAATTCCTGAAAAGTTCCGTAAAATCTCTAAAAATCTCAAGATTATTAAAGAAAATCCTCCCGGAAATTCGAAAGCTTTTATAAAATTTTCCAGAGAGATCCGCTGAAAATTCCCAAAAACACTAAAATAACTACAAAATCTCCCGAAAAAAATCCTATTAGTTTCAGGGAAATGTAGAAGTGTTTCAAAAAGTTCGATATTTAGAAAAATTGCAAGGAAGGAAGCGAAAAGTTGTGAATTAAAAACCGGTGAGGTCTTTCTTTTTCTGAAGGCCTGAGCGTCCTTAAGCTCAAGTCTGAAATAGAAAAAAAGGAACAGTTCAGCGCCTTCGTCATGGTCTGCAGGCTGTATCGGAGATACAGCCGCTTAATTTAAACGTAGAATGCGTGGCATGATTAAGAGCATATCCAAGTCAAAAACGAAAGCACACACTAAGAAAAAAAATCAATAACAAAACCAATAGAAATGTCGATAGCAAAATCGATAAAAAATATCGTCAAAAAACCGATAAAATATCGATTATTATATCGAAAAGTCCCGAAAATTCAGAAAATCTCTATAATCTGGAAATAGTCCCTAGATTGAGTCTGTCTATATCCTTTTCTCTATAACTACCTTCATTTTAATCTTTCTTCCTCTATCTTAATCTATACTTTTAACGGTATCCTCATCCTCATCTTTTTCTCTATCTTTATCTTTGTTTTTATTTTTATGTTTATCATATTCTTCAAATACATATTCCCCTTCACCTTTCCCTTATATAAGTAAGGTGTTTAAATTTACCTTGGTCTTCATTTTTGCCCTTATCTATATGCATCTTTGTTTTTGTTTTTGTTTTTACCTTTGCCTTTATCATTTTCTTTATCTACGTACGTACACACCTTTACTTTTATTCTTGGATTGGTCTTTTTTTAAGTGTTGTTTCACTTCAAAAAGTTTTCGCGTATTATGCGTACATGTGTTCATACATATATGCATGAACATATATAATATGTATAGACATACATAGATTACTAAAAAATAGAAACAGATCGACATTAACTGCAATCAACATATGTACGTATGTATGTATTAGATTATAAATGTTGCGCCATCTGTTTATCAAAAGACGAAATATATACTTACGCACACATACATACTTTTCGTGTTCTTCCCTCACTTCCAACGCATGCACCTGTTTGCAAAACGATGACGAAGTGCTTTCGTATGGAAAATCATTTATGGGCGTATATTTGAATCAAAAAATCGTTTTACGACAGAAACGAAATCGGTTACTTACAGGAATGTATCTGTCGATAGGTTTGGAATTATATCTTTAAAACGCCACACTTTTCTTTCAAATCGCATGTACAAGTTTCAGCTTAATTTGTGTAAACCTTAGAGAAATAAATGAGTTTACCCATCCAATTGTTTTACGAGGCATCTTAAAGTTTTGTATGCATTATGGTTCATAAAAGTATTGTCAAAAGTTTTGCACATTCATGCATAATAATACAAACTAGTCATTTGTATTGGTTTACAATTTGCTATAAACCATTCAGAAAGTGTTATCATATTAACATTTAAAATTTTCTCTACATTAATGCGTATATGAAGGCATACTCGCGTAAAACAAAATTCCAAAAAAACTAATTGATTTTGCTCGTTTTCAGCTTCACTTATTATTATTTGTGTTAATTTTTATTTTTTTTTAAGTACTACATTTTTATGTTCATTACATAAGCGCTCACAAACGACATGTGCACATGCGCTAAAAATATAAACAGATACATATGTATGTATCTATGTATGTATGTATGTATGTACAAGTGTGTAACAAAATTTTGCACAAAAGAGTAAGTTTAAGTTTTGTTGGAAAATGTTGGCGCAGTCAGTAAAAATCGGCATTCAAACTAACTGGTAACAAATGTTATGTCGTTAATAAAAACCGTCATTAGCGTTAATAATTGTTAGCAAACTATTGAGCTATATTTAACTTAGTGGTGCAACAATGGGGTTGTACAATTTGCTAGTGAACAAATGCGTATTATGTATTTCATTGAACACATATATATGTTTGTACCAAAAATGTATGTATACATTAGAGTGCATCACCAAAAACCAAAAAA
>NW_023458556.1:58478698-58517488 GCF_013731165.1 Rhagoletis pomonella | reverse complement strand
CTAAACAAACTTATAGCTGTTTCGGTTATTTCTTTATTTACTTATATGAGCCGTTTATTTCGAAAGACGCATAAGTCACTCCAAACCTCTAGTACTTAAATGACCGGCTGCTTGTCACCGAATGCATCTGTAAATCGCTCTACCGTCAAAAGTTAACGACATAACCTTCTAACTTTGGTTAGTTGAAGTTGAACGAATAACCGACGACTTCAGATATAAGTAACCAGTCATTTAAGCACAAGAGGTATGGAGCAGTGTTACCGCTGAAAATTTGTCGAAAGTCGCAAAGAAAGTGTTACAGCCGAAAAAACGGTGTCTTCAATTCAATCAAATCGTTTATACCACGCATGTAAAGAATTTCATTATTTTGCCTTTCGCAACCTTTTAAAAAAAGCTGTCGAAGAATGCTTAAGTCTTTACGTCCCTATATACACAAGAAAAAGAATGTTCAGTTTGCCGTGGTATAATAATAGATTGTTAAAGCTGAAAAAATAAAGCATACAAAAAGTTCAAAAGAACCTTCTCCCTGAAAGGTAAGAGAATTTTTCTTCAGCTTAGAAAGGAATTCGAGACCCTATCTAGGTTTTTGCACAAAACCTACATAAAATCGATGTAGTCTAAAATCAAATGTAACTCTAAGTCTTTCTGTATATTTTATAAATCCAAACACAAAATGAACGGCATCCCCAAATCGATGGAATATAAAGGATCTATTTCAACCTGTACCTTAGACTCTTCCAATTTGTTTGCGAACTTTTTTGGTCACGTATATGATAGCTTTAAAAATACTGAAATTAGCTCTGAATCATTTCAATTACAGCAGGCAGTTAACATAGGAAAAATGTCGGTATCGGAAACAGAGGTTTTTGAGGCTCTATTAGGTTTAGACGCCTCGAAAGGAGCAGATTACGATCTCCCGCCACCTTACTTCTTTAAAAACTATGCAAACATTTTGTTTATACCTTTGACTCTTAATTTTTAATAAAAGCCTTGACTCGTGAACTTTCTTAGATGAGTGCAAAATTGCTTTCAGTGCACCTATTCTTAAATCGGAATTGGGGAATCTGGTGGAAAATTATAGACCTATTGCTAAACTCCCAATAATACCAAAATTACTAGACAAACTAGTTAATAAATACTTATTCTCCGCCTTCAAGCACCATATCTACACGCAGCAGCGTGGTTTCTATCCTGGAAGGTCTACATGTACCAACCTCGCTATTTGGATCTCAGGTCGATGTTCTTTACACGAACTTCACTAAGGATTTTGAAAGCTAAGACTATGACCTACTTATCGCCAAATTGGGAATGCTGGGAGTTCATTCCATCGCTCTAACTTGGTTTGAGTCCTACTTGAAGAACAGGAAGTTAATCGTCAAAGTTGGTGACAGTCACTCTAGCGCAATTTCAGTGACCTCTGGTGTACCCCAAGGTAGCCATCTAGACCCATTACTCTTAAATTTAGTGAATGTTTACTTTATGTCGACGATCTCAAGCTATATCATCCTTTTAAACCAGAAGACTGCTTAGCTCTACATAATGATATTAACTCTCTCAAATTATGGTGTAAATGTAACGGATTAATGCTAAATTTCCGACCTTCTCGCGGTCGGCTTGCCACAAAGAAATTTATAGACCCGCTGGCTCTTAAAAACCTCTTTTCAAGCCACATTCCGATCGATAAGAGAGAGTTTAGAAAAGCTTTACAAAATTTGCGCTTCGCCGAATATACTCACCGGACTCGATGCCATGGTACAATCTTCGATGTAGGATCTTAAACCTAGAGATACTTTCTAGTAGAAGAAAATCCCAAGACATTATCTTCATTAAGGATGTTAAACATAAGAGAATTGATTCACCTGAGTTATTATCGCTGCTGTCCTTTAACGCTACCGCCAGACCTCTCAGACCATATTAAATATGGAAGAACTACTTACGGTTTAAATGAACTGATTCACAAGTTTATATGGCTATTTAATGTTATATCTGCGCAAGTTGATATCGACAAGACCAGAGAGTCATTCAAAAACAACTTTAAATTTTATTTTATGAATTAAATTTGTGTCCTACCCTTAATTCCTATAAATGTATACCTTAAAGTTATTATATTTAGGTTGAACTTGTAATAAATAAATAAATAAATAAACTTATTAGGGCATATTCATAGTCGAAATAATATAGACTCTAACGTTAGTTTTAGCTTTTTTCAACGGAAAATCTGCCAAAATAGCATAGCATGGCTCTTGATAGCACGAAGTGAAACTGCCTCTACGCATTATCCCCGGAAAAAATACACCACTTTATTTCAAGTGGTTTCGTTTCTTTTCGAATTGCTAAACTTATTTCACGCCACTGCTATGTTCTGCTTTGTCTACAATTTTTGCCTCATTGGTATAATTTTTTCGCTTTTTCGCCATATCTACGGAACCAAGTGATTATGAAAAACGAATTTGGACGCGCCTAGTTCGAGATAAAAACGCGCTTGCCTTTTTCCTGTCCATGGTGCATTAATAACACTGTAATTTTATTTTATTTTATATAGTAACACATATTTTTGTTGTTGTCTTTGATTGGGCCTCTGCCGGAAAAACTAGACCGACAGGGCCGACGATGATGGCGACGTCGCCACAAATGCAGGTCAACCAACACCTAATGTAATGCACAACAAAAAAGCAACATAAATGCAGCAATAAAACAACGCTAGTAACAACAACCAACCACTTGTGGCGGCAATCAACTTGCACCAGTTTTGCATTTTGTTTCGCACCAACTGGCAAAGCATAACCGGCTAAATTGCTTGGGTTTTGTGATAACAGAAAAATCAGGTTATGCAATTGCTAAGCAAGGAAGGAAACCAAACATACAACGCCCATTGCCAACCAAATGCACTTTTATTAAAGTGTTTGATGGGGTTATGCCAACGAACAGAGCGACAACGCATGCGCAGCCTATTTTGTTGCTTGCCGCCGTTCTTGCCACTTAAAAAGTTGACACGCATATTGCGTTGCACAATCATAGAGCAGCAAGCAGATACTAGAGCAGGAGGAAATATAGAAGAGTAAGAGCGTACAAGTTGGAGAGAAGCAGCAGCGGCTAGGCGAGTTGGAAAAGCAACGCTGCATGAACGACGGAAAGTAGATGATGAATGGAAATCGATACTACGAGTACGAGTAGTAGAAAATTTGCATGCAAGTGACTTCCCGTGTGATGTGTATGTATGCATGCAGAAAAAACATATCATAACTGTTAAACGAGTAGAAAACTATCGGACTTGCTCACCTTGCAACACACGCACAACAAAATGCATACACGCACCATTAGTACCGCAATGCTGGAAGTAAGTCAAATGGCTACTGCAGCTGGTGGTCAGCAAAAAAGAAAAAAACTAACAGCAAAAAATACTCCTTGCTACAAAAAGAGTCAAAATGTTTCTGAGAAATATCGGTCTATGCACCTATGGCAACAGCGTAAATATTGAAAGCGCAATGATAAAGAAAAATTAAGTATATGTGCAGATACTTATTTGCAAAAGCGACAAAGTCGAAAGCTGCAATTGAGTCTACGCTGATCGTTAGCTGAACAATCGATGCGTCTCTATTTAATGATTGTAAGCAAAAATTAGAGCAAACAACTGGTGCTTTGGCACAAAATTAAAGTATGCTTGCTTGCATGCATGTAGTGAAATGAGCATTTAATGTTTCGAAGAGTTGAACATTGATGTCAAAGCAGCGCCAGCAAAATTATAGGTTGCAACTATGGCATTGATGCAACTAACTGTACTGGGAGTTCGGCCCCACTGTCTCACCTTCCACCCCTGTTTTATCCATCCATCAATATTTATTCATATGAATTATTATATTTGTGTGTCGAGGCACTTAATTAAATAGTTGCAGTAGAATGAGAGTTACTGTGTGCAGGAAAATGACAAACGCAACATTTTTAAAACCATAGGCGTAGTATACTTATGTAAAATATAAAAAAATTCTGCTAAATTGGAGAAAATATAAAAATCATACATAAATATGTGTAGCTATGCTTTTTAAATGAAACGTAACTGACTATAATTTGGCGAATATTTAACATAAGTAAATTACACTTTAATAGCAGCAAAAAAGGATATGAACCCTATTTCGGGTATGAGGAATTGAACTGTTTTAGTTTTTTAACACCTTCATACAACATTTTTTTTTAATATTACTTACATATATTGCCTTTACCTAAATGCATTTTTGGATCCTCTGCCACTACATCTAGTCGGTCTGGGTATGACAGACCCTACCGCACTTCGATTAAGAGAGACAGGGCAATGGGAACGGGATTGCTGGGTCACTCTTACCTTCTGGAAAAATATAGTTTTCTTCTGGGTTACACAGATCGTTGTGTTGAAGTTCTGGTTCCGGATAGAAACTTCGTCATGAAAATTACAAGCAGAGACGTATGTGTAGAAAACTATCATACTCCACCCGTAGTATAGTAATTTGCACAGCTGGTTCAAAAACAAACGGTGGAGTGGGAGGGGGATCTTCTCTTGCAGCTCTGCCCTGAGCCATTCATTTGGATGACAGGACTAGTTTTGTGTCTTAAAAGCTATTAGCTGTAATGGAGGCTATAAACGTACTTCTTACTGATTTAAGAGGTGAAATGTGTTCATCTTCAGTGACAGCCAGGCAGCAATAAAAGCTGTGCGTTCGGTCATAATTAAATTAACAATTAGTTTTTAAGCAAAAAACAAAACCGACTTCAATTCTCATATAAAAATTTAAGAGTACCGTTCATTTCTTCATGGTCCAGTGATCGGATCTAAACCAAATTAGTGTGGGATCACCACCTTTACGATGAGATAAAAGTTATTGAAATCGGTTGACGTGGTCCAAAGTTTTGCGGTAACATACATAAAAAAAAAAATATTCCGACGAATTGATAACCTTCTCCTTTTTTAAAGTCATTTAAAATTAGTGCTGGATTTGCGTCGATCTCTGTAAGAGATGGCTAAGCTGAAGAGTCTAAACCTCATTTGGGTTCTCGGCCAAAGGGATATATAGGGTAACTGCGAAGGGCGGTACAACCAAGCAGATTCTCCGAGCAAAGAACGTATTGGTATGCCCTTCGTCACTTTTAAGCTACTTTTAAGAGAATTTATCAAAACTCGCGCTATGGAGAAATGGATGTAAACTTCGACTTGTCGAAGCTTAGATTCTCTAAATAGAGATGATATACACATCTGACACAACTGATGCTCCACTGCCTTATATGCAAATAAAGATGCAGAGCTACTCGGAATGACTTACCATAAATGCTATATAAGTTGCAAAAACTATGACGAGGTGGATACAGCTCTCCATCTCCTCTGTAAATGTCTCCAAGGGGAAGCGGAAGGTCCTGGTTTTGGTTTACAACGAGCCTTCAACTCATTCCTGCATAGTAGTAGGAGTCACACCCTATTTACCTACACACTTACGTTACCCTTAAGGGAAGGTGTTATACCCTATTTTGTGATTTATAACTCTCTAACGCTTTCTAGGTTTTGGGGTTGCTTAAAACGATTTTGACGATTAAAACTAATTTCAGTTGACTATTGTCTCGCGACCACTCCCCTTACAAGCAGCCTTGATGATTGAAATTCCATTTTCCATGCTAAGTTGAGATGGATGCATATTCATATGTATGTTTGTTTTGGGCCGCTGAATTCGAAAGTGACCACGAAAAATGAATCAAACCAATTTGGAATTTGGAATTTTCTTACAAACCTAGGATGTGTGTGTATCTGTATGTTTTTGGGGCTTTTTAAATCTCATATGACCGTAAAAAATAGGATCCACATTCTTGATTACCCCCTAATGAGATCAAAGCTCAAAATTCAAATTATCGATAGAAAACGAGGAAATTAGAAATTGACTTGTAACGTCGCCAATTGGCATTTTTGGCGAAATGGTAACGCTGCGAAGGAAAATTTTATGAACGACCAATGAAAATCACGATTGAAAACGTCTAATTTTTTTCAAAATACCGCACATAAGTGAAAAAGAAAGGTTTTTATAATTATATTTCGAAGCATCTTTAACTGATGTAGTTTTTCTTCAAGTATTTGAGCACAATAAAAAACATATGTTTCGCGACTTGGGCTATGCAATGACTGCCAGCTCCAAACATATGGAAGTGTCGCAATTTTATCGCAAGAATGTTTTCAAACAAAGTAAACAGCTATCGACAATCACAGACACCCTCCTTAATTACCGCATATCCATCCGAGTTGATCGACGGCATAATGTGTATGCGCATGTTGTCTAATAACCATTTGGCATATTAGGCGGTATTGTAACTAGTCACGAAATATTGTTTAAGATGAAGCAGCAGCTCACGACCCACCGGTTTGTCATCTGGATTACCAACCCTATGCTCGTAAGGTGAGAATGAGACTATCATAACCTAGAGATCGTGTCCTTGTATTGATTTTAAAATTGAGCAACGAGCTGTCAAATTTGGGTAGCATGCGCTGGTGGCTCTGAAATAAAAGGAACACGGTGGACGCGGTAGTTTTTACCGAGAGAAAAACAGTGCATGCGTAGCCTCTGCCGAGGCTGGGGCCCTTTGTAAAGTCCACTCGAATCTGCTGAGCCAACTTGAAAGCCAAGGGCTTCGCTAGACGACATTCCTTTAAAGCCACTCTTCCCCCTCTCACTAAAACCAATAGGAATGATCAGAGTGTCTTCGTTTATTTAAAATTCTGGGTTTCGACATTCCATTGTAAGAGAAGGTTCAGTTTAGTAAACGGCCAACGATCTGTAGGGTAAGCTCAGTAGCGGAATCGAAAAGAACCGAGAAGTCTGCACTCGTATCCTTTGTTGTGATAGCTCATTAACTATTGGCAAAATACCATAAGCATAAAAGTGGAAATGCATTCAATCAATATAGTTACACAATCGTCCACACCACTTCCTACAACAACGCCACCAACAACTTCGCTAGCATCGAATATCGTCATTCCAGTATTTTAACAGTTCGACATTATTAATAAACGCACAAACAATAATACGCACACTTAATAATCTGACATTAACTTGAACTCAATTTATTGTTATCACTTCGAATTCAACCCAACACCATGTTAGTTGCAACAATAACAATATGATGTAATAAGATATCATACATAGCAAGCCAAATGCAACAACAATAATACAGTGTAATATAACACATCAGCCAGCGCAGATAAGCAAGCAAAGAAGATGATACCAACAACAACAACATGAAAACAGAGCCCAGCGGCATTTACAAAGAGTCATTAAATGAGCATTAGGACCAGGAATTTATATTGCTTGTAATACTGATCGGTAAAATATAAACGAGGATAAATCAATCAAACGTCGATCAGATCAGATCAGTCAGTGAGTCTTTACAGTTTAGTTTAATCTTCGATTCAAAACTTCAGTTCCAGAGTTCCTGAAGTTTGTCATTTGGTAACATTTCATTTACAATTAACTTAACCTCTTCTTCCTCAGCTTAATACTCTTCGGTAGAGAAGTAACACTTTTATTTTCTAAATACGACATCGAAATCTTTTATTTGCTTATTTTAATTAAAATATACCAAGTGAGGCTATTTTCAATAATCACAGCTTCCCTTTGTATATAATTATATTGGCAAAAGTAGAAGTGAAGCCATATAAAAAAGATCTGCGCTTATTTTCTCTATTATTATTTCATGTAAATTTAAATTAATTTAAGTAAATTTAGAAGCCGTGCATTAAGCACGAAAGCAAGCAAGCCTACATGTTAATGGAGAAGCAGAGGTTGGAAGTTTATACAAAGTACACTCTATAAACTTAGTTTAAGGCTCCCTGAGTACTGCAGTGTATTTTTATTTAGCAAAGATTTTAAGGGCCATTTACTAGCGTGTCATCGATAAGAGATCAAAATCGTCAAGGATCTTTGTTTTCGAAATACATATCTCAGAAAACTGTCTCCGCAAACAATATTTTATATCGTGGATAACCACTTTTTAACTACAATGCAAAGGAGTCGTTAAAAATCGTGCATATCATAATTTGGAATTCATTGAACGAACCAGTACATCTAAAACAGTTTTTAAATAGTTACCAAACTATTAAGTATATGCGCGCTGGCGAAAAATTCTGACTGCTACTGCTAAACAACTAAAACTAAAATTAATACTCGTCAATCATTACAAAAGACTTAAGCAACAAACTCGCTCGACCTGTCTGCGTTCACATGGCTCAATATTGATGTTGGCATCAAGTGCGCAAGCACATATTTATGTTATCGTGTTGCAAGTGCACAATTAACGCCAAATTCACCATTTCCTCTCAGAAAGCATACACTACCAATTGTCCAATTGTCCACTTTTTCACTCCACACTTTTAATTCCATTGGTCGCATGACGCAAATTGCATTTTGGTAGCATTGCATTGCACTGCTGGCTTTACTCGAATTGTTTCTTATGTTTTTTTTTCTTTTTCTGAGGCTTTTTGACATATCAAATTAAAATAGTAATTTTATTTTCAAAATACCGCAACCAACCGCTAGCACCGTTGAGTCGAGCGTGAGTTCAAGCTGTCAATTTTATTATTTGCCACATTCATACATCGATTGCTATGCAAACATGTACATTAGCAAGTATGTATGTATGCCGATTGCAATTGTGGCAGTGATGCCAGCATTCAAGTGCAGTGTTGAATATACTCATATGTAAGTGGATACATACATACACACATATGCAATGTATTTACGTATGTAATTGAGTAAGTTCATTGTGTTTGCTTTGGCGTCCCACAAAGCTGGTTCGCCGATTGCTTTTCCGCACAATTTACCGGTAGAGAAAAACTGCAATTATCAAGTGTACAATATTTGACAGTTTTATTGCAAGAAAACTGGTAAAATTAAAAATATGCCAACAATTTGTCTTGCCTAGATAAGACGGCTGTGCAATGCAAAAGTTCACAAAAGTGTATAAGAACAGAAAAACAATTTAAATAAAGTTTAGGCATGCGACATGTAAAAAAGAAAAATGTACTACACAATAATTGCCAATTCATTTAGTCAGCGACTATTACTGTTATGTGCTATTTATTGTATGCGCACGCAGTTAATTTTTTTTTTCGAATTAACTTGTGATTTTACATACATATGCATGCGTATAGGTGGCACTTTGGGTGTCCACAGCTGCGCACTTATGCATTCGGCCATCTTACAGGTATCCGTAGAATGAGGTCGCATACAATTTTTTGGGTGTTTGGAATTTTGTAAGCACCAAAGATACTTTGTCAATTTGTAAAAACCGTTAGTTATGTTTAGAATTATGCATCTGGCGGGTAACTTTGAGTATTTGTTTAGCAGTGATAAATTTCTTGAAATTTCTTAGCCAAATTTTTTCTTAATACCGCAGAAAAATATGTAAAATGTAAAAAAAAGGAAAACAAAAAGTGGTATTCTCCAGAAAAATAGTCGGTAAGTATTTAGCTTCAACCTCAGACAACCAGCATCAGATTTTATGAAGAGTATGCTTGTACACATAAATTTTACCTTTTTTTTAATGCACAATGTCGCATACACAATGTAAGTATTACACATGTTATAAATTTCAGTTGTCGAATGATGTGTGAAAGCAATAATAAATATATCCCTACGTTTATATCGTATAATCCAGCTCGGGGGAAGGCAGCGTAGGCGGAGGCGGCTAATGGGAGTCCTCGTCCTGTGAAGGGTATTTCCGGGACGGTTATGGAGCAACCTCAATTCGTGCTGATATAACAGGCGTTATGGTCGGGCCTAGCAAGAGCATAGCTGCAGAGACTATGCTGGAAACGGAAGCTGAATACAATGTAACCCCTCAAGCCAACACACCTTTGGTTAGGGGTCTCACGACCTAGCTCCAGTGCCGAAAGGCGTAAAATAAAGGACTTTTTTCAAAAAGATTTGGGAATACGTACATACAACTTGTATGAGAAAAGTACCTTACCTTACCTTTAAATCAAATATTTACCAGTTAATTATATTATTTAATTGTACAAGTTCCCCTGCTGTAGGGAAAAATTAGCCAAATCCTTTTCAAGACCTTCGCCATCCTTTGCCACCAAAATGCGTTTACCATAATTCATACTGTACAACGAAGCCAGCACACAGTGGTTCAAAACTGGAATTTAATGTTCATAATTCACCGGAGCCTTCATTTTTCAACCAATTTTTACTAAAAACTAAAAAAATATTTATTTTGGTGAACATTTTTTAAAACATTTAAAATTTTTGTGTAATTTTTTCGTTTGGGAAAACCATACAATTGTTTTCAACTAGTGTTTGCTATGTAAAATTTATTCACTGGAACAGGAGAATACATTTTCTTCAAAATGGCTACTTTTTCTTTATTTTGTACTAAAAAATTTAATATAATTAAATAAAAATTCACAAATCAGGCTCAGGCAAAATAATCAAATTTAGTGAAAAAATTAAGGCTCCAATGAATTACGAACACCAAATGCCAGTTTTTAACCACTGTGCATCAGGGGCTTTATTGTTATTTTTCAGTGGAAGTGGAAACTCAGCGTGCAACACGATCCTAGGCACAACTTTCTCTGTGATTATAGATTGTACAAAGATTACCGATTAAGTAGAAACCTTAAGTGGGGTGCGAGCCAAACTGGCGAAGGTTTTCATTATATTTTATAAGGGATACTTTTATGTTTCATATTCTGTGTTTAAAAGTTTACCTCTGAAAAATGCAGAGCTGATTTAAAGGACAGTTTAAGAAATAAAGGACTAAAGGCGTCATTTATTTTGAAAAAAATTATAAAGGACGGGGTTAAAATAAAGGACTGTCCTTTAAAATAAAGGACGGATGGTCACCGTAGGTACCAAAGGTGGGAATTGTCTATCCCGGAGAAAATCTAAAAGTAGTGGACTGGAAAGACGGCTAGGAAAAGGAAGTGGGTACCTTTCACGCCGTCATCGCCAGAGCGCATCTTAAAGATGGTCCAAATTATAAATCTACGCGTCGAAGATTTGATGTGATGTCATGCGATATCATATCCTGTGATGTCATATCATGTAGAGTTTTGTCATGTAATAACATATCATTTGATATCATGTCATGTGATTTAATGACATGTGATGCCATATCATATGATGTTATGTGGTGTCTTCATCCGTGGTGAGTTTGGAGGAGGTATGGTGAGTTTTGTTGTGGTGAGTTCCTCTGTGGTAAGATATGGTGTAGTCAACTAAGTTATGGTGAGTATATGAGCGGTGAGTTTCTTCTACTTTTATCAAAAACCTCATCCTTATATCGTCGTTTAAAGTGCAAAACCGCGTATGAACAAAATGCAAAACCGCGTATGTGAAGTTGTAGAAATTATTTTCTAGAGTGTAAAAACACTCATATTTCAAAATGATTCACTTTTTTGTAAAGCAATCGCATTTCTGGCTAATATATTTCAGGACGAATGGATAAGGATTGAGCCAAGAGCTTGTGTGAGCAAATCCAATTTTTGGCAGCCAATGTCAGTTACGCGGTTTTGTACTTTAAACGACGATATTATCCTATACATATTACATATTACATATCCTATACATAATACGTCAAGAATTTGAAGAATTCCTCCCAGTGGTTCTACCTTCCTATTTTTTTTATCATGGCCCATTCAATTTCAAGTGGCTTCAAAATAAAAAAAAAATTGTCTAGTACACCTTTTATGGGACAAAATGCGTGACAACGTCAGAAAAAATTCCTAAAAATCAACGGTATTTGGTAGCGGATTGAAGTTTGTACTTTACTATACTAAAATTGAATGGGCTACAAAATTGCATACCAAAAATTTTTCTAAAAGTTCTGAATAAAAAGTTTGATAATTTGGTGCAAATTCGTCGAATTTTTATAATTTGTGTTCAAATTTTGAAAAACGGATTTATATGATGTTTGTTGTATAACTACCTAGGCTTTTATAAAAAAATATTAATCTTAAAATAGACTAAATAAATACAGCCAAAATTCTTAAAAGTATGACGAGTCTATTATTTCTGCCGCCAGCTTCACTTAAATAAAATGCTTATATCCAAATGTAGGTGTCACCGAAAAATTAGAAAAAAACCTTAGGTCCCCCAGGTTCAAACAAAAATATTTCAAGTTTAGGAAGTGTACGGTGAACTTTTTTGGGTTGCTTGTAAGCTCGCACGCTCTACTAAATATGACAAGATAATCTATTATATTTTAATTACCATCAAATAAGTCAATCAATTAACTAACTCACTTTCCAAATTGTGAATGAACTGCCAGTGCTAAAACACAATTAATTGCAAATATTTCAGCGCCACTTGCGAAGTGTTGGACAAAACCACTTAACACAATTTCCTCAAAATGAAATTAATATTATTACCAAACTAATAAGCTAATAGCTGCAGTCAGCAAGAGAGTCTGCATTAAATAAGTAAACAAAAACAAAAGCGACAAAAATATACGAATTTGCGGTCGGATTGCATGCAAAATTGGCGCAGTGAGCAATAGGAAAAATCGGGTGGCTGCGTAAAGAGCCAATTGTAAGTAAAGCAAATGTGGCAAGTAATTGGTAATAACACAAACTAAGCCATGCTTGTGGCAATCACCTGAACAATGGCAGTCTACGCCAGAGAGAGCTTAAGGAACGTTGTGAGAAAACGAAACAGCGGCTTTGAAGCTTCCAACTACCGCAAACAAAGTGGGAAAAGCAGGCGGCACAAAGTAATGCCAACATGTTGTGTAGAGCAAACGAGAGAAATCTCGGCATAGTTGGCCGCTGGTTCGAACGACTAAGCTTGGTGCTCGCGCAAAGCGCCCGGGTTCCTTGGCCACTTGCCGCGACAACAGATTTCAGTTGACTTTTACCACCTGAACGTGTCGGTTGTTAGCAACGCTTAAACGCAACTCGTACCGCCGACTTTTTGTTAGCTTCCGTTTGCTTTTTTTATTTTGTTGGCTTCTTCCCTGCTCTTGGCTTTCCTGCTGCATACCGAACGGTGGCTTACGGTAGGCTTTGACAGCTGTTGCGTCAGTTTCGGTTACTCATAAGCTCGCTGATCGAACACTCTGGCAAGCAGCCACTAAGCGAGTTGCGAGATACGCTGTGGCGTTTGATTTAGTCGTGCGAGGCAAATGAATGGGTGCGCATGCGCAGACGCTAATTTTCACTTTTTTTTTGTTAATAAATATAAAAGAGAAACTAGCGTGTGAATTAAACAAAATTTATTTTATAATAAATGAGAAGTATTTTGATTGAATTTAATGAATTTTTGGTGCTTTTTGCAAATGAAGTGATACAAGAAAATATTTAACAAAAATTGTGTGCTAAGAACCTTTTCGCGAAACATAATATAGAAAAAACAGTAAACAAATCAGTGGTACTCAAATGTTGCAAGTTTTAAATGAAATCCAGTTCAAACTCAACCTAAATAAAAATGAAATGTGTACATAAATAATACTTTAAAACTAGAAAGACGAAAATCACTGCACAGCGTCATCGCGCACTGAAAGAAAGCTGTAATAGTAGAAAGGCGGCAAAGCAACAACGGAAGAAATGAAACGTCAAAAATAACGTTGAAACGTTGCTATTATTGTTGATGTTGTTGCAAGTGCTGCTGCTGTTGCAGTTGTTAGTGTAGTGTGTTGCTGCTCTTGCTGCCACCGCGTGTAACGGTGACATACTTACCACTACGAGTTTTTGCAGTCGACGACTTCACCTGTTTGCTGTTTCGGACTGTTTCTGACTGAAAGCAGCATTAACCGCTTAAAAAGACATAATTTAAAGCAGCCGAAGCAAAGACCTACAAAATATTGTGCACAAAAAATATTAAAAAAAAAGTTACTAAAGTTGGTTAAAATTTATGTCAGCACAGAAATTTTTAGCAATTACTTTGAGTGTGTAGTGAAAAATATAAAAAACAAAGCAAGCGAAATTAAAAGTTAAAAGTACCAAATATAAACTACAAATATAAACTACAAATAGAACGCAAGGCATCTCTTCACTCGTATTTTTCATTTGCGCATGCGCCCTTTTTTGCATAACCTTTGTTACAACTATTGTAATTAAACTCAGCCTGCTTGAAGGCAGCTCACCGTTTAGTGCGTAATAACCGAAATATAATTTTTTATTTATTTAATCTTTTTGCAGTGTTTTAAGAAGCTTGTAAAAGAACAAAAAAGAAAACTTTTGGTGTAACTTTGAATTTTTTCTCTATAGAGGAGTTTAGTTTAAGAACAAGCGTTAACAACGACTTTAAACTGTGAGAATAACAGTTCAGGTGTACAAACAACAACAACACCAATTAAGCTGCAATGCCGCACATACGTACACAGCTGATCCTGGTGATCATCAGCCTACTGGGCTATCACGCACGCATCGATGCACAAAAAACAGGTGAGTTTTTGTGGAGGAAAATTCAAGTGTGACAAAAATATATTGAAGGCAAACAAAAAGGCGCGCATATTTTTGCCAAGTATTTGGACTAGTTTTTTACAATAAGTGAAGATAAATTCTTTTTTTTTAGTTTCAAAAGTCTGCAATTTTTTTATTTTAAAATTTTTTTTTATACCTATCATAGCCCTAGATAACATCTTCAAAAGAAGACGAGCACCATTTTTGTAACTATAATAATTTTAAGATGTTCAAAAACAAATTGAAAAAAATGGGTTTATATTTCTTCGATTTAATCATTCAGATTTACTTTTTACACCAAAAAGAAGACCGCAGTTGTAATAGAAAAATTAGATCTCTGTGTTGTATGAAAGAAACTTCCTTCGATCAAAAAGGATACAAATAATTGAAAACATAGTTTTTGATTGCAGCCAACAAATACTCTTTGCAATGAATAAAAAATCTAGGAAAATTTCATATTTTTGTAAAATTTGTTTCTGTTCTCAATATTTGTATACTAAATCCACTGTGATAACCTTTTTGAATCCAATTATGGCTGGGGATTTAATAACGGTGAAGTCTATGTAATTCGAAGATATTTTACTTACTAGATTCCATACATATATTTTTTATCTCTCTCAACGACTTATTTTTTTATTTAGATGAAGTAAAAACAAATAAATATAAAATTAAACAAATAATTTTTAAGCAAAAAACAGAACCGACTTCAATTCTCATATAAAAGTTTAAGATTGTCGTTAATTTCTTCACGATCCAACTATCGCATTTAAAGAATTAACATGGAACCACCCTTGAGGACCACCTCTCCGATGAAAAAATAATTATCGAAATCGGTTAACGTGGTTCAAAGTTATGCGGTAACATACATAAAAAAAATATTCCGACGAATTGATAACGTTTTTCCTTTTTGTGAAGTCGGTTACAAAAAAAAAGAGATTTAACTCAAATAAAGGCATTTAATTTTCATACAAGTAGAAACCCGTCCAATCTCGTTTTGGGGTACAGCTGCTGAATTCGTTTCGTTTTAAAGTTTTTAAGGTCTTTGGTCAATTTTTGATTGCCTTCATTTATCTTTTAACAAGAGGCCCCTATCTCTTAATCGGCCTTAGTCCGGGACAATCTGGGCTTCTATTGATACAAAATTTAAGTCACTCATCAAATCACATCGCGGTGACATGAAGAAAAGTCTAGCCAAAAAAAGTGGATACTCTATGCAAAAGTACGAATGGAATTAATAACTGCGGCAAGTTTATGTATTTAGTATGTACAGTTCACAGTCGAAAGTCATGGCCCGACTACTCGCTAATCCGAACATTCGGTAATCTCAACGGTTGTACTCACACCATTAGCTACTCAGTAATCCGAATTCGGAATCTTACCACTTATTTGCTATGATTTTTTTCAGCGACATTTCCTCAAGAATCGCCTGCAAGAAATTCCTTGCCAGGAAAATCAGAAAAGTCCGCTAAAAATTATGCAGCATTGGAATAATTTCTCAAATACATATTGTTTCAGCAATTCAACTCGCTCCTTTAGTATGATCATAACTTTCCTTGCCTATTCGCGATCATGCGGTCTTCCAAATGCAGTGATAAATAATGGAGCAGCTGGAGTCGATATAATTTTGACTCTCCTATTTATAGCGTTCTGGTTGGATAGGTGAGGATGTGTTTTATCAGCCGATGTAGCCGAGTGGTTAGAGGTACACCGGGGCTCGATCCCTGCTCCAAGCAACATATAAAATTAGAAAAAGTTGTTTAACAGCGGCCGCCCCTCGGCTGGAAATGGCAAACCCTCGCATGTATTTCTGGCTCGAAAAACTACTCATAAAAGCCATTTGCCATTCCGAGGCGACATAAAATTGTAGGTCCCTCCAAATGTATGTGTTATAATTTCAAGACGCACATCACAAGCGCAAAATATTTACATTTTTTTTTTAACGATTATTTACATAACTCCACTTTTTGTGAGTAAATCTACCGCAAAATATTTACTTCTAAAGGGCGTAAAAAAATGTTACTGCGTCAAATGCTATGGTAAAGACTAGCCTCTTTATTACTTTCCCCTTTCCCAGTAAGCAGTTGTTTAGTAAACAATTTTTTTTTTTTATTGCTTAGAGAAACTAATAATTCCTAAGTAGTTAGCAGATGATTGCTTGCTTTGTGAATTGGAAAGTGGTTGAAAACGATTTTTTTAATTGTTAGTTTACACTTTTGCATGACATTTTCTTAAATGGCTTAATTAAATCAGTGGTTGTGATTATTGTCTATTGCACCAAATACGTGTTTTTAATTCTGTTTTTTCAATTCACTGCATCTAAATTGCTTGCAATAAAAGTGTAAAGCTTATGACATTTTTAAAACTAAAGCAATCTTTACGAATTCTGCTGAACTGTGGGTTATTAAGGACGCTGTCACAGTCCACTTCAATCACATCGGCCTTTACATACACACATACGCTTATATACATAAATATATGGATAATTAAAATGTTTCATTGCATTTAAGACTTAATTGTTTTTATGACTTTTTCAATATGGACAAATCCGAAAAATAGTCAACCAGAAACGTAAAAAGTGCATGTAATTCAAATTCTCGCATTTTTCTTCCAATAATGTCAAAGTACAATAGTATTCTACCATTAAGATTCTACAAATTTTTCTTTCCCTACATGAACATTTTTATAAATTTGTTGACTTTGATGATCATCGCAAAATCGGTTCCATTTTGAATAATGTCGGAACACAAATTTTGTGGACAAATATTCCGCAAATTTGCGCAATTTTTTCTCATAATTACTATTATAAACCATCCCATGCTAACTTTTTACTGATAATTATTTTGCCGCCAATAACATCCAAAAGTATCCTCCGCAACGCCGTATTCCTTGCAGCCAGTTTATGTCTCTTTTCACTCGTGCAAATTACAATATATTTCTTTATGAATAGTAAATAACATAAACGTTATTTTCTTACCAACTGAAAATCGTACATGTCACTTAAGAAAGTGACAGCATTTATTGAACTAAATTTTAAAATCAATTTCTCATAAAATTATGGTATGCCACACGTTCGTTTTCACGTTTGTGTGTTTAACCTATGTTCGTATGTATTTATTTATATAGAAATTTAATGGCAAACTGTTAAATAAAATGAAAAGAAAAACACAGAATGCCGTGGCGATGGGTATTGAACTTTTTATGCAAATCTTCCACAAACGATTTGAATAAGCTTATGTCTCTAAAGCTATATATATTCTCGCAACCTTCAGTCACAAAAGGAAATCTTCTTCCGGTGATGTCATAAAATTTTAATAAAAATTTTTTAATTAAACAGAATTCCAAAATGACAACGAATTTTTACAAAAATTCATACATATGCAAGTATTTATAAATATTTTACAAATAACTTTACTTTAATTGCATTACTTCCAAATTTAAATAAATCATATTTTTTTTATAAAATTACGCCAAACAAGTTTGACAAAAAAAAATTATTAAAACTTTTGTGTTTGTTTAAATTGTTTTAAACTTTTTGTAACAGTTTTTTTCTTAAAATAAATCAGAGAATTTTGTAAAAATTTACTTTTTAATGTAAAGTAAGCCAAATAAGTTTTCCAAACCAAAATCCAGAAATATGTTGTAAAAGCTCTTTGTTTGTTCTAAGCATTTTCAAACAAAACATTTCTTAATATAAATCAGAAAAATTTTCAAAAACTTAACTTGTAAATAAATTAACCCAAATAAATTTTCCAAAATAGTTTTAATAATTTTTTTTGTTAGTTCTAAACTTTTAAACCTTTCCAACCTCTTTCCAATATTATTCAAACTTGTCCCAATTTTGTTTTTGTTACTTTTGAGTTTTTTCTTTTTTGTTTTTTTTTTGAACCAGTCTTTCCGGAATTTTATTTCGGGCAACCCATTTTTTCGGAATAAGGTAGTCTTTATTATCAAAAGTGATTGCCATAGAAGCATTAGAAAGCATTTCAAAAACAAAAAAAAAAAATATTACAAATTGGTAAAATTTTACCTAAAGAAATTCCATATTATTTACGAATAAACTAATTTGTTGTTTGTGTGTATACAATTTTTAATATGTAGTAAATATGTAAATTTTCAAAATACATAGAAATTCAGATTTTCAAATGTTTTAAATTTTCCATTTGTGTATTATATTTAAAAAAAGGAAAACCTTTCTTACAGTAAAAGAATTTCGAATATTTTCAATACTCGTAAGAAATTTAGAACAGGAATAAATTGAAAAAATTTTATAATTTTGGCACATGCCACAAAATTTGTTTAAGTATTTTGACTTCCATAAATCTTTGAAAACATTTTCCCTTCTAATTTTTCTATGATCCTCAATAATTAAAATTCAAATATGCCATCAATATTTTCTTCCATTACTTTATACGTAGACGTCGGTTTTGAGGTATGTTTTTGTGGTATGTGCGGATAAATAAACCGATTTTTGGAAAAAACAAAACTCAACAGAAATGCGGAAAACTAGTTGCCTCAGTGCCGAAAAGACGACACATGTATTTCTCTTACACCCCCAAGCAAAGCGCAATTCTAAAAAAAAAAAAATAAAAATTTATTTCAAAGAAAAACCATACCCTGCCACCTGTTGCTTAAAATTTGACACCTGCAGCCGCACCTTACAACAGTGCAGACTTCATTGATTGATGCATGCTTTGAAGTCATATGCACGCCTTGCTGTTTGGTACAAGTGCGAGTACTTGCATTGTATTTATATACATACGTACGAATGTAAGTATGTATGATTAAACACTTGCCAGCTAGCTCATAAATGTATACTTGCACATATTTATACTTTGTTGTATGAAAAGACGTTGAAGCGCAGACTTGCAGTTCCGTGATTCTTGTCGCAGCATGATGGAAAAACCACAGCGGAGCAGCAACGGGTGGCACGATTGTTGCCCTACAACCAACCAAGGAAGTAACAACCAGTAACGAAATGCATAACAGCGCAGTAAACTTCAGCTCAATTTGGCTGTATCCGATTTCCACAGCAGCAGCAGCAGCAGCGGCACTTCCCGACCAGACAGCCATGCAGGAGATGCGATGCATTTTAAGAAACCTATGAATGAATGCGGTTCGCTGGCTGCCACAGCTGTGCAAGGGCGGCTGTTGCACTCGCACAACAAATTGCAAATGTGCATAAATATTGTTTAATATGTATTAAGTGTAGGTATATACAAATCTGCAGGCTATGCTGCACTTTGAGGAAAGAGTACCAAATATATTTGTATATACGTATGTCCGCATGTGCATTCAATAGTTCGGCAGCAGCGTGCGCGCCTTGAACTTGAATTCATGCCACCTCGGGGCAACAGTGGCGCATTATCACGCTGCAACACACCATTCGATGTCTGCCACCAATTGGCACACCTCCAGCTTCACTCTTTTCATTCAACGGTCCATTGATATATGTATGTATGTATTGCTGCTACTCGGCTGTGGTGGCCATATCGAATTTCAGTTGTTCACAAGTTTAAATCTTATTTTATTTTTGGTTTGATTTTTTATTTTATTTTATTTGCCAACTGCACGTTTCGTCGTGTCGAATTGTTTTTAGCGAAATACAACAAATAAGCAACCATACACAATTAATTAATTCTAGTATTACGTGCAGAAAATAATTGGTGGCAATATCGCTGCTGTCAGCATCTGAAGTTTATGGCCAATGTCAACTGCAACTATGAACTTATGTGCATTCACATTGTTGTTGCGTGGTAGCTATTTATTGTACTTGTACTTACACATATATATCTAATACGGTAGACAAACGGGCCCGATTATTTGCATAACCAGCCTTAATTTGCTTTAACTCATGCATTTTCCTCTTTAAAATGAGCATAATCAGCCGAACAAATGCACGAAATTTTTGGAATCAACTCGGATCCGGGGAATTTTCGATGACAACACTGGTAAAAACGGCCAGTTGTTGTCTTTTGTACAAGTAAGCAAACGAAGCAGTCGAGTTTCGCGTACGCGGTGAGAGTTGCGAGCTACAAGCCTGTAGCTGCCAGGTTCGATACTCGGTTGGAGCGATTGCGAAAAAATTTTTGTTTTATTATTTATTTTATATTTTTTTATTTTATTTTATTTATATATTTAATTTTACTTTACTTTATTTTCATTTGCTTTATTTGATATCACATTTCATCAACAACAACTAACTGAAAGTAACGTAAAAAAATATAGAACTTATAAAAAAAAGAATGAAAAAGAAATAAAAAAAGTATACTGGCCATGGGACTCGAACCCACGACCTTGCGGCTGGTTTATTCGCATTACTGCCGTCTGTAAGGGTAAAATTTTAATTTGCATTTATGCTTATTAATTCAAATTAATTTTCTCCGTCTGTCTACCATATAACAGTTTCGAAATTAAATACTGCTAAAACATTTACTATCTTCATAACTAATAAAGAAAGGTGAAACAAATTTCTGTGAGAGCAGATATACTAATTAATTTTGCATTAAATGTTAAAACGAAGGCCCGTTTGCAGAAAGTTGACATACAGTTTTTGGTTTGCTGATTGATTTCTAAGAAAAAAGTGTTCAATAAATTTCGTGGGTCGGCAACAATGGCATTGCGAAATAAAATCTAACAAAGAGTTTGACAGTTTGGAAGACATATCTACTCGAAACGTTTTGTCGTACGGAGGTTTCTTGTATTGCTGACTTGCGGTTGTTGAACTGAAAGGTTCACCTGTGCAATAGAATTTGAAGGTTGAACATTGAGGAGCTAAAGACATTAAATGGATATTTGAACATCCCGTATTTATGGTCCGATTGGGTTCACATTTAGAAAGCTGGTTTCAAAAAGATGTTTCTTCTATTAATTTATTTCTAATAACGGTCGTCTGTCAAGAGGCGATAGCGAACCTCTGCGTATACTACTGCCAAGAAAAAGCTTCTCATTTAACCCGTTTTTCATTTGGAAGCGGGTTAAAACTGTAGACACATATCTTCCCTTTGGGTGAGAACATCAATAAATTTGTTTTTAGATAAGTACTATATATTTGGAAACTTTTATAGATATTTTTGTTTTTAATTAGCGATTGTCAAAGTTGAAAAAATTAAGGAAACTAAGGAATTCTCAACGATCTAAGACTAACAATGAATTGTTTAACATCAATTTAAAAGTCTGTACTGTGTTATCTTTTTCCCGTTTGAAAGAGTTAAACAAAAAAAAAGAAAACGTCTATTAATTGGTAAAAAGTTGTCAATAAACTGGACAGAAATGAAATCGTGCTCATGTGTATTAGTAAACGCTTTTAACAGCTCAATCCCCGTTGACTATTATTCAGTGTCTATTTTTATTTATCATATTTTTCACATCCACTTTTCTATTGCATAATATTTTATCCATCTTTCCATTGTCAATTTAATGTGCCTATATTTTAGTTTCTAAGGTAAATGTCAAATAGCTGATATTTTCTGGCCACAGCAGCTCCGCTTATAGAGTATTTTCTTTATATATGTAAATAAGTAACTGTATATAGCATTCTTTTCTGATATCTACTTACATGCATTGATATGTTCACATATGTTCATCAAGCAACATTCTTTTGAATCAAACAAGTATCATTGAATTCTAATTAGGGAATATTAATTCAATACAGAACAAAGAAGGAAGTTTTACGTGATTTTTATGTAAATTTCGAATGAAAGAGCCAGAAAAAGAAATAAAAAACTAATAAAAATATGTAGCAGTGTCGTATATGTACATACAGTCATATACACACATACATTTATAATCTATAAATAATCGTTTAATGTGAATTTATGGTATTCCACATACTTAAGAAAATCCATTATATTGTATTGAAAAGCGCAGAAACCTAGGAAAATCAATTGAACAGCTAGAATAAGCTTCAATGTTTGAACTGTATGGAGTTCTTGAATAGCGGTAGTTTCGTTGGTTACAACAATGTGTAAAAACGGTACATTTTATAACGACTGCCGAGAGGCATTAGAAATAATTTGTTTGTGTTTTATTTATTTATGTCGGAAATAGAGCTCGAACCCAGGCCATGCGGAATGGTAGTGCGCACTGCTAACCACTACACCCACAGCGTTCGGCGTAAAATAAAAAGAAAATTTTATATAATTTTTTGGCTCAATTTTGTACACAATACCGAAAAGTGATCGTTAGAGAACCTGCATTTTTAAAAAAGGTTAAAGATATGATTTTTTGAAATTTGAAAAAAAATTCACCAAAATTAAATTTTGCTTACTTTAAAAACAATTTTGGGTGTGTAGTTTCATAGGGCGGTAAATTTTAGTTTAAAAAAGTTCAAGTGGCAAGTGACGAAGAGTTCTCGTTGATTTTTAATAATATAACAAACTATTTTATTTCCCATTAAATATTATGTTACCAGGCTAGTCTGATCTATGTTTTTAGTGCGAATAAAACTACATTATTCCACTTTCTGGCCCAACGTTTCACTAAAACATTTTTAGCATCTTCAGGGGCAATCCAGCTTTATTAAATCTGCCACAAACCATAAAATACAAAGGCACATTGTAATCAAAAATTAATGAATATAACATACAAACATACATATACATATATGGAATTAAAAAATATAACAACAACAATTCACAATATTAAAAATAAATTTAGCATGCAGATGTGCTCGAAATGTTAGCGAAAAAAATTATTAAATTCAACGCGACCTCTAAGCCATTTACGACTTTCTCGTTTTTGTACTAAAATTTAATGATCTATAAAACTGAATGCCCAAAATTTTTTTTTAATTACTATTTTTTTTGTGAACAGTCTTTTATAACATTTTTATTTAATTTTTTTAATTTTTGAGGAACCCTATTATTGTTTTCAACTATTTTTACTATGTAACGTTTGTTAACTGCATGTTTTTGTACTAAAATTTAATGATATATAACACTGCGTACCCAAAATTTTTCGTAAGTTAATTTGATTTTTTTTTGTGGACATTTTTTTATAACGTTTTAAGTTTTTTTGGTGATTTTTTCGTTTTAGGGGAAACCTATAATTGTTTACAACTAGTTTTTATTATGTAACATTTATTAACTGAAACAGGATAATCGATTTTCTCCAAAATTGCTCCTTTTTCTGCACTTTGCACCAAAAAATTTAATAGAAGCAAATAAAAATTCAAAAATCGGGCTCAACTGGTCTCTCGCTAGTTTTATGAGCTTACATTAAAAAAGAATAATAATAATCAAAGTTTTTGAAAAAAGAAGGCTCCAGTGAATTATGAACAGTAAGTTCCAGTTTTGAACCACTGTGCAGCGGTCGCTCAGGTTTTCCTGCCTTCCGTAATAATCCGATCTTAGCCCATGCCCACCTGCTGGGAATCTGACCCAGTAAGATCGAAGCTCTATAAAGTTTTGAGAGGACTGGGGTTATATGATTATTAGTTTGCTGAAGGTGAAAAAGGTAGATCTCAGCAGGTCCCTAGCGACTTGTATGAGCTAAAGTAGACAAACCACATTGCACTCGTTCTGCAATGACAAGTTTGGTGGCAAAGTTGTACCCTTTTTTTCAGAAGTGAGCGTTGGTATATCCAATTTTAGAACGTCTTTGGTCAGAAGGTTAGGTATTACCACAATGACAACTGAAGATATTGTACCGTTAGTAGAAACCAAAACGAATTGATTACCTTCTGTGAAGCATTCCAACTTTAATGTGGAAAACGCTTTGCGAGAGTTCGAATAGAACTTTATGCAGACCATCCACAATACAGAATTAACAAGATTTTAAAGTTATTTACATTATTGGTTGCTGCAGAGAAAAGCCTCATCGTCGCGATAACCCAACCTCAAATTTGCATATGCCATTAATATAGGATGGAACAAAATTTCGTTACGCAAAAATGTCATAATGCTAAATTCGACTTTTTAATAAGAAATTAGTAAAAGGAGTTCTCTTTTTATTACGGCCCAACCGGAAGTTATTACTACTTCTATATACAAATCATTTTGTTCTTTATTGTCTCATTAGAATGACAAATAAGCTTTAAAGCAACACTAAGTACTCCGAAATTAAATAAACCAAAAAAAAAGAGATCAAATAAAAAAGGTACTCGTAATAAAAAAAAATACATTCAAACCCATAAAAATCATGTTCACACACTGTCAAAGCAATTTAAAATCCACCAATTACATTGCTGCCGAAATTACCCATGGCATGTTGCAAGCAACATTAAGTTAAAATTTACAACGCTGCACGCATGCGCTGAACTAGATGCTCACTTCGACCACAATCATGCGCTAAAGCAATAAAAAGAATTTTAATTACCACCGATGCAGGCGCTGTCTGATTCGACGACATTTTTTTTTATAAAACAGCAAAGCCGTGAGGTTAGCAAAGTAGGGAAATCTTCCGGTACGACGTGCTATGTACGTATTTGAGACTTTTCGCTTTTTAACAAGTACTGTCCTCTACATAAGTACTACACACATACACGCATACATATGTGTGTTTGTGCATGCCGACAGTGAATTATTGCTGCACCACGCAATGGCACCAACACGATTTGGCGGCTGACATGACTTAAATAACAAATATCAACAAACTAAATAGTTTTGTTAGCAGAGTAGAGGGCGATAGAGAGAGCAAAAGTGAAGGCAGCAGGCTAAAAATAAGTAGTTAGAACATATTTTCTCATATCAGAATTGTGAAATGTAAGTAGTTTTGATTATTTTAAGTCATACCAAATACTCTTCAAAACTCCTTAATACATATTAACGCACTTTTAAGAAAATTTCTATCCACTGTCTTTACTGTTATCTTAAGTTGTCTCAGGCCGTTTTAGGCGGCCAAGTTCGGTGCCCATAGGCAAGTAAATTAGGCAGCGCAGGCAAATAGTTAATTAAGTTCATTGGTTACACGCTAAAAATCAGCGTCGACAACTGTAAAAACAACCAAAGTTGTTGACTGTATGTAAAAGTAAGCGCGAATAAGAAAGCTCGCCACCACAAAAACCCCGAAGGGAAGCCAGCAGCTGGTCGAGCACTAAAGGCAATCAAGAAAAAAAGTAAAAGTAAAATGAAAACTGTGTAACTAAACTTACATTGTAACATTGTATTATTTATGATGTGAAAATCGCATTTTTTCTCCCTTATTTTCTTTTATTCATTGTTGTTTTTTTAGTTTTTGCTTGAAACTTTTCGCTACTATAATTGACACTCTTGTTTTTTCAGTATTTTTTTTGACCAAACATGGCGAATGGAAACTGAATTACGTAGCTGCGGTTTTTTTCTATAAGGGCGAAATGCTTTTTAGTTTTTTTCTTAGGTTTTTACATGAAGGGCTACTAAAAGGAAAAACTAATCAACCAAATAATAAAGCAATTGTATTTATGTAGGGATGAAACGATACCATGCAGGTAGCGATACATTTACTTGGAAGCAGGATCGAAGCAGTACCAAAAAAATATCGGATTTAAAGTATCGATACATTCGTTATGAACTAAATAAGTTAAATTTTGTTTTTATGTCATAAGTTAACTATGTATATGTTTAATGATGACTGGCATTTAACACAGATAATTCATTGGAAAAGATTACAAGAAAGTTAATCACGTTTAAGAAAAAAATTTGCTATACAAATTTTTGAGAAAAAGTCTTCTTTTATTGTACTTCCCACGAATATGAGTTTTTCCAAGGATTTCAGTGCGAAATACGATATTTCCAAAAATATCTGCTTATTACTTCACCTGGTAAAATTCCACATACAAATGGAAGCGTAAAGAGTATAGAAACAAAATTATTCGGATAAAATTTTGTGAAAAGAAATTCTTAAAAGCATTTAAAATATGAAAGATTTTCTAGTATCAAGATCCCACCAACTAGAATATTTTCCCTATTTTACATCTACTTTTCTCTAGGCTAGAAGTGAAGATAACATTTAAATATTCTGGAATATTTCGCTCTTTCCCAGATTTTTTTTAATCAACTCTTTTTACCCTACTCACTGTACCCTACTCTTTTTCTTCATTATTTTCTTCAATAACAGATCTAGACTCGGACTACCTTTAGTATTTTCTCCACTGGTATTTTCAGCCTATTTATTTACTTAAATTTTGCTCAAGGGCCTTCACATGCTAACGCGCGTTAAACCTGTAGAGTTATGCAGTGCACTTAACATCGTGTTGAAATGTCTGTACTGAACATTCATCCAGTTCTCTCTTCCACTCGAATAGTTAGGCCGTTTAAGCGTCGCATTACATCGACTTTGATGAAGCAATTGGAGCGTGTATTATTTGCACTATATCGACTTTGTCGCATTATCGCAGGATTTGCTGGCAATTAGGCATTCATATTCGGAATAACAGTTGGAGAAAAATTTCCGAAGCCAAATTTTCCTTAGGGTTTCGTTATGAGTGTTTCTTTTTCGATACCTACTCAGTACTTGGTTCAAAAGTATCGATACCAAAATTACTTGATATCGATCGAAAAGTATCGAGTATGTACTTGTATTTACTCGTATCGTTTCATCCTTAGTTGCATGTTTGTATTTTTTTTATTAATTTTATACATATAGTTTCAAATAGCACATAAAAAAGGTATTTAATATGACAGATGGTAAGTCAGTCGAATTATTTATATTTACTTAACATATTCAAAAATTAAGAAACCACAATAATCTAACAAAAGTTTCATAAAAAAAAAATTACTTAATTTAACAGCCTTATTCTCACGAGATGAGAAAACTCGCCGAGTAGTCATACTGTCATAATCACTTAAAAATATATTTTATTGCTAAAAATTTTAAACTTTATTACTTTATAAGCATTGTATAGCATTTAAAATCTATGAGGGGAAGCTGAAAAGTTTTGAGCCTAGGGTATAAAAAATAGGTACCAGAAATATATTAAATTTTTTTTTCGCCCTCTACTTTTAGCCTAGATCAAAAATACTTATCGTTTTTGTCTTCAAAATGCTCGTCTGCTGCGGCCTTCATTTCTTCTTTACTCGAAAATCTTCGTCCTCGAAGGTTTTTCTTCAAATTGGAGAACAGGACTTAATCACTGCAGCTCAGGTCTGGACTATGTAGTGGGTGGTTGATTTCTTCAAATCCAGTCTCGGCCCGGGCACGCCTTGCTAGTTACATACTACTTATGTATATCCCTTTACTGTCGGTTAGATCGCCACTGTGGTTCACGAACGCAATTTGCATCTTCGTGAACATGAAATTCATGAAATTTGCTTACAGGGATATGTATTTTGGGTACGCTTGTTTGACGACCTCTTACGCAGTTCACAGAAGTGTGCACCAAATGCTGATAACTGGTACTTACAGTTACAAGAACTGCTAAAGTAATGAGAGCTTCAGCATAGACCAATGAAAAACAGTTATTTTACTGTTCATTTGGAGATATAAACCGAATTTATGCTCGGCCAGACTTGAAAGGACAGTGCTTGAATATTCTAATGTATTTAAAAATCTCGGTATTACTCTTAAAAAGTTAAATTTTTATATAAGTAAGACTGTTGGTGTAAGCACTCGCTCTAAGTTTCCCTGTTGTCAAGTTAAAAAAAAAACCGCAGAGTCGAAAGGGTATGAAGTCCCTAAAACCATGTTACAAAATATCTGCTTTTGAAAGAAATTTAAATTCAAAACTCCAGAAGAGAATATTTGGGCCAGCGAACTCCTTTATCTTTATAAAAGTAAGAATGAGGGTATTAATGGACCATACACTAAACTTTCAATTGCAATGAGCAGATGGGTCTTGTGTAGAGTCACCTCGACATGAAAAACAGATTTGTTCGAGTACTTATATACTTATCCTTTTAGACAACAACGCGACGTTGAAAAGGATGATCAACTCTAAGCTTATCGAGAAATGTTTTGATACTCGTAAAATCTTGTTATATTTTTTTATCCGTTTTTAGCGAACTTCTGTATTATAGGCCTTAAGATTCTTATCACTGTGATACAAGGATACTTTTTAATTTACAGTGTAGTATCTAAATGAAATAATTATCAACCCATAATAAGCATACTACCTAAAATATAAATATGTGAAAATTGTCACCAAGAGTTTCGAACGTCAAAAGCTTTGTGAGAAAATCTCGCAACTTAGTAGTACAACTGTACAGGTCAGCAAGCTCATGAGAGCAGAGGAAATAGTAGTTTTATTTACTTCTTTTTGAGCTAGAAATGAGCGATCATGAATTTTTCCATGATACAAAAATTACAAGGTAAAATCATTCTCTCAACAACGTGATATTTGTCTGATGCTTTCAAGCATTTTAAAATCATAAATGTAAAATTGGTAATCAAAATATGAAATTGTTCACAATTGTTATTGTTGTTTGAGATTGAAAATGAGAATGTGTGTGTTAGTTTGAGTTTTGAATTTTAAAATTATTTGGCTATAAAGCATCAAACTGCCTCTCAAGGGGTTTACCTTGTGAATGTTTTAATAATCGATTTTTCTTTTAAAAACTGTCTTTCACCATTTTTATATTTCATTTATTTTTTATTTTTGCTTAACTCTCCATTTTTCCGGAAATATTATGGGTTTTATTGCAAATGAGCCCTTCTTCATGCAAGCAACCTTCAAATTAGTGGCGACTGGATACAAGGAAATGCAATTAAGTGCACGAAAATGAAAGCAATAACAGCAAGAAAAGAAAATCAGCAGCAGCCAAACTCAGTACACATTTTCATTGTTGCAGTTGAATTTCACTGTCGGCAAGGTGTGAGCACAGCAGAGTCGAAATAACAAGGAAGTACTAGTTGTAACAAGGAAAAGCTGTAAACATTGGTTGTTGTGGGGCAAATAAATGAGTAAATAAAATAAATTTAGAGAAAACAAGTAAGAAAGTCTAAGTTCGGGCGGAGCCGAACATTAAATACCCGGCGCAAGTATTAAATATATGTTTTCCACCTTTCCGAAAGCTACCGCTACATGATAAGCCGGGGTGTATACATTTTAAGTAAATTAGCGTCCTTAAATTTCGAAATATTGAAATTTCAAGCATTTTTGAAATTTACCGTTATATGAAAAGCGGCCTCAATTTTAGTCCGATTTCAACAATTTTCAACGGTTTGCTTTTATGTGGCAAGCACAATAACCATACCGAGCTTGGTACAAATTGCTAGAACGGCTAGCGAGATACATATCAGAACAGGGCGGTGCTACGCCCATTTTCCAAAATTTTGTCATAAACGTATTTCTTGGTAAAGAATTGTTGCAACCATCAATTTTGAATAAATTAGCTTCAATATTTACTGATTTATCGAAGATTTTGTATTTCTCGAAATTACCGTTATATGGGATGTGGGCGTGGTTATTGTCCGATTTTAGAAATTTTCGGCCATTTGGTATGTTGTACCAGGACCAACAACTGTGCCAAGTTTGGAAGAAATTGGTGTAGCGGTTACCAAGATATACACATGTAACCATAAGTGGGCGTGGCTACGCCCATTTGCCAAAATTTTGTAATATTCTTATTTTTCGTCTAAAACTTATTATAAATATCAATTTTGAGTGAATAATCTCCAGTAGTTACTAAAATATCGCAGTTTTCGTATTTCTGAAAATTACCGTTATATGGGAAGTAGGCGTGGTTATTGAGCGATTTTAAAAATTTTCGGCTATTTGGTATGTTATGCGAAGGCCAACAACTGTGCCAAGTTTGGAAGAAATTGGTGCAGCGGTTACCAAGATATACACATGTAACCATAAGTGGGCGTGGCTACGCCCATTTTCCAAAAATTTACAATATTCTTATTTTTCGTCTAAAAATTATTCTAAATGTCAATTTTGAGTGAATTATCTTCAGTAGTTACTAAAATATCGCAGTTTTCGTATTTCTGGAAATTACCGTTATATGGGAAGTGGGCGTGGTTAAAGTCCGATTTCGCCCATTTTCAATACCAACCTACCTTGGATTAAGGGAAACCTACATACCAAATTTCGTTGAGATATCTCAATTTTTGCTCGAGTTATCGTGTACACGGACAGACGGACAGACGGACAGACGGACAGACGGACAGACGGACAGACGGACGGACAGACAGACATGGCTTAATCGATTTCTTTTTTCATCCTGATCATTTATGTATACATTTGTCTATATCTATCTCGATTCGTTTTGGCTGTTACAAACAACCGTTATGTGAACAAAATTAATATACCCTTGTGCACAAGTGCGCTCGGGTATAAAAATCAAATAAATATTTAAACCACAAAAGCAGTCAAAAGTAAACGTAAAATAAAAAGCTAAGGGAAATAGTAAGCTAAAGATGAAAATGGAGATCACAGCACTGCACGAAATTCATTGGTTTTTTGTGTCACTGTGGTTTTGTTAGTTGCTTGCTTGCGCCTATGTGTGCGTGTGCATCTGTATGGTATGTGTATGTAGTCTCTGTGTACTTCATAAGCGCAAGTTCGTTGTTTAAGTCTTTCGATTTTGTATGCAATTTCGCTCGTATGTACTTGTACTTTCTCAAGCTGTAAAGCAAACACCGCTAATTTTTTTTTGTGTCTCAAAACACAATACAGTCTTTTTCTCCACACTGCTGCCTATACTTTCTTTTACGAGTAATATTAATTTTTAACGTTTGTGAGTTTTGTACCGCCGAAAATATTTTCATAATTTGTTGCGCCACCTTTAATTGCGCTGACCCATGTAAGCTTGACAAACACACTACCTGTGCAGCTGTAACAAATTTAAACAGCATAACTTTTGCAACGCCCGCCTCGAGCTTTACTAATTAACATTTCATGTATGTACATTCATAAGTAACCAAATATACGTAAGTGTAAATAAATATATATACCTATAGCCATCCTCCTATTCTTCGCACATAATTTTATGCAATACTTTGGTTTGTGCGCTTAACAGTAAGTAAATACATACTTACATATGTGTGCCAGTGCATGCATGTTTGCTTACCGGCTCTGTGTAAGGTGTTTTCTCTCTGACACCTGCTGCAGCTCTGGTAATTAAGACAAAAAACATTTTGTTCACATAGACTTTTTGGCAATGTTTCAACGCAACAAACCACGTCGGCTGCGTATTATGAAATTATGGCTCAGATGTTGCCGCTGGCTTAACTATATTTATTTATGTTTTTTCTGGCTTTGTATGCAAAGGCGCATATGAGCAAAAGGCGTAGTCGCGAAGGGGGAACAGCAGTTACGGGACTATTTAAGGGGTACTTCGCCTAAGAGGCTAATATATATATTCCAATTATATAACACTTTTTAGGAAAAATTGCGAAAAACGAAAGATAAGTTAGAGTAGCTGTATGCTGATAAGAAGAAAGGGGGCCATAGGATTCCATTCCCTATTCGAAGGGTAATATGCCCTTGTCGTATTCTAAAGTATCACAGACCAGTCTAGTAGACATTATATGCGTATTCTTCAAATTAATCCAACTTCAAAACTTCATGCAAGCGTTACCCTCCACGCATCCTAAAGCCTTGAATACTTCTCCCCCAATAAGCTCTTAGCTTGAAGAAGGCTCCTGGTGTTTCGCCAATGCAGTTCTCTTAGTATTATATTTTATATTCCGAGCGCTTCTTTTGTAGGTTCAGGTCCTATTGGGGTTAAGATAGCAGTAATTTTCTTCGACTCCCATGTGGGTACCCACATCAGTTATATGACTTTGTGTTCAGCAAGCACATTAAGCCTCTCTACATGTTCTAGGACGAATTAAGATAAGTGCCGCCTTAATACCACTTAATACAATGATCCTTTCACAACGGTTATTTTTACAAATATCCCCAAAGGTACTGAAAGCTTCAGTCTACGGCCATATGCACCCTCCTTAATATACTTGGAGATCTAATAGCCGTCAATCTCTCCTAAACATTTATCTCCATAATAGAGGTACTTCAGGTCAATTTGCTGTGTGGTTATGGTGATGTAAGGGCAGCTCTCCAGGCCCCTTACACCGCAACTAGATTTAAATTGTATAAGCCCCTGTTGTAAAATCTGCATTGGGTTGACTTCGCTCAGCATGTAGTCGTTTAAAAATCTAGCTGGCAATAAGGTGTTCGATTGATTCCTACTCTTCACCACAGAATCTGCAAATGTCTGCACTTCAAAAGACAGGCAACATGGAACGGTCAATTGTAAATCGTACTGCAGCATTTGTTTGCCAGAGTCGAAAAAATTAGGGAAATCAATCGCAGAAGACGGATCATTCTCTACCTTGACAATACAAGCTCTCTTACATAAGATCAAACGATAATGTTTTTGGGCATTCAAGTCCTGATTTCCCACCCAATGTTTTGTTCTCGTTACCGCAGATCAAAAACTATTTGCGAAATCAGCTTTTTTCAAGGTCTAAAGATGCGCTCGAATCACACGTGTTCTAGACATACCTCAATCGGAGTGGTAAAAGTGCATTTATCTCTGTGGAGAATATTTATCTTCATGGAGAATAATTTGAAAAACTATAGAGCTATTCTCGATTATAAATATTTGTTTTCATTTGCCTATCTCAAAACTTAAATAGCAACTTACATATATGTATCTTACTAGTGGATTTTAATTGTAAACGTAATGAGACTTTAACCCCGACTCCGATGGAAGGTACAGATTATAGTTTTTTCTCTAGCAATGAAGAAGAAATCGAAAGCATGGAACTTTATGTATGTTACTAGTTTTCCTTGGCCAGACTAAAGGATTTCTTTGTTTGCTTAACGAACCTAAGCACCGCAGGCAGTTGTGAGTTCGTGCGATTTATTAAGAAAGATATGGGCGGAAGGACGTCGAAGTGCGGGACCGAAAGAGTACCACAGTAGTCTGTGCCTCTCTTCTAAGTTCAAAAATTTAAGACGCTAAAAACACACCTGCTACTCATAAGGTTCTGAGAATGTTATAACCCGGATGCAAGAAAATGAGCAAGAAAAAACCGATTTTAAGCGCTTAGATAAGCACTAAAACATAGGTAAATATTCATGCATATATTCTCGCACACCAACAAAATTTTAGTACAGTTTAATGTTTTGTTTGTCATTCAGTTTATTTCAAGGATTGAAAAATTACAATGGACAATCAAGTATTTGCCTTATATTCTCAAATAAATATACGTTATTCACCATTTGAGAAAAATCATTTTTCATCTCTTCAATAACATCTACAACTTCCCGTTGAGACAAACTATTGTTTTTAAATGTTTGAATCCAAGCAGAATTGCAATTGAAATTACGTGCTAATAAAGACCAAATCTGTTTTTATGTTATTATTTATTTGTAAACATTTCTTAAGTTCGACGAATAAAAAAAAAAACGCTCAAGAAATCGTGAAGAAAAATATATTGAGCCAAATTTTCTTAAGCAGTACGAAGTTATTAAAGAAATTTTCTACGCTTTCCATTTTGGTTTTCTAAAGTGTGGTTCATTATTTCGTAAGGCAAAAGTGAGACAGCAGGCTATAGAATAATAGATGTCGGAACTCCTTAGAAACTATTATTCACACACACGAAATAATAGCAATTTATTTCTTGACCATTTTCTTAAAAGGTCCGTGCTAAGCTTTATACATTGAAATAAGCAAAATAAGCATGGTCGCTTAAATTAAACTAGGAATAAGCAAAATAAGCATTTCCAAGCAAAAGCTTAAACTTTTCGGGCCTGGTTATAGCTTCCCTCATCATCATCTAGGGTGTCCTATTTAGTCAGTTAGGCAGAAGGTTAAAAATTATGCTTTTTAATTCTTAACATTTTTTCCATTCTTTTCTTAATTTTGTATCGTTAATAATAAATACTTCTGAATTGGTTAGATAAAATTATTAAAAGTTTACTAACGACTGGATTTATTAAAATAAAGCGAATGAAATTTAAACTCCCACAAACTTAACAAAAATGAGTACACTGTAGACACTCCTCATTGAAATCTTCACATCAGCGAATTGCATGAACATATACGACTTTAAAAATTTTCGTGCATGAATGCGATATATGGGTTGGGCTGCTAAATATTACACCCTCATTGTTTGAGTTGCATACAAATTTGTCCATTAGTAAATATGAAATTCTGTTTAAATCTTTACAAGCATTTATGCAGAAGTATGTGACTGATTGATGTGCAAATGCCCAGTTAAGTGACAGAAATATTTAGTTAAATTTGTTAATAGTTTTTTGCCATCTGCAAATAAGGCTTTTATTGCGAGACCTGAAACGTGATACAGATGCTCGCAATGTAGATTACAAAGAGTTTGCGTAAATAAGTTGAATAAAAAAAATTCTCATTTTTATTCATCATTTTAAAACACAACATCATCAACAATACCGACACAAATAAAAATTCAAAAAAAAAAAAACACCCTTGTGTCAGCCATGCCTTATCCTTAATAAAATAAGTTGCAAGGCCTAGACAAGGATTAGAGACATAAGGTACATGAGTAAAGTTTTGTTTGAATTTATAGTTGTTTTGTTATTGTAGAGCACCATCCTTACGTTCGTAGCATGATCGTAATACATTCAGACAAGTGTGGTAATTTGAAAAAACTAGTATGAAAACATGTCCTAATCGTTTTAAGTTTTAAGAATTGGTCATCAATTTGAATAAAACTAGGGGCGCTAGTTACTGTCGAAATTAGAAATTTTTGCTAGTTTGTTAAGACTCTTGGAGAGGATTAACTTTGGATACCAAGTTTAATAACTTGGTTAATTTTGATAGCTCCATATGTTTCGAAATGTAATAAAATAAAGTAAAAGAAATGTAATAAAATAAAGTAAATAAATAAGTAAATAAAAAAGTAAAAAAACAAAAAAATATTTTGTTTTTCTTATTGATATTTTATGTCCAAAAGTAGTTAGTTACAAGTTAGTTGACATGTAATGCAGAGGTATCCAGGTCTGACTTTTTTGCGGCCATCGCCCCACAAAAGTAGTTAGCTTTTTTCGAACAAAATACAAAGTTAATAGTTAGCACTAGTGTTCGCGTAAACAGACTAAAGTTAGGTATAAGCTAACGTCACTCCCTGCAGGGTCCTTACTAATATAATAATATCTTCACTCCATTGCTCCTTGTCTTCTGTATTCATTCGACCAACTCCTTAACTGACGGTGTATCTACTGTGCTTTCAGGGAACAGATTGATTGAGGACAGCCTGAAAGCAAAATATTTAGTATGTTAAATACTTGCAAGAATATAGATTATCACCAGGGAATTGATTTTATGGAAATTGCCTTTTTTTCTGGTCAAGGGATAAAGTATATTCGGTAAAGATAAGAATGTACACGATTTAGCTTTCCCTGATTCCATATACACAAATTTGATGTTGTCTCTTTTTGGCATTTTTAAGATATTTGCCTTTTCTGCCTATAATTGTTAAGGGCAAGGAAAAATCCTTTATTCCTGGTAATATAAAAGTTTTAAACGTTCCATATTTAAATTGGGCGCCACTTGTATCAACTCATGTCAAACGGACGTTTGGTACATGCAAGGCATGTTCTTGTGATTCAAAATTACTGCAACTATAGAGCTTAAAGTTTGTGAGTTAAAACTCAAAAGAAGAAAATACCCTGCAAACCAATGTTCCCGAAATCTTAAGGAAATCGTTAGGAATATCTCATTTCTGTAACGATTTATTTACGAATTTTCAAAGAAAATTATATGAAGTGGTTGACACGAACTCGTAAAGAAATTTCTGTACGAAAAATAAAGAAAATTTTGGAAAAATTCTGAAAGATATTCTTCACAAAGCACCATTATTTTCGTTGCTTCGCAGATTTTCTTCCGAAATTTCGTAAAAGAATGGAAGTGTGCGTAATTTATTTCATTTTAGAAAATTCCGCAAAAAATCGAAATAAATCTTAACGAATTCTTTAAAATTTCTTTACCATGCAGAATACTCTGAAAAAATGGTTTGCAAAAAATCTGTGAAGCAACGACAATAATGCTGCTATGTGAAGAATATCTTTCAGAATTTTTCCAGAATTTTCTTTATTTTTCGTACAGAAATTTCTTTACGAGTTCGTGTCAACCACTTCATATAATTTTCTTTGAAAATTCGTAAAAAAATCGTTACAGAAATGAGATACTCCTAACGATATCCTTAAGATTTCGGGAACTTTGGTTTGCAGGGTGGTAAGGTAGTCAAAGATTCAAAGTACAAATTTTTCATATAATGAGACAAGTTCATAGTGCTTCTCTTTTCACTTGCAAAATATAAATTTCTAAAATAAATGCATTTTTTCATTATTTTTCGGGTTTTGCTTTTTTTAGTGTCTTCTTTTACCTTTTTTGCGATTTCTAAAGACTTCTCTTGCCTATTTCTCTACAATATTTTGGCTTTTTTAAAGGGTTTTAGGTCCTAAAAATCGGTTCCCTGATTATCAGTGTAAATTTTGTTGATCGAGAGATCTGAGATTAGGAAACTGCCGGTCGCTCCCGAGGAAATGCAGCTCAAAAGTGCGTCTGAAACTTTTTCATTGTAACGCAGGATTATTTTCAAGACTCGCACCTTCTGCGCAAGATACCTCCGAATGAGGATAGAGCTGTAAATATCTTAACATTTTTAATCTCTGTACTTACTACTAGTTCACCAAAACAAGTTTTTAATGCTAGTCGATTTTAATATACATTGCATAAAAATTCAAAAAAGAACAAGTAAGAGCAGTGCTGTCTTCGGCTATGCCGAAGGCTTCATACCTTTCATGAACATCTGCAAATTTTAGTTTGACAGATTACTGATTTTGAATACATCTGCATACATCGATAGAGGAGTTACATACTTATATAAAAAATCGCATCTAAACAATCAGAGGTATGGAAGATATACTTTAAATGGCACCAATCTAAGTGATTTTCGCTGCTATGTGATCGGTATGTAAACCGGTAACACAATTTATTGGGTTTAGTTTCCTACATAAAGGAGATATATCGCAAAAACTGGTATCTGAACAATCAGTGCTATAGGAGATAAAGCTTATACAGCATAGATTTTGACGATTTTCTCAGTAGACTTTGTATTATTATTTATAAAACATCTTACGAAATTTATCGGTTTTAGCTGTTCAAATAAAGGAGTTTTACAGTAAAATCCCATATCTGAACAATCAGATGTATGGAAGATATATGTTGTAGTCACCCGATCCTTATTTTTACTGTAAGTATTCTGTTAATAATGAGTGAAAATGGTGCGAAATTTCATGTTCCTAGCTGCATAAATGGAGGAGATATGATAAAAGACCTCATATCTGAACAATCAGTTGTATGGGGGCTGCAGGTTATAGTGACCCGATCTTCGTTATTTTCACTGTAAGTCTTCTGCTGGTAATGAGTGAAAACAGCGCGAAATTTCATGGTCCTAGCTACATAAATGGATGAATTATAACGAAAAATCTCATATCTGAAAAATCAGTTGTATGGGAGCTATAGGTTATAGTTATCCGATCTTTTTAATTTTCACTGTAAGTTGTCTGTTGATAATTATTGAAAACTGTGCGGAATTTCCTGTTCTCATCTATATAAATGGAAGAGTTATAACGAAAAATTTTATATCTGAACAATCAGTTGTATGGGAGCTATAGGTTATAGTGACCCGATCTTTGCAATTTTCACTGTAAGCATTCTGTTGATAATGGATGCAAGGGCTGCAAAATTTCATGTTCTTAGCTGCATAAATGGAGAAGTTATAACAAAAAATCTCATATCTGAACAATCAGTTGTATGGGAGCTATATGTTATAGTGGTCCGATTCTTCCGGTTCCGACAAATGATTAATACATTATAAAAATACACCCACATACCAAATTTGATACGGATATCTCGAAAACTGAGAGACTAGATTGCATACAAACAGACAGACAGACGGACAGACGGACAGACGGACATGGATAAATCAACTCAGCTCGACGTTCTGATCATAAAAGTATACATTTTAATGGGTCTATCTCGTTTTGTCCTGGTACTTACAAACATCGGACCAAAGTTATAATACCATTTCATGCTCATGAAAGGTATAAAAATAAAATCAATTATTGCAACAATCGCGGGAAAAATAACATATTATTAATTAACTCATTTAAATATCAATATGAAAACTATGGCATCATGATTTATCTTTCATAAAAAAATTCCATTGCTCACAAACTGCATTGTTAGGTGGCCACAGCTGCCAAAAAATCCAGCTGACCTCAACATTATTTATTCAAGCAGATTACTGTGGGACAATCTATCATATTTTATTGTTATGTTTATGTAATTGAGTAATTATGTAATTAAGATGACCCATATTCTTCTAAACAAACAAAAAACCTAAGTGATATGACAGCAAATGCATAGCTAAAAGCATTTGAGTTGGAAAAATAAGAAACGAAAAATAAGAAACGAGAGCAGCTGCCAAACGCACGCAGTGTGTGATCATTGCACGGCTATTTGAAGAAT
>NW_023458556.1:58471381-58478598 GCF_013731165.1 Rhagoletis pomonella | reverse complement strand
CTAAACAAACTTATAGCTGTTTCGGTTATTTCTTTATTTACTTATATACATATGAGCCGTTTATTTCGAAAGTCGCATAAGTCAATCCAAACCTCTTGTACTTCAATGACCGGCTGCTTGTGACCGAATGCACCTGTAAATCGCTCCACCGTCAATAGTTAACGACATAACCTTCTAACTTTGGTTAGTTGAAGTTGAACGAACAACCGACGACTTCAGATATACATAAGTACCCAGTCAGTGTTACCGCTGAAAATTTTTCGAAAGTCGCAAAAAAATTGTTACAGCCGAAAAAAAGTGTCTTCAATTCAATCAAATCGTTTATACCATGCATGTAGAGAATTCCATTACTTTGCCTTTCGCAACCTTTTAAAAAAAGTCTTTACGTCCCTATATACACAAGAAAAAGAAAGTTCAGTTTGCCGTGGTATAATAATATAGTGTTAAAGCTGAAATACCAAAAAAATAAAGCATACAAAAAGTTCAAAAGAACCTTGTCCCTGAAAGGTAAGAGAATTTTTCTTCAGCTTAGAAAGGAATGCGAGACCCTATCTAGGGTTTTGCACAGAGCCTACATAAAATCGATGGAGTCTAAAATCAAATGTAACTCTAAGTCTTTCTGGATATTTTATAAATCCAAACACAAAATGAACGGCATCCCCAAATCGATGAAATATAAAGGATCTATTTCAACCTGTACCTTAGACTCTTCCAATTTGTTTGCGAACTTTTTTGGTCACGTATATGATAGCTTTAAAAATACTGAAATTGCTCCGAATCATTTCAATTACAGCAGGCAGTTAACATAGGAAAAATGTCGGTATCGGAAACAGAGGTTTTTGAGGCTCTATTAGGGGTAGATGCATCGAAAGAAGCAGATTACCATCTCTTAATTTTTAATAAAAGCCTTGACTCAGGTACTTTCTTAGATGAGTGGAAAATTGCTTTCAGTGTACCTATTTTTAAACCGGGATTGAGGAGTCTGACGGAAAATTATAGACCAATCGCTAAACTCTCAATAATTCCAAACATATCTACACCTCGCTATTTTTTCAAATTTAGCTTTGGGCGCAATAAACAATGGATATCAGGTCGATGTTCTCTACACGCACTTCACTAAGGCTTTTGACAGTTTAGGCTATGACCTACTTACCGCCAAATTGGGAATACTGGGAGTTCATTCCATCGCTCTAACTTGGCTTGAGTCCTCTCTCAAATTATGGTGTAAATGTAACGGATTAATGCTAAATTTCCAACCTTCTCGCGGTCGGCTTGCCACAAAGAAATTTATGTATAGACCCGCTGGCTCTTAAAAACCTCTTTTCAAGCCACATTCCGATCGATAAGAGAGAGTACAGAAAAGCTTTACAAAACTTACGCTTCGCCGAATGTACTCACAAGACTCGATGCCATCGTACAATCTTCGATGTAGGCTCTTAAACCTAGAGATCCTTTCTAGTAGAAGAAAAATTCAAGGCATTATCTTCATTAAGGACGTTATGCATAACAGAATCGATTCACCTGAGTTATTATCGCTGCTGCCCTTTAACGCTGCCGCCAGACCTCTCAGACCATATTAAATATGGAAGAACTACTTACGGCCTGAATGAACTGATTCATAAGTTTATGTGGCTATTTAATGTTATATCTTCGCAAGTTAATATCGACAATACAAGAGAGTCATTCAAAAACAACTTAAAATTTTATGTTATGAATTAAATGTGTGTCCTTCCCTTAATTCCTATAAATGTATACCTTACAGTTATTATGTTTAGGTTGAACTTGTAATAAATAAATAAACTTATTAGGGCATATTCATAGTCGAAATGATATAGACTCTAACGTTAGTTTTAGCTTTTTTCTACGGTAAATCTGCCAAAATAGCTGCCTAGAGTAGATATTATTTCATCTCTGAATATGCCCATTATTTTTAATAATTGTTAATGGAGATCATCATTTTCTGTCAAAAATAATTGTTTTCTCTTAAAATAATAACCCACTGATGAGGGATATATAAAAAAGACGCAAAATTAATATTTTGCATATAGTATGAAAACAATATTGCAGTTAAAAAATTAATTTATTCGGAAAATATTTGACATAATAAAAAGGTTGAAATCAGTCCAATTCTGGCCAGAGGTGTAATTTTTGGGGGGGTGAAATAACACAAACGGCAATAACGCAAATTTGTGTTATTTCCCATTTGAATGTGAAATAACACAAATTTGCTTTATTTCATTTCTCGTTGAGCAATAAGACCAACTTTTATACTTAACAATTTGAGTAATAAAGCAAACTAGTGCACATATGTACGTAGTCACCCAGTTACATTTGACAAAAAGTAGTACATGAACAAGTTAAATGGACGGATTTGTAAGTATACAATTTTGAAAGTGCCCGGCGTCGCGGCGGTCCGCGTTGGCGCGCCGCCCCGCGCCACCCCGCGCCGCGTTCCACGACGCGCTCGCGTCCCCCGCCCCTCCCCTCCTTTCGCAATTATGTACTGGTGGCATTATAACCGTTTAGAAAAAGGAAAAATTATAAAATAACACTAGTTCACTTCTGAAACTGCTTTTTAATGTCCAAGTAATGGGAATTATTGTGTATGGTGTTATTATTGCATGCTGCATCCCACCCATAGTGGAATTTACCAGGTGCCACTGCTTTATTTGAAAATTTGCCTATAAAATGTGACTATAAGGCAGCCGAATGTCAGAAAATAAAGCGAGAAATCCGTTTTATTACTTCATCTGTTTATTGCGACATGGTTCCATGCAAACATTTTAAGGTTTTCCAGCAATGTTTTTAACAACATATTAAAAAGCATGCAGAATAAATTCATACAAAAGCGCTATGTCCAATATGCGGAGCAGTTTTTAAAGACGATGCTTTTCCTATATTTTGTTAGACTTTTCATAAGTAAAAATATTTTGTGAATATTACTTTCTTCATATGAATTATATCACATTTTTTGTTTAATTCAAGGCTTATCAAACAGGTTTAGAGCATTTGAGCAAAAACAACATTTGCCTGTATTTTGTTGTTGCTTCTGGTATCGAAGGTGCCAAAAACTGTTCTGATTTTTTTCTTCTACATCAAAGCGTGCCATGCGAAATACGAAAAACGTAAAAAATTTAAATTGAAAAAATGAAAATTGTTGCAGCTTTCTTTCTTAGTAAATTGGTTCGCTTCTCGAAGCATTGATCCACCATCCTGTGCCAGGTCCAGTAATCAGCGGTTGTGCTGCTGAGTTGGTCGAGCTTTCCAAAAGCTGCTATTTAATCGCTGGTTTTGTATGGAAAATGTTTCACATGCAAATAGATTTTAACAATTTAGCATTTTTTTGAGAAGAAATGTTAAATATTTGACATTTTCGAGAACAAATAATTTGAAATAAATCAAATCAGCTGCTATACTGATATTACCTGTGCAATGTGCCTTGGTTTAACTGTATTTTTGGAATAAACAAAGTTCTTTTAGCTTCTGTCAGTAAACTGTGTTTTTTTTTTACAAATAGTATAAATAAGCAATGGGAAATAAGGCAAAATTTGTTTTATTTCCAACCTTTGTTGGAAATAAAGCAAAACTCAGATTTTGGGTATTATTTCCCATTTAAAAGTGAAATAAAGCAAATTTTGCATTATTGCCGTTTGTGTTATTTCACCCCCCCCGTAATTTTTAAGTGCCTTTGAAAAGAATCTACTAAATGCATTTTTAAACACATAAGAAAAAAGTAATTTATGAAGGAATAGTCAAAGATTTATACAGTGCGTCAGCTTCTGGAAAATACTCAAATAATCAAATCGACACACACCCCTTTTTACCGCTTTTTAGGACCGCTCTTGATAGCACGAAGTGAAGCTGCCTCTACGCCTAATCCCCGGAAAAAATACACCACTTTATTTTCAAGTGGTTTCGTTTCTTTTCGAATTGCTAAACTTATTTCACGTCACTGCTATGTTCTCTTTTGTCTAAAATGTTTGCTTCATTGGTAGAATTTTTTCGCTTTTGCGCCATATCTACGGAACCAAGTGATTATGAAAAACGCCTTTGGACGCGCCTAGTTTGAGATAAAAACGGGCTTGCCTTTTTTCCTGTCCATGGTACATTACTAACACTGTAATTTTTTTATTTTATGTAGTAACACATATTTTTGTTGTTGTCTTTGATTGGGCCTCTGCCGGAAAAACTAGACCGACACGGCCGACGATGATGACGACGGCGCCACAAATGCAGGTCAACCAACACCCAATGTAATGTGACAACAACAAAGCAACATAAATGCAGCAATAAAACAACGCTAGTAACAACAACCAACCACTTGTGGCGGCAATCAACTTGCACCAGTTTTGCATTTTGTTCCGCACCAACTGGCAAAGCATAACCGGCTAAATTGCTTGGGTTTTGTGATAACAGCAAAATCAGGTTATGCAATTGCTGAGCAAGGAAGGAAACAAACATACAACGCCCATTGCCAACCAAATGCACTTTTATTAAAGTGTTTGATGGGGTTATGCCAACGAACAGAGCGGCAACGCATGCGCAGCCTATTTTGTTGCTGGCCGCCGTTCTTGCCACTTAAAAAGTTGACACGCATTTTGCGTTGCACAATCATAGAGCAGCAAGCAGGTATTAGAGCAGGAGGAAATATAGAAGAGTAAGAGCGTACAAGTTGGAGAGAAGCAGCAGCGGCTAAGCGAGTTGGAAAAGCAACGCTGCATGAACGGCGGAAAGTAGATGATGAATGGAAATCGATACTACGAGAACGAGTAGTAGAAAATTTGCATGCAAGTGACTTCGCATGTGATGTATATGTATGTATGCACAAAAAAACATATCATAACTGTTAAACGAGTAGAAAACTATCGGACTTGCTCACCTTGCAACACACGCACAACAAAATGCATACACGCACCATTAGTACCGCAATGCTGGAAGTAAGTCAAATGGCTACTGCAGCTGGTGGTCAGCAAAAATGAAAAAAATAACAGCAAAAAATACTCCTTGCTACAAAAACAGTCAAAATGTATCTGAGAAATATCAGTCTATGCGCCTATGGCAACAGCGTATTGACAGCGCAATGATAAAGAAAAATTAAGTATATGTGCAGATACTTATTTGCAAAAGTGACAAAGTCGAAAGCTGCAATTGCGTCTACACTGATCATTAGCTGAACAATCGATGCGTCTCTATTTAATGATTGTAAGCAAAAATTAGAGCAAACAACTGGTGCTTTGGCATAAAATTAAAGTATGCTTGCTTGCATGTAGTGAAATGAGCATTCAATGTTTCGAAGAGTTGAACATTGATGTCAAAGCAGCGCCAAAAAAATTATAGGCTGCAACTATGGCATTGATGCAACTAACTGTACTGGGAGTTCGGCCCCGTTTGTCTCGCCTTCCACCCCCTGTTTTATTCATCCATCAATATTTATTCATATGAATTATTATATTTGTGTATCGAGGCACTTAATTAAATAGTTGCAGTAGAATGAGAGTTACTGTATGCAAGAAAATGACAAACGCAACATTTTTAAACCCATAGGCGTAGTATACTTATGTAAAATAAAAAAAAAAATCTGCTATATTGGAGATAATGTAAAAATCATACATAAATATGTGTAGCTATGCTTTTTAAATGAAACGTAACTGACTATAATTTGGCGAATATTTAACATAAGTAAATTACACTTTAATAGCCGCAAAAAAGGATATGAACCCTATTTCGGGTATGAGGAATTGAACTGTTTTAGTTTTTTAACACCTTCATACAACATTTTTTTTTTTTAATATTACCTACATATATTGCCTTTACCTAAATGCATTTTCGGATCCTCTGCCACTTGATCTAGTCGGTCTGCATATGGCAGCACCTGCTGCACTTCGATTAGGAGAGACAGGGCAATGGGAACGGGATTGCTGGGTCATTCCTAAATTTTGGAAAAATATAGTTTTCTTCTGGGTTACACAGATCGTTGTGTTGAAGTCCTGGTTCCGGATAGAAACTTCGTTATGAAAATTTCAGGCAGAGACGAATATGTAGAAAACTATCATACTCCACCCCGTAGTATAGTAATTTACACAGATGGTTCAAAAACAAACGGTGGAGTGGGAGGGGGATCTTCTCTTGCAGCTCTGCCCTGAGCCGTTCATTTCGATTACAGGACTATTGTTGTGTCGTAGAAGCTGAGGTCTCAACTATAATGGAGACTATAAACGTACTTAATACTGATTTAAAAGGTGAAAGGTGTTCATCTTCAGTGACAGCCAGGCAGCAATAAAAGCTGTGCGTTCGGTCATAATTAAATTAACAATTAATTTTTAAGCAAAAAACAAAACCGACTTCAATTCTCATATAAAAATTTAAGAGTACTAGTGTTCGCCCAGCGGTTGAAATTCAACCGATAAAATTAATGATAGTTTATGTAAGTTGAATGAGCTAAAATAACATTAGTTGGAATGGGTTAAGTGGAGGGGAGTTTAGCTTAGTACTTGGCATAACATAACATAACCATAACATGAGAATAAATAACATAACATATGAAGCATAACACACCACAATATAACATCGCACACTCTTCAGTTGTATTTCCTTTTTATCCCTTTTTTCACCTCTATCTAAATCTTATTTATTTTGGTTCATTTTATGCCAAATGATGTTGCCTTTGATGCCACATCAAGTGATATCATGTCATGTGGTGAAATTGGGTGTGGTGAGCTGCGGTGTGGTGGAATTGGGTGTAGGAGTTACGGTGTGGTGAATTTAGGTGTGGTGGATTCAGATGTGGTGAGTTAAGTTATGGTGAGAAAGTTGAGGTGTGGGGAATTTTGGTGTGGTGAGTTGAGGTGAGTTAAGGTGTGGTGAGAAAGTTGAGGTGTGGTGAATTAAGGGTGGTGGATTTAGGTGCGGGGGTTAAGGTTTGGCGAGTTGTGGTGTGGTGAATTTAGGTGTGGGGAGTTAAAGTGTGGTGAATTAATGTGTGGTGAGCTCAGGTAGAGTAAGTTTTTAAGTTAAGATGAGTTAAAGCTAAGGGGTTATGATTTTTATCCTTATCTTCATCTTCATCTTCATCTTCATCTTCATCTTCATCTTCATATCCACCTTCGTTTGTATTTAGGTTTCTTTACTTTTATTCTAATCTTTGCCTTTATCCCTTTCTTCTTCTACATATTCAACTTTACCTTCTTCCTTGCATGAATCTTAATCTTCGTAAATCT
>NW_023458556.1:58437277-58471281 GCF_013731165.1 Rhagoletis pomonella | reverse complement strand
ATTCTTCAAATAGCCGTGCAATGATCACACACTGCGTGCGTTTGGCATCTGCTCTCGTTTATGTTTTAATTTTATTTCTTATTTTTTCAACTCAAATGCTTTTAGCTATGCATTTGCTGTCCAATCACTTAGGTTTTCTGTTTGTTTAGAAGAATATGGGTCATCTTAATTACATAATTACTCAATTACATAAATATAACAATAAAATATGATAGATTGTCCCACAGTAATCTGCTTGAATAAATAATGTTGAGGTCAACTGGATTTTTTGGCTGCTGTGGCCACCTAACAATGCAGTTGTGAGCAATGGAATTTTTTTAATGAAAGATAAATCATGAGGCCATAGTTTTCGTATTGATATTTAAATGAGTTAATTAATAATATGTTATTTTTCCCGCGTTTGTTGCAATAATTGATTTTTTTTTTTTTGAATTTTTATGCAATGTATATTAAAATAGACTAGCATTAAAAACTTGTTTTGGTGAACTAGTACAGTACGGAGATTAAAAATGTTAAGATATTTACAGCTCTATCCTCATTCGGAGGTGGGAGTCTTGAAAATAATCCTGCGTTACAATGAAAAAGTTTCAGCCGCACTTTTGAGCTGCATTTCCTCGGGAGCGACCGGCAGTTTCCTAATCCCAGATCTCTCGATCGACAAAATATACACTGATAATCAGGGAACCGATTTTTAGGACCTAAAACCCTATAAAAAAAGGCAAAATATTGTAGAGAAATAGGCAAGAGAAGGCTTTAGAAATCGCAAAAAAGGTAAAAGAAGACACTAAAAAAAGCAAAACCCGAAAAATAATGAAAAAATGCATTTATTATAGAAATTTATATTTTGCAAGTGAAAAGAGAAGCACTATGAACTTGTCTCATTATATGAAAAATGTGTACTTTGAATCTTTGACTACCCTACAACCCTGCAAACCAAAGTTCCCGAAGTCTTAAGGATATCGTTAGGAGTATCTCATTTCTGTAACGATTTTTTTACGAATTTTCAAAGAAAATTATATGAAGTGGTTGACACGAACTCGTAAAGAAATTTCTGTACGAAAAATAAAGAAAATTCTGGAAAAATTCTGAAAGATATTCTTCACATAGCAGCATTATTGTCGTTGCTTCACAGATTTTCTGCAAACCATTTTTTCAGAGTATTCTGCATTGTAAAGAAATTTTAAAGAATTCGTTAAGATTTATTTCGATTTTTTGCGGAATTTTCTAAAATGAAATAAATTACGCACACTTCCATTCTTTTACGAAATTTCGGAAGAAAATCTGTGAAGCAACGAAAATAATGGTGCTTTGTGAAGAATATCTTTCAGAATGTTTCCAAAATTTTCTTTATTTTTCGTACAGAAATTTCTTTACGAGTTCGTGTCAACCACTTCATATAATTTTCTTTGAAAATTCGACAAAAAAAAACGGTTACAGAAATGAGATACTCCTAACGATTTCCTTCAGATTTCGGGAACATTGGTTTGCAGGGTATTTTCTTCTTTTGAGTTTTAACTCACAAACTTTAAGCTCTATAGTTGCAGTAATTTTGAATCACAAGAATATGCCTTGCATGTACCAAACGTCCGTTTGACAAGTTGATACAAGTGGCGCCCAATTTAAATATGGAACGTTTAAAACTTTTATATTACCAGGAATAATGGCTTTTTCCTTGCCCTTAACAATTATAGGCAGCAAAGGCAAATATCTTAAAAATGCCAAAAATAGACAACATCAAATTTGTGTATATGGAATCAGGGAAAGCTAAATCGTGTACATTCTTATCTTTACCGAATATACTTTATCTCTTGACCAAAAAAAGACAATTTCCATAAAATCCATTCCCTGGTGATAATCTATATTCTTGCAAGTATTTAACATACTAAATATTTTGCTTTCAGGCTGTCCTCAATCAATCTGTTTCCTGAAAGCACAGTAGATACACCGTCAGTTAAGGAGTTGGTCGAATTGGTCGAATGAATACAGAAGGCAAGGAGCAATGGAGTGAAGATGCATATTAGTAAGGAAGTAAGGATTGTAACGCAACAATTTCTTTTAACTTATGGAGTTATCTATGTTTATTGATTAACTGGAAATTTGTCGATTTATCGAAGCGATGTTTTTGGAATTTCAGTTATCAGAGTTTTAGTGTTATATATGTTTACCGTTTAAGTAATTTATCGTGTCATCAGAATGTAAGGAGTTATTGAAATCTATAGATAGCTTTCGAAACATATAGAGCTATAAAAATTAACCAAGTTATTAAACTTGGTATCCAAAGTTAATCCTCTCCAAGAGTCTTAACAAACTAGCAAAAATTTCGAATTTCGACAGTAACTAGCGCCCCTAGTTTTATTCAAATTGATGACCAATTCTTAAAACTTAAAACGATTAGGACATGTTTTCATACTAGTTTTTTCAAATTTCCACACTTGTCTGAATGTATTACGATCATGCTACGAACGTAAGGATGGTGCTCTACAATAACAAGACAACTATAAATTCAAACAAAACTTTACTCATGTACCTTATGTCTCTAATCCTTGTCTAGGCCTTGCAACTTATTTTATTAAGGATAAGGCATGGCTGACAAAAGGGTGGTTTTTTTTTTGAATTTTTATTTGTGTCGGTATTGTTGATGACCATCGATATGTGCACCATAATGTTGAAATAATTAAAATAGCCGTCATAAATGTGACAATCAGAGATCTTTTGCCTTGGGTTTTAAAATGATGAATAAAAATGAGAATTTTTTTTTTATTCAACTAATTTACGCAAACTCTTTGTAATCTACATTGCGAGCATCTGTATCACGTTTCAGGTCTCGCAATACTAGCCTTATTTGCAGATGGCAAAAAACTATTTACAAATTTAACTAAATATTTCTGTCACTTAAGTCGGCATTTGCACATCAATCAGTCACATACTTCTGCATAAATGCTTGTAAAGGTTTAAACAGAATTTCATATTTACTAATGGACACATTTGTATGCAACTCAAACAATGAGGGTGTAATATTTAGCAGCCCAACCCATATATTGCATTCATGCACGAAAATTTGTAAAGTCGTATATGTTCATGCAATTCGCTGATGTGAAGATTTCAATGAGGAGTGTCTACAGTGTACTCATTCTTGTAAAGTTTGTGGGAGTTTAAATTTCATTCGCTTTATTTTAGTAAATCCAGTCGTTAGTAAACTTTTAATAATTTACTCTAAATAATTCAAAAGTATTTATTATTAACGATACAAAAGTAAGAAAAAAATGGAAAAAATGTCAAGTATTAAAAAGCATAATTTTTAACCTTCTGCCTAACTGACTAAATAGGACACCCTAGATGATGATGAGGGAAGCTATAACCAGGCCCGAAAAGTTTAAGCTTTTGCTTGGAAATGCTTATTTTGCTTATTCCTAGTTTAATTTAAGCGACCATGCTTATTTTGCTTATTTCAATGTATAAAGCTTAGCACGGACCTTTTAAGAAAATGATCAAGAAATAAATTGCTATTATTTCGTGTGTGTGAATAATAGTTTCTAAGGAGTTCCGACATCTATTATTATATAGCCTGCTGTCTCACTTTTCCTTACGAAATAATGAAACGGGCATATATTTCAGTTCAAAATAAAGGGTGCCTTATACTCCTCACAACCAAATTTGGTAAACCATAATAGAAAGCGTAGAAAATTTCTTTAATAACTTCGTACTGCTTAAGAAAGTTTGGCTCAATATATTTTTCTTGACGATTTCTTGAGCGTTTTTTTTTATTCGTCGAACTTAAGAAATGTCTACAAATAAATAATAACATAAAAACAGATTTGGTCTTTATTAACACGTAATTTCAATTGCAATTCTGCTTGGATTCAAGCATTTAAAAACAATAGTTTGTCTCAACGGGAAGTTGTGGATGTTATTGAAGAGATCAAAAATGATTTTTCTCAAATGGTGAATAACGTATATTTATTTGAGAATATAAGGCAAATACTTGATTGTCCATTGTAATTTTTCAATCCTTGAAATAAACTGAATGAAAAACAAAACATTAAACTGTACTAAAATTTTGTTGGTGTGCAATAATATTTGCGTGAATATTTACCAATGTTTTAGTGCTTATCTAAGCGCTTAAAATCGGTTTTGTCTTGCTCATTTTCTTGCATCCGGGTTATAACATTCTCAGAAATCAAAACATACAAATATCTTATGAGTAGCAGGTGTGTTTTTAGCGTCTTAAATTTTTGAACTTAGAAGAGAGGCACAGACTATTGTGGTACTCTTTCGGTTCCGCACTTTGACGTCCTTCCGCCCATACCTCTTTTAATAAATCGCACGAACTCCCGACTGCCTGCGGTGCTTAGGTTCGTTAAGCAAACAAAGAAATTCTTTAGCCTGGCCAAGGAAAACTAGTAACAGACATAAAGTTCCATGCTTTTGATTTCTTCTTCATTGCTATAGAGGAAACTATAATCTCTAGCTTCTATCGGAGTTTTGAGATAGGCAAATGAAAACAAATATTTATAATCGAGAATAGCTCTATAGTTTTTCAAATTATTCTCCATGAAGATAAATATTCTCCACGGAGATAAATGCACTTTTACCACTCCGATTGAGGTACGTCTAGAACACGTGTGATTCGAGCGCATCTTTAGACCTTGAAAAAAGCTGATTTCGCAAATAATTTTTGATCTGCGGCAACGAGAACAAAACATTGGGTAGGAAATCAGGACTTGAATGCCCAAAAACATTATCGTTTGATCTTATGTAAGAGAGCTTGTATTGTCAAGTTAGAGAATGATCCGTCTTCTGCGATTGATTTCCCCTATTTTTCCGACTCTGACACACAAATGCTGCAGTACCATTTACAATTGACCGTTCCATGTTGCCTGCCTTTTGTAGTGCAGACATTTGCAGATTCTGTGGTGAAGAGTAGCAATCAATCGAACACCTTATTGCCGGCTAGATTTTTAAACGACTACATGCTGAGCGAAGTCAACCCAATGCAGATTTTACAACAGGGGCTTATACAATGTAAATCTAGTTGCGGTGTAAGGGGCCTGGAGAGCTGCCCTTACATCACCATAACCACACAGCAAATTGACCTGGAGTACCTCTATTATGGAGATAAATGTTTAGGAGAGATTGACGGCTATTAGATCTCCAAGTATATTAAGGAGGGTGCATATGGCCGTAGACTGAAGCTTTCAGTAACTTTGGGGATATTTGTAGAAATAACCGTTGTGAAAGGATCACTGTATTAAGTGGTATTAAGGCGGCACTTATAGTAATTCGTCCTAGAACATGTAGAGAGGCTTAATGGGCTTGCTGAACACAAAGTCATATAACTGCTATGGGTACCACGCCACATGGGAGTCGAAGAAGATTACTGCTATCCTGACCCCAATAGGACCTGAGCCCACAAAAGAAGCGCTCGGAATGTAAAACATAATACTGAGAGAACTGCATTGGCGAAACACCAGGAGCCTTCTGAAAGCTAAGAGCTTATTGGGGGGTAAATATTCAAGGCTTTAGGATGCGTGGAGGGTAACGCTTGCACGATGTTTTGAAGTTGGATTAATTTGAAGCATAAGCATATAATGTCTACTAGACTGGTCTGTGATACTTTAGAATACGACAAGGGCATATTACCCTTTGAATAGGGAATGGAATCCTATGGCCGCCTTTCTTCTTATCAGCATACAGCTACTCTAACTTATCTTTCGTTTTTCGCAATTTTTCCTAAAAAGTGTTATATAATTGGAATATATATATTAGTCTCTCAGGCTAAGTACCCCTTAAATAGTCCCGTAACTGCTGTTCCTCCTTCGACTACGCTTTTTGCTCATATGCGGCTTTGCATGCAAAGCCAGAAAAAATATAAATAAATATAACTAAGCCCGCGGCAACATCTGAGCCATAATTTCATAATACGCAGCCGACGTGGTTTGTTGCGTTGAAACATTGCCAAAAAGTCTATGTGAACAAAATGTTTTTTGTCTTAATTACCAGAGCTGCAGCAGGTGTCAGAGAGAAAACACCTTACACAGAGCCGGTAAGCAAACATGCACGCACTGGCACACATATGTAAGTATGTATTTACTTGCTGTTAAGCGCACAAACCAAAGTATTGCATAAAATTATGTGCGAAGAATAGGAGGATGGCTATAGGTATATATTTATTTATGTACACTTATGTATGTATATTTGGTTACTTATGAATGTACATACATGAAATGTTAATTAGTAAAGCTCGAGGCGGGCGTTGCAAAAGTTATGCTGTTTAAATTTATTACAGCTGCACAGGTAGTGTGTTTGTCAAGCTTACATGGGTCAGCGCAATTAAAGGTGGCGCAACAAATTATGAAAATATTTTCGGCGGTACAAAACTCACAAACGTTAAAAATTAATATTACTCGTAAAAGAAAGTATAGGCAGCAGTGTGGAGAAAGAGACTGTATTGTGTTTGGAGACACAAACAAAAAATTAGCGGTGTTTGCTTTACAGCTTGAGAAAGTACAAGTACATACGAGCGAAATTGCATACCAAATCGAAAGACTTAAGCAACGAACTTGCGCTTATGAAGTACACAGAGACTACATACACATACCATACAGATGCACACGCACACATAGGCGCAAGCAAGCAACTAACAAAACCACATTGACACAAAAAACCAATGAATTTCGTGCAGTGCTGTGATCTCCATTTTCATCTTTAGCTTACTATTTCCCTTAGCTTTTTATTTTACGTTTACTTTTGACTGCTTTTGTGGTTTAAATATTTATTTGATCTTTTTCTCTAAATTTATTTTATTTACTCATTTACTTGCCCCACAACAACCAATGTTTACAGATTTTCCTTGTTACAACTATTACTTCCTTGTTATTTCGACTCTGCTGTGCTCACACCTTGCCGACAGTGAAATTCAACTGCAACAATGAAAATGTGTACTGAGTTTGGCTGTTGCTGATTTTCTTTTCTTGCTGTTATTGCTTTCATTTTCATGCACTTAATTGCATTTCCTTGTATCCAGTCGCCACTAATTTGAAGGTTGCTTGCATGAAGAAGGGCTCATTTGCAATAAAACCCATAACATTTCCGGAAAAATGAAGAGTTAAGCAAAAATAAAAAATAAATAAAATATAAAAATGGTGAAAGACAGTTTTTAAAAGAAAAATCGATTATTAAAACATTCACAAGGTAAACCCCTTGAGAGGCAGTTTGATGCTTTAAAGCAAAATAATTTTAAAATTCAAAACTCAAACTAACACACACATTCTCATTTCCAATCTCAAACAACAACAATTGTGAACAATTTCATATTTTTATTTTCAATTCTACATTTATGATTTTAAGATGCTTGAAAGCGTCAGACGCAAATCATGGCCAACAAATTGAGAGAATGATTTTACCTTGTACCTCTGCTCTCATGAGCTTGCTGACCTTTACAGTTGTACTACTAAGTTGAGAGATTTTCTTACAAAGCTTTTCACTTTCGAAACTGCAGGTGAGAGTTCTCGCATATTTATATTTTAGCTAGTTTGCTTAACATGGGTTGATAATTATTTCATTTAGATACCACACTATAAATTATAAAGTATCCTTGTATCACAGTGATAAGCATCTTAAGGCCTATAACATACAGAAGTTCGCTAAAAACGGATAAAAAATATAACAAGATTTGACGAGTATCAAAACATTTCTCGAAAAGCTTAGAGTTGATCATTCTATTCAAAGTCCGAGAATACCGAGATTTTTAAATGCATTAGAATATTCAAGCACTGTCCTTTCAGGTCTGGCCGAGCATAAATTCGGTTTATATCTCCACATGAACAGTAAAATAACTGTTTTTCATTGGCCTATGCTGAAGCTCTGAAGCTATAGCTTTAGCATTTCTTGTAACTGTAAGTACCAGTTACCAGCATTTGGTGCACACTTCTGTGAACTGCTTAAGAGGTCGTCAATCAAGCGTACCCAAAATACATATCCCTGTAAGCAAATTTTATGAATTTCATGTTCACTCAGGTGCACTCATGCAATTTGCGTTCGTGAACCACAGTGGCAATCTAACCGACAGTAAAGGGATATACATAAGTAGTATGTAACTAGCAAGGCAAGCCCGGGCCGAGACTGGATTTGAAGAAATCAACCACCCACTACATAGTCCAGACCTGAGCTGCAGTGATTAAGTACTGTTCTACAATTTGAAGAAAAACCTTCGAGGACGAAGATTTTCGAGTAAAGAAGAAATGAAGGCCGCAGCAGACGACCATTTTGAAGAAAAAGACGATAAGTATTTTTGACCTAGGCTAAAAGTAGAGGGCGAAAAAAAAAATTATAAATTTCTAGCACCTATTTTTTATACCCTAGGCTCAAAACTTTGCAGCCTCCCCTCATAGATTTTAAATGCTAAACAATGCTTAAAAAGTAATGAACTTTAAAATTTTTGGCAATAAAATATATTTTTAAGTGATTATGACAGTAGTCATTTCGGCGAGTTTAGTCATCTCGTGAGAATAAGGCTGTTAAATTAAGTAATTTTTTTTTTATGAAACTTTTGTTAGATTATTGTGGTTTCTCAATTTTTGAATAGGTTAAGTAAATATAAATAATTCGACTGACTTAGCATCTGTCATATTAAATACCTTTTATATGTGCTATTTTAAATTTTATGTATAAAATTAAAAAAAAATAAAATACATACATGCAACTAGGGATGAAACGAGACGAGTAAATACAAGTACATACTCGACACTTTTCGATCGATAACAAGTAATTGTGGTATCGATACTTTTGAACCAAGTACTGAATAGGTATCGAAAATAAATACTCGTATCGAAACCCTATACTAAGGTAAACTTGGCTTCGGAAATTTTTCTTAAACTGTAATTCCGAATATGAATGCCTAATTGCCGAAGACCGCAATAATGCGACAAAGTCGATATAGTGCAAATAATACACGCTCCAATTGCTTCATCAAAGTTGATGTAAAGCGACGCGTAAACGGCCCAACTATTCGAGTGGAAGAGAGAACTGGATGAATGTTCAGTACAGACATTTCAACGCGATGTTAAGTGCACTGCGTAACTCTACAGGTTTAAGGCCCTTGAGCAAAATTAAAGCAAATAAATAGGCTGAAAATACCAGTGGAGAAAATACTAAAGGTAGTGCGAGTCTAGATCTGTTATTGAAGAAAGTAATGAAGAAAAAGAGTAGGGTACAGTGAGTAGGGAAAAAGGGTAGATTAAAAAAAAGCTGGGAAAAAGCGAAATATTCCAGAAAATTTAAACGTTATCTTCACTTCTAGCCTAGAGAAAAGTAGATGTAAAATAGAAAAAATGATTTAGTTGGCGGGATCTTGATACTAGGAAATCTTTCATATTTTAAATGCTTTTAAGAATTTCTTCTTATAAAATTTCATCCTTTACACTTGCCATTTGTTCATGGGAAGTACAATAATACTTTTTCTCAAAAATTTGTATAGCAAATTTTTTTCTTAAACGTGATTAACTTTCTTGTAATCTTTTCCAATGAATTATCAGTGTTAAATACCATTCATCATTAAACATATATATAATTAACTTATGACATAAAAACAAAATTTAACTTATTTGGTTCATGACGAAATTATCGATACTTTAAATCCGATATTTTTCTGGTACTGCTTCGATCCTACCTCCAAGTAAATGTATCGCTACCAGCATGGTATCGTTTCATCCCTACATACAATAGCTTTATTATTTGGTTGATTAGTTTTCCTTTTTTACTAGCCCTTCATGTAAAAACCTAAGACCAAAATTTAAAAGCATTTCATCTTTATAGAAAAAAACCACAGCTACGTAATTCAGTTTCCGTTCGCCATGTTTGGTAAAAAAAAACACTGAAAATACAAGAGTGTCAATTATAGTAGCGAAAAGTTTCAAGCAAAAGCTAAAAAAACAACAATGAATAAAAGAAAATAAGGGAGAAAAAAAGCCATTTCCCCATCATAAATAATACAATGTTACAATGTAAGTTTAGTTACACAGTTTTCATTTTACTTTTACTTTTTTTCTTGATTGCCTTTAGTGCTCGACCAGCTGCTGGCTTCCCTTCGGGGTTTTTGTCGTGGCGAGCTTTCTTATTCGCGCTTACTTTTACATACAGTCAACAACTTTGGTTGTTTTTACAGTTGTCGACGCTGATTTTTAGCGTGTAACCAATGAACTTAATTAACTATTTGCCTGCGCTGCCTAACTTACTTGCCCATGGGCACCGAACTTGGCCGCCTAAAACGGCCTGAGACAACTTAAGATAGCAGTAAAGACAGCGGATGGAAATTTTCTTAAAAATGCATTAGTATGTACTAAGGAGTTTTGAAGAGTATTTGGTAAAACTAAAAATAATAAATTTTTTTTTGTAAATAACTGCTCACATTTCACAATTCTGATATGAGAAAATATTTTCTAACTACCTATTTTTAGCCTGCTGCCTTCACTTTTGCTCTCTCTCTCCCCCTCTACTCTGCTAACAAAAGTGTTTAGTTTGTTGATATTTGTTATTTAAGTCATGTCAGCCGCCAAATCGTGTTGGTGCCATTGCGTGGTGCAGCAATAATTCACTGTCGGCATGCATAAACACACATATGTATGCGTGTATGTGTGTAGTACTTATGTAGAGGACAGTACTTGTTAAAAAGCGAAAAGTCTCAAATACGTACATAGCACGTCGTACCGGAAGATTTCCCTACTTTGCTAACCTCACGGCTTTGCTGTTTTATAAAAAAAATGTCGTCGAATCAGACAGAGCCTGCATCGGTGGTAATTAAAATTCTTTTTATTGCTTTAGCGCATGATTGTGGTCGAAGTGAGCATCTAGTTCAGCGCATGCGTGCAGCGTTGTAAATTTTAACTTAATGTTGCTTGCAACATGCCATGGGTAATTTCGGCAGCAATGTAATTGGTGGATTTTAAATTGCTTTGACAATGTGTGAACATGATTTTTATGGGTTTGAATGTATTTTTTTTTATTACGATTACCTTTTTTATTTGATCTTTTTTTTGTCTTATTTAATTTCGGAGTACTTAGTGTTGCTTTAAAGCTTATTTGTCATTCTAATGAGACAATAAAGAACAAAAATAATTTGTATATAGTATAACTTCTTTAGTAATAACTTCCGGTTGGGCCATAATAAACTGAGAACTCCATTTACTAATTACTCATTAAAAAGTCCAATTAAGCATTATAGCGTTTTTGTATAACGAAATTTTGTTCCATCCTATATTAATGGCATATGCAAATTGAGGGTCAGGTTATCGCGACGATGAGGTTTTTTTCTGCACCAACCAATACTGTAAATAACTTTTAAATTTTGTTAATTCTGTATTGTGGATGGTCTGCATAAAGTTCTATTCGAACTCTCGCAATCAATTCGTTTTGATTTCTACTAACTGTACAACGTCTTCAGTTGTTATTGTGGTAATACCTAACCTTCTGACCAAGGAGGCGTGGGGCCCTTTCAGGCCGGACGGGGTTCGCTAGCAGTAGTTCGTTTCTGTAAACTTGCTATACACCAAGTATCGTAAAATATAATGCTTTTTCACTTTTATCGCAAGCGAGTGTTTCTGTAACTGTGGTGAAAAAAATATTGCGATAAATGATGCGATAAATATATCACTAGCTGAAAGTCAAGCAAGTTTAAGTTTTCGCAGCAAAAAGCGTCCAATATGAGTGAGATATGTATGATTTCAATTGTTTTTGATTTTTTTTAAACAAATAAATTGTTTTTTTTCTTTTTGCAGAAAAAATTGTTATCAGAAAACATACATTGTACGGAAAAAACGCCTGATGCTGTTAGCAAAAAATATCAAAAATTTGTAGCTATTTCAAATAAGCATATTATTTACTAAAATTGAATGGCTATATAAGCAATATTCCGACGAATTGATAACCTTTACCTTTTTGTGAAGTCGGTTAAAAAGAAATTATACGGGAAACTTTTTTTGGTTGGTATAGCGCATTATATCTTCAAAGAAATGAATGTTTGTAGGTTGTAGACAGACTTGATAAATTTAGTTTAAATAGTAGATAAGCAAATTCATTTAGAAATTCTGACATTAAAAAAAGAAACTATTGAATCAATTAAAAATGCACATATATTTTGTTTTTGTTCCTGCATTGATCAGTTAAATGTTAATGGTCAAAATATATAAGACTTCTTACTTTTTTCTTTCACTACACAAGAACATATGTTCTTCATTCTGCTAGTTTGTTAATTTTAACAAAACTCACCACCAATATATCGCAAGGTGAGTTTTTTGAATTACAGAAACACTTCGGATATCGTTTGCGATATCAACGACGCGATACGGCGTTATGAAAAAATTTCGCATTAGTTACAGAAACGCACTACAGATTAGTTAGACGTTCGCTTAAGCTCATATCAGGACTAAGTTAGCTTTAATATTTTACATTTATGTACTAGACAGCTGAGGAATTTTCTTTCAGCTAGCAGTATTTGGAAAATAGGTAGGTGAAAAGAAAAATATTTATTATGGAATTTTCATAGGCTAAAATTGGATATACCAACGCTCACTTCTGAAAAAAAGGGTACAGTTTTGCCACCAAACTTGTCATTGCAGAACGAGTGCAATGTGGTTTGTCTGACTTTAGCTCATACAAGCCGCTAGGACCAGATGAGATATACCTTTTTCACCCTAAGAAAACAAATAATCATATAACCTCAGTCCTCTTAAAACTTTATAGAGCTTCGATCTTACTGGGTCACATTCCTAGCAGGTGGGCATTGGCTAAGATCGGATTATTACGGAAGGCAGGAAAACCTGAGCGAACGCTGCACAGTGGTTCAAAACTGGAACTTTTAGTTCACAACTCACTGTTGCCTTCATTTTTCAACCAATTTGATCATATATTATTAATTTTTTTTAATGCAAGCTCATAAAACTAGCGAGAGACCAATTGAACCCGACTTTTGAATTGTTATTTGCTTGTATTAAATTTTTTAGCTCAAAGTGCAGAAAAAGGAGCGATTTTGAAGAAAATCGATTATTCTGTTTCAGTTAATAAATGTTACATAATAAAAACTAACCAATCTAACCAATTATAGGTTTCCCCTAAAATGAAAATCTCACCAAAAAAAAAACTCAAAACGTTATAAAAAATGTCCACAAAAAAAAAATCAAATTAGCTTAAGAAAAATTTTGGGTACGCAGTGTTATATATCATTAAATTTTAGTACAAAAATATACAGTTCATAAACGTTACATAGTTAAAAATAGTTGAAAACAATAATAGGGTTCCTCAAAAATCAAAAAAAATAAAAATATTATAAAAGACTGTTCACAAAAAAAATAGTAATAATTAAAAAAAAATTTTGGGCATTCAGTTTTATAGATCATTAAATTTTAGTACAAAAAAGTGAAAGTCGTAAATGGCTAAGAGGTCGCGTTGATTTAAATAATTTTTTTCGCTAACATTTCGAGCATATCTGCATGCTAAATGGGAAATAAAATAGTTTGTTATATTATTAAAAATCAACGAGAACTCTTCGTCACTTGCCACTTGAACTTCTTTAAACTAAAATTTAATGATCTATGAAACTACACACCCAAAATTGTTTTTGAAGTAAGCAAAATTTAAATTTTTCAAATTTCAAAAATTCATATCTTTAACCTTTTTGAAAAATGCAGGTTCTCTAACGATCAGTTTGCGGTATTGTGTACAAAATTGAGCCAAAAATTATATAAAATTTTCTTTTTATTTTACGTCGAATGCTGTGGGTGTAGTGGTTAGGAGTACGCACTACCATTCCGCATGGCTGTTTCTAATAGCAGTCGCCCCTCGGCAGGCATTCGAAAATGTACCGTTTTTACACATTTTTGTAATCAACAAAACTACCGCTATTCAAGAACGCCATACAATTCAAACATTGAAGCTTATTCTAGCTGTTCAATTGATTTTCCTAGGTTTCTGCGCTTTTCAATACAATATAATGGATTTTCTTAAGTATGTGGAATACCATAAATTCATATTAAACGATTATTTATAGATTATAAATGTATGTATGTATATGACTGTATGTACATATATGACACTGCTACATATTTTCATTCGTTTTTTATTTCTTTTTCTGGCTCTTTCATTCGAAATTTACATAAGAATCTCGTAAAACTTCCTTCTTTGTTCTGCATTGAATTAATATTCCCTAATTAGAATTCAATGATACTTGTTTGATTCAAAAGAATGTTGCTTGATGAACATATATGAACATATCAATGCATGTAAGTAGATATCAGAAATGAATGCTATATACAGTTACTTATTTACATATATAAAGAAAATACTCTATAAGCGGAGCTGTTGTGCCCAGAATATTTCAGATATTTGACATTTACCGTAGAAACTAAAATCTAGGCACATTAAATTGACAATGGAAAGATGGATAAAATATTATGCAATAGAATAGTGGATGTGAAAAATATGATAAATAAAAATAGACACTGAATAATAGTCAACGGGGATTGAGCTGTTAAAAGCGTTTACTAATACACATGAGCACGATTTCATTTCTGTCCAGTTTATTGACAACTTTTTACCAATTAATAGACGTTTTCTTTTTTTTTTGTTTAACTCTTTCAAACGGGAAAAAGATAACACAGTACAGACTTTTAAATTGATGTTAAACAATTCATTGTTAGTCTTAGATCGTTGAGAATTCCTTATTTTCCTTAATTTTTTCAACTTTGACAATCGCTAATTAAAAACAAAAATATCTTTAAAAGTTTCCAAATATATAGTACTTATCTAAAAACAAATTTATTGATGTTCTCACCCAAAGGGAAGATATGTGTCTACAGTTTTAACCCGCTTCCAAATGAAAAACGGGTTAAATGAGAAGCTTTTTCTTGGCAGTAGTATACGCAGAAGTTCGCTATCGCCTCTTGACAGACGACCGTTATTAGAAATAAATTAATAGAAGAAACATCTTTTTGAAACCACCTTTCTAAATGTGAACCCAATCGGACCATAAATACGGGATGTTCAAATATCCATTTAATGTCTTTAGCTCCTCAATGTTCAACCTTCAAATTCTGTTGCACAGGTGAACCTTTCAGTTCAACAACCGCAAGTCAGCAATACAAGAAACCTCCGTACGACAAAACGTTTCGAGTAGACATGTCTTTCAAACTGTCAAACTCTTTGTTATATTTTATTTCGCAATGCCATTGTTGCCGACCCACGAAATTTATTGAACACTTTTTTCTTAGAAATCAATCAGCAAACCAAAAACTGTAAGCCAACTTTCTGTAAACGGATTTTCGTTTTAACATTTAATGCAAAATTAATTAGTATTTCTGCTCTCACAGAAATTTGTTTCACCTTTCTTTATTAGTTATGAATTTAGTAAATGTTTTAGCAGTATTTAATATCAAAAATGTTAGATATATATGTGTAATTACAAGTACAATAAATAGCTACCACGCAATAACTATGTGAATGCACATAAGTTCATAGTTGCAGTTGACATTGGCCATAAACTTCAGATGCTGACAGCAGCTATATTGCCACCAATGATTTTCTGCACGTAATACTATAATTAATTAATTGTGTATGGTTGCTTATTTGTTGTATTTCGCTAACAACAATTCGACACGACGAAACGTGCAGTTGGCAAATAAAATAAAATAAAAAATAAAACAAAAAATAAAATAAGTCTTAAACTTGTGAACAACTGAAATTCGATATGGCCACCACAGCCGAGTAGCAGCAATAAATACATACATATATCAATGGACCGTTGAATGAAAAGAGTGAAGCTGGAGGTGTGCCACTTGGTGGCAGACATCGAATGGTGTGTTGCAGCGTGATAATGCGCCACTGTTGCCCGAGGTGGCATGAATTCAAGTTCAAGGCGCGCACGCTGCTGCCGAACTATTGAATGCACATGCGGACATACGTATATACAAATATATTTGGTACTCTTTCCGCAAAGTGCAGCATAGCCTGCACATTTGTACATACCTACACTTAATACATATTAAACAATATTTATGCACATTTGCAATTTGTTGTGCGAGTGCAACAGCCGCCCTTGCGCAGCTGTGGCAGCCAGCGAACCGCATTCATTCATGGGTTTCTTAAAATGCATCGCATCTCCTGCATGGCTGTCTGGTCGGGAAGTGCCGCTGCTGCTGCTGCTGCTGCTGCTGTGGAAATCGGATACAGCCAAATTGAGCTGCAGTTTACTGCGCTGTTATGCATTTCGTTACTGGTTGTTACTTCCTTGGTTGGTTGTAGTGTTGCACTGTTGCAGAGTGCAACAATCGTGCCACCCGTTGCTGCTCCGCTGTGGTTTTTCCATCATGCTGCGCCAAGAATCACGGAACTGCACAACTGCGCTTCAACGTCTTTTCATACAACAAAGTATAAATATGTGCAAGTATACATTTATGAGCTAGCTGGCAAGTGTTTAATCATACATACATACATTCGTACGTATGTATATAAATACAATGCAAGTACTCGCACTTGTACCAAACAGCAAGACGTGTATATGACTTCAAAGCATGCATCAATCAATGAAGTCTGCACTGTAAGGTGCGGCTGCAGGTGTCAAATTTTAAGCAACAGGTGGCAGGGTATGGTTTTTCTTTGAAATATATTTTTATTTTTTTTTTAAGAATTGCGCGTTGCTGGGGGGTGTAAGAGAAATACATGTGTCGTTTTTTCGGCACTGAGGCAACTATTTCTCTTTAATTTTTATTTCCGCATTTCTGCTGAGTTTTGTTTTTTCCAAAAATCGGTTTATTTATCGAGCACATCCCACAAAAACATACCTCAAAAATGACGTCTACGTATAAAGTAATAGAAGAAAATATTGATGGCATATCTGAATTTTAATTGTTGAGGGTCATAGAAAATAGAGAAAGGAAAATTTTTTCAAAGATATCTCGAAGTCAAAATACTTAAACAAATTTTGTGGCATGTACCAAAATTAAATTTTTTTTTTTCAATTCATTCCTGTTCTAAATTTCTTAAGAATTTTGAAAATATTCGAAATTATTTTACTGGAAGAAAGCTTTTCCTGGAAAAATACACAAACGAAAAATTTAAAAAATTATAATATTTGAAATTTTTTGTTTTTTTTAATTTACTTGTTTATTAAATATTAAAAATTTTGTACACACAAACAACAAATAAGTTTATTCGTAAAAAATATGGAATTTTTTTAGGTAAAACTTTACCAATTTGTAATACTTTTTTTTTTTTGTTTTTGAAATGCTTTCTAATGCTTCTATGGCAAAAAGTTTTGATAATAAAGACGACCTTATTCCGAAAAAACGGGTTGCCTGAAATAAAATTCCGGAAAGAGTGGTTTCAAAAATAACAACAAAAGAAGAAAAAACTGAATAGTAACAAAAATAAAATTGGGAAAAGTTTGAATAAAATAAGAAAGTGGTTGGAATCCTTTTTTTATGAAAACAAAAAGTTAAAAAAATTAAAAGTTTTCACCAAATTATTGAAAACTTAAAATTTATTTTTTAGAAAGTCGTCAGATTTATTATCGAAAATCTGATATGTAAATAAGTAAAAAAATTTAATTTGTCGTACTATTTTTGTAATGGACTTTTCGTCAATTATTATAATTTTTTAAAATGTAATACATACCAACTTTTTTGGTAAAATTTTACTGAAGAAAATTTGTAAGAGATTTTTAATGGAAATATTTTGGTAAAAATATGTTTTGGTGAACGTGTTTGTATTTACTCATAGATTTTGTTTTTTGTACTTTTCCTTATATTGTGTTTACAAATTTTAAAACTAAAAAAAAATTAGACATTTTGGAAGCAATTTTTAAGAATAAACTTTATAATCTGTTTTTTAAGTAAATATAAGAAAGTTACAATCGTTAAATTGAAATATATTCGGAACCAATTTTGAAAAATAATGTTGCAAATATGGGGGTGATATGAATAAAAACTAAGCAATTGCTTTTCCTTAAAATATTGACCTTTTACTCGATTAATTCAAATAAATCTAACTAAAAAGTTGTTTGGCTTAATTTATACAAAAAATGATGTTTACAAAATTTGCTGATTTACTTTTAGAAAATTGTTGTATTCACGATATTTTTTTCGAGAATAAAGAACAAACAAAGAATTTAAATAAGAATGTTTTTAAAAAATTGTTTGGCTTATTTAAAATAAGTAAAATTTTGCGGGTTTTTCTCATTTATTTCTAGAAAAATTTTATTGGAAAATGTTTGAAAATAAATTATAGCGAACACAAAAGTTTGATCAAATATTTTTGGAAAACTTCTTTGGCTAAATTTATGTACTATACAAAAGGTTAGTTTTTGCAAAGTTTTCTAATGTATTTTTAGAAAAATTTGTTTGCAAAAAGTTTTAAAAAGTTAAGAACAAACAAAAAAAAATCATTAAAACTATTTTTGAAAATTTGTTTGGCTTAATTTATTTACAAGTTTAGTTTAGGAAATTTTTCTGATTTATATTTGAAAATATTTTGTTTGAAAATGCTTAGAACAAACAAAAAGCTTTTACAAAATATTTAAGAATTTTTGTTTGGAAAACTTATTTGGCTTAGTTTATATAAAAAAGTTAATTTTTATAATTATCTGATTTATATTAAGAAAAAAAACTCTTAGGGAAAGTTTGAAATAATTTGAACAAACACAAAAGTTTTAATATTTTTTTGTCAAACTTGTTTGGCGTAATTGTATAAAAAAAAATTGATTTAGTTAAATTTGGAAGTAATGCAATTAAAGTAAAGTTATTTGTAAAATATTTATAAATACTTGCATATGTATGAATTTTTGTAAAAATTCGTTGTCATTTTGGAATTCTATTTAATTAAAAAATTTTTATTAAAATTTTGTTGCAAATGACTATGGATTTTTTACATACAAATTTTTTTATAACATCACCGGAAGAAGATTTCCTTTTGTGACTGAAGGTTGCGAGAATGTATATAGCTTTAGAGACATAATCTTATTCAAATCGTTTGTGGAAAATTTGCATAAAAAGTTCAATACCCATCGCCACGGCATTCTGTGTTTTTCTTTTAGTTTTATTTAACAGTTTGCCATTAATCTTCTATATAAATAAATATATACGAACATAGGTTAAACACACAAACGTGAAAACAAACGTGTGGCATCACATAATTTTATGAGAAAGTGATTTTAAAATTTAGTTCAATAAATGCTTTCACTTTCTTAAGTGACATGTACGATTTTCAGTTGGTAAGAAAATAACGTTTATGTTATTTACTATTCATAAAGAAATATATTGTAATTTGCACGAGTGAAAAGAGACATAAACTGGCTGCAAGGAATACGGCGTTGCGGAGGTTACTTTCGGATGTTTTTGGTAGCAAAAAAATTATCAGTAAAAAATTTGTATTGGATGGTTTAAAGCAGTAATGATGAGAAAAAATTGCGTTCGGACGTTATTCAAAATTTGTGTTCGGACGTTACTCAAAGTGGAAATTTCTAAAAATTTGCATGTAGGAAAAAGCAAATCTGTAGAATCTTAATCGAAGGATACTATTGTACTTTGACATTATTGCAAGCAAAATGTGAGAATTTGAATTACATGCACACTTTACGTTTCTGGTTGACTATTTTACAACGCTTTTATCAACATGCAATGTTGTGGCTCCAGAAACTTTCAATGTTGTGGATCCAGAAACTTTCAATGTTGTGTGTCCGACACCATAAAACCTTTGCTTTGCAAAGTTCCTATAAAAAAGTCTAGTGCATAGGGCGACATCTGTAGTAAATAGGGCGAGGTAGATGACATCTAGATGTCGCCCTATGTACTACGTTCGCTACAGCGGAAATAGACGACACGCCATTTCTTTAAATAAAATTAATTGATGCTCGTTTGTATGTACATACATATGTAAATGCATGTGTGTGCACCTTTCTATTAATATCGTTGAATTATTTTAATATCTATAGCAAAATTTTATACAGACAAGACAAAAAAGTAGAAAATAAATAATATAAAAAAAAAACTTTTTAATATACAACGCTTTTATAAATGGACTAAAAAGTAGAAAATAATATTTCTCAGTCCCATAGAATTTGTTTTGATAACTTTTGATTTTGAAATTTTAGCAAAAGTCGTTATAAACAATTTATGAGATTGAAAATGAAAAGCGTGGGGCGCATGCAATACAAAGCATTATATTTAATTGACAATAGGCAAACTACATAACATAGACCTAAAATTTCTTCAGCGAAAGTACAAATTTGAGATCGATTTTAAGCGGTCGTTATTCATATATCCACATACATATGAACATATATTACCCTTCATATCAATTCAGGTGGCTATTATATGCGCCCCACGCTTTTCATTTTCAATCTCATAAGTTGTTTATAACGACTTTTGCTAAAATTTCAAAATCAAAAGTTATCAAAACAAATTCTATGGGACTGAGAAATATTATTTTCTACTTTTTAGTCCATTTATAAAAGCGTTGTATATTAAAAAGTTTTTTTTTTATATTATTTATTTCGTATTATTTCATATTCAAAAAGTCATAAAAATATTCAAATATTTAATGCAATGAAACATTTTAATTATTTATATGTGTATATAAACGTACGTGTGTATGTAATGGGCGATGTGATTGAAGTGGACTGTGGCAGCGTCCTTAATAGCCCACAGTTCAGCAGAATTCGTAAAGATTGCTTTAATTTTAAAAATATCATAAGCTTTACACTTTTATTGCAAGCAATTTAGATGCAGTGAATTGAAAAAACAGAATTAAAAACACGTATTTGGTGCAATAGACAATAATCACAACCACTGATTTAATTAAGCCACTTAAGAAAATGTCATGCAAAAGTGTAAACTAACATTTAAAAAAATCGTTTTCAACCACTTTCCAATTCACAAAGCAAGCAATCATCTGCTAACTACTTAGGAATTATTAGTTTCTCTTAGCAATAAAAAAAAAATTGTTTACTAAGCAACTGCTTACTGGGAAAGGGGAAAGTATTAAAGAGGCTGTCTTTATCATAATATTTTAACGCGGTAACATTTTGCTACGCCCTTTAGAAGTAAATATTTCGCGGTGGATTAACTCACAAAAAGTTGAGTTATGTAAATAATCGTTAAAAAAAATTTAAATATTTTGTGCTTGTGATGTGCGTCTTGAAATTATAACACATACATATGGAGGGACCTACAATTTTATGTCGCCTCGGAATGGCAAATGGCTTTTATGAGTAGTTTTTCGAGCCAGAAATACATGCGAGGGTTTGCCATTTCCAGCCGAGGGGCGGCCGCTGTTAAACAACTTTTTCTAATTTTATATGTTGCTTGGAGCAGGGATCGATCCCTGGTGCTAGAGAGTGGTAGTACATACCTCTAACCACTCGGTTAAAGCGGCCGATAAAGCACATCATCACCTACCCAATCAGATCGCTATAAAGAGGAGAGTCAAAATTATATCGACTCCAGCTGCTCCATTATTTATCACTGCTACTGCTATATTAAAGGTGGATCCAAGCTTTGAAGGAAGAAAGTTTACTGGTAAGTAATACTTAGTGCGCAGACGTAATGAAGATGCTGGGCTGAAGACCTACAGGTCGCGAAAAGTTCCATTTAAAACGCTGTCAAAAGCGAGATCATAAATAAGCGAGTTGAATTGCTTAAACAATATGTATTTGAGAAATTATTCCAATGCTGCATAATTTTTAGCGGACTTTTCTGATTTTCCTGGCAAGGAATTTCTTACAGACGATTCTTGAGGAAATGTCGCTGAAAAAAATCATAGCAAATAAGTGGTAAGATTCCGAAGCAAATACCACACTCTCGCTGTACTGAGATTCTTACTGTTATAACTACATACATATGTATATTTAGTTACACTCCCGTTAAAAATCTACGGAAAAAATGAGCAGAACATGGCATTCGGATTGTAGAATTGCAATTAATTCGGATTACTGTGTAGCTAATGGTGTGAGTACAACCGTTGGGATTACCGAATATTCGGATTATCGAGTAGTCGGACCATGAGTTTCGACTGTTAACTTTAAAAACTAAATATATGAACTTGCCGCAGTTATTAATTCCATTCGTACTTTTGCATAGAGTATCCACTTTTTTTGGCTAGACTTTTCTTCATGTCACCGCGATGTGATTTGATGAGTGACTTAAATTTTGTATCAATAGAAGCCCCTCACCCAAATTGTCCCGGACTAAGGCCGATTAAGAGATAGGGGCCTCTTGTTAAAAGATAAATGAAGGCAATCAAAAATTGACCAAAGACCTTAAAAACTTTAAAACGAAACGAATTCAGCAGCTGTACCCCAAACCGAGATTGGACGGGTTTCTACTTGTATGAAAATTAAATTCCCTTATTTGAGTTAAATCTCTTTTTTCTTAAATTCTTTAAATCCGATAGTTGGATCGTGAAGAAATTAATGATAATCTTAAATTTTTATATGAGAATTGAAGTCGGTTCTGTTTTTTGCTTAAAAATTATTTGTTTAATTTTATATCTATTTGTTTTTACTTCATCTAAAATAATAAGAGGTTGAGAGAAATAAAAAATATATGTATGTAATCTAGTAAGTAAAATATCTTCGATTTACATAGACTTCACCGTTATTAAATCCCCAGCAATAATTGAATTCAAGAAGGTTATCACAGTGGATTTAGTATATAAATATTGAGAACAGAAACAAATTTTACAAAAATATAAATTTTTTATCGATTTTTTATTCATTGCAAAAAGTATTTGTTGGCTGCAATCAAAAACTATGTTTTAAATTATTCGTATCCTTTTTGATCGAAGGAAGTTTCTTTCATACAACACTGAGATCTAATTTTTCTTTACACCTGCGGTCTTATGGGTACTTTAGATTCTTTTTGATGTAAAAAATCTGCATGATTAAATCGAGAAAATATAAACCCATTTTAATGGTTTAATTATGATTTGTATTATAAAGTTTATAGCCATTCAGAACTTTTTTAACATACAACGAAGTTCTGCCAAAGGAAAACAAATTAAATGGGTTTTCAAAAGTTTTGTAAAATTTTAAATGTCACAATTTACCAGACTTCGCAAATTTTTTTGATTTTGAATATCTTAAAATTATTATAGTTACAAAAATAGTTATCATCTCCTTTTAAAGATGATATCTAGCGCTATAATATGTATAAAAAAAATCGAAAAATAAAAAAATTTAAAGAATCTCGAAATTATTAAAAAAACGTAGAAGCAAAACCTTATAAAAAGTTTTGATGAGCCCAACAGATCAACAATTTTCGAGATGCCTTTTTAAGATACATATTTATGTACTTTTTAACTTTTAGCTTTTTGCTATATCAAACTATTTTTTTTTTAATCTAAACTTCTTTTTAATTTAGAGTTTACGAAAAAAAAATCAAAGTAAAAAAATCTGAATCTTTTAAGATCAGTTAACTATGCACTGTGAATTTGGCCCTTAGAGGTATTGAATAAGAAAATCTGTCTTAAAAATTTTTCAAATTTCAAGATTTTCTTATCTTAAAAATAACTTTTTGAAAGATTCAGGATCTTTTAAGATCAGTCAGAGGTACTGTGTGAAAAAATTAGGGTTTTGCTTTTTTACACTTATTTTTTTTTTTTTAATTTATGTTTCAAAAGGAGACCCGAACCATTTTTAGTTTTTGAGATATCCAAAAATAAACTAGCAAAATCCAGGAAATTGCCAAATTGTGAGCATTCGAAAATTTTTAAATTTTTTTCTTTTGGCAAAACTTGTTTATGTGATAAAATAAAAGTTCTGACCTAAGTTCATAGAAATTCAAAATGATTGATTCCAACCATTGGACGATTTCAAAGGAATTGACTCATGCATTTTTTTTTTTAATATTTAGCCTTGCATCGTCTACATACTACCACTTGGTGGGAGTCGAGTCCGGATCTAATGAATATCAAAAATAAAGGAGTATTTTTCTAATGTCAGTCACCCCTCGGCGAACTGTAGTTGTCTTCACTTATTGTAGGAAAAACTCGTCCAAACATTTGGCAAAAATGTGCGCGCCAAATATTTTGATTGCCTTCAATATCCTACTTCATTATATTTTTGCCACACTAGAATTTTCCTCCACAAAAACTCACCTGTTTTTTGTGCATCGATGCGTGCGTGATAGCCCAGTAGGCTGATGATCACCAGGATCAGCTGTGTACGTATGTGCGGCATTGCAGCTTAATTGGTGTTGTTGTTGTTTGTACACCTGAACTGTTATTCTCACAGTTTAAAGTCGTTGTTAACGCTTGTTCTTAAACTAAACTCCTCTATAGAGAAAAAATTCAAAGTTACACCAAAAGTTTTCTTTTTTGTTCTTTTACAAGCTTCTTAAAACACTGCAAAAAGATTAAATAAATAAAAAATTATATTTCGGTTATTACGCACTAAACGGTGAGCTGCCTTCAAGCAGGCTGAGTTTAATTACAATAGTTGTAACAAAGGTTATGCAAAAAAGGGCGCATGCGCAAATGAAAAATACGAGTGAAGAGATGCCTTGCGTTCTATTTGTAGTTTATATTTGGTACTTTTAACTTTTAATTTCGCTTGCTTTATTTTTTATATTTTTCACTACACTCTCAAAGTAATTGCTAAAAATTTCTGTGCTGACATAAATTTTAACCAACTTTAGTAACTTTTTTTTTATATTTTTTGTGCACAATATTTTGTAGGTCTTTGCTTCGGCTGCTTTAAATTATGTCTTTTTAAGCGGTTAATGCTGCTTTCAGTCAGAAACAGTCCGAAACAGCAAACAGGTGAAGTCGTCGACTGCAAAAACTCGTAGTGGTAAGTATGTCACCGTTACACGCGGTGGCAGCAAGATCAACAACACACTACACTAACAACTGCAACAGCAGCAGCACTTGCAACAACATCAACAATAACAGCAACATTTCAACGTTATTTTTGACGTTTCATTTCTTCCGTTGTTGCTTTGCCGCCTTTCTACTGTTCCAGCTTTCTTTCAGTGCGCGATGACGCTGTGCAGTGATTTTCGTCTTTCTAGTTTTAAAATTTTATTTATGTACACATTTCATTTTTATTTAGGTTGAGTTTGAACTTGATTTCATTTAAAACGTGCAACATTTGAGTACCACTGATTTGTTTACTGGTTTTTCTATATTAAATATCTTTCGCGAAAAGGTTCTTAGCACACAATTTTTGTTAAATATTTTCTTGTATCACTTCATTTGCAAATAGCACCAAAAATTCATTGAATTCAATCAAAATACTCCTAATTTATTATAAAATATTTTTTTTTTAATTCACACGCTAGTTTCTCTTTTATATTCATTAACAAAAAAAAAAGTGAAAATTAGCGTCTGCGCATGCGCACCCGTTCATTTGCCTCGCACGACTAAATCGAACGCCACAGCGTATCTCGCAACTCGCTTAGTGGCTGCTTGCCAGAGTGTTCGATCAGCGAGCTTATGAGTAACCGAAACTGACGCAACAGCTGTCAAAGCCTACCGTAAGCCACCGTTCGGTATGCAGCAGGAAAGCCAAGAGCAGGGAAGAAGCCAACAAATTAAAAAAAAAGCAAACGGAAGCTAACAAAAAGTCGGCGGTACGAGTTGCGTTTAAGCGTTGCTAACAACCGACACGTTCAGGTGGTAAAAGTCAACTGAAAACTGCTGTCGCGGCAAGTGGCCAAGGAAGCCGGGTGCTTTGCGCGAGCACCAAGCTTAGTCGTTCGAACCAGCGGCCAACTATGCTGAGATTTCTCTCGTTTGCTCTACACAACATGTTGGCACTACTTTGCGCCTGCTTTTCCCACTTTGTTTGCGGTAGTTGGAAGCTTCAAAGCCGCTGTTTCGTTTTCTCACAACGTTCCTTAAGCTCTCTCTGGCGTAGACTGCCATTGCTCAGGTGATTGCCACAAGCATGGCTTAGTTTGTGTTATTACCAATTACTTGCCACATTTTCTTTACTTACAATTGGCTCTTTACGCAGCCACCCGATTTTTCCTATTGCTCACTGCGCCATTTCGCATGCAATCCGACCGCAAATTCGTATATTTTTGTTGCTTTTATTTTTGTTTACTTATTCAATGCAGACTCTCTCGTTGACTGCGCCTATTAGCTTATTAGTTTGGTAATAATATTAATTTCATTTTGAGGAAATTGTGTTAAGTGGTTTTGTCCAACACTTCGCAAGTGGCGCTGAAATATTTGCAATTAATTGTGTTTTAGCACTGGCAGTTCATTCTCAATTTGGAAAGTGAGTTAGTTAATTGATTGAATTATTTGATGGTAATTAAAATATAATAGATTATTTTGACATATTTAGTAGACCGTGCCAGCTTACAAGCAAACAGAAAAAGTTCACCGTACACTTCCTAAACTTGAAATATTTTTGCAAGGCAATTTCGATTTTTTTTTTTTATACCCGAGCGCACTTGTGCACAAGGGTATATTAATTTTGTTCACATAACGGTTGTTTGTAACAGGCAAAACGAATCGAGATAGATATAGACAAATGTATACATAAATGATCAGAATGAAAAGAGAAATCGATTAAGCCATGTCTGTCTGTCCGTCCGTCTGTCCGTCCGCCCGTGTACACGATAACTCGACTAAAAATTGAGATATCTCAACGAAATTTGGTATGTAGGGTTCTGTTAATCCAAGGTAGGTTGGGCGAAATCGGACAATAACCACGCCCACATCCCATATAACGGTAATTTTCGGAAATACGAAAACTGCGATATTTTAGTACCTACTGAAGATTATTCACTCAAAATTGATATTTACAACAATTTTTAGACGAAAAATAAGAATATTATAAATTTTTGGAAAAGGGGGCGTAGCCACGCCCACTTATGGTTACATGTGTATATCTTGGTAACCGCTGCACCAATTTCTTCCAACCTTGGCAAAGTTGTTGGCCTTGATACAGCATACTAAATGGCCGAAAATTAAAAAAATCGGACAATAACCACGCCCACTTCCCATATAACGGTAATTTAGAGAAATACAAAATCTTCGATAAATCAGTAAATATTAAAGCTAATTTATTCAAAATTGATGCTTGCAACAATTCTTTACCAAGATATACGTTTATGGTAAAAATTTGGAAAATGGGTGTGGCACCTCCCACTTATGATCACATATATGTATATCGGTAACCGTTCTACCAATTTGTACCAAACTCGGTGTGGTTATTGTGCTTGCCAAATAAAAGCAAAACGTTGAAAATTATTGAAATCGGACTAAAATTGCGGCCGCTTGAAACTTCAATAATACGAAATTTAAGGACGCTAATTTACTCAAAATTGATACACCCTTACCATCTAGCGGTAGCTTTCGGAAAGGTGAAAAATATATATATTAAATACTTGCGCCGGGTATTTAATGTTCGGCTCCGCCCGAACTTAGACTTTCTTACTTGTTTTGGTTGAACCTGGGGGACCCATGTTTTTTTTACATTTTTCTGCGACAGCTACATTCGGATATAAGCATTTTTTTAAGTGAAACTTCTTTAGCGGCGGTTGGAAGTAACTTGGCAGATGCAACGGAAATGGCTGCTAGGGAATTGGTTGGGACGGAGGCAAGTGCTTCTTAAATAAATGCATTACTAGAGTAATAATGTAAAAGAATCATGTTTATAAGCGCTTTAAGAATAAGATTTACATTAAGACTAATGAAGAAACGAAAGAAAGTTAAGTACATAGGGGAAGAAAAGGATAGAGGCAAAGGTAAAAATAAAAATAAAACAAAGGCACGAAAAGATAACTGAATATCAAGGTAAATTTAAACATTTTACTTATGTAAAGGCAAAGGTGAAGGGAACTATGTAGATGAAGAAAATAATAAACATTCAGGTAAAAATAAATGTAAATGTAAAAGATAATATAAGGATGAGGTATGACATAAGATAACTTGACATAGCATCACGCTATATGACATCACATAACATGATATCACATGATATGTTATTACATGATAAAACACTACGTGATAAGACATCACAAGATATGATATCGCATGACATCACATCACATCTTCGACGCGTAGATTCATAATTTGGACCAGCTTTAAGATGCGCTCCGGCGATGATGGCGTAAAAGGCACCCAATTCCTTTCCCTAGGCGTCTTTCCAGTCCACTACTTCTAGATTTTCTCCGGAATAGACACTTCCCACCTTTGGGACAGTGGCCTTATACCGTGCCACCGACCTCGAATCATCGCAAGCCGGCATCTGTGCACGCGGGAGTGCTTCCAGGTTTCTCCGACAATACGCCAAGAACGACATTTGCTAGAGCTGCCTTCACCCACCTCCATTTGTCCCGCGGTATAGAGCCGAGTTCGTTTCCGCGAACAAGAACCCGGACGCGAATCCTGCCCCTAGCAACTTCAGCAAGGCTTGTCCTAGCTACCCTGGAGTGAGTTCGTATTTTCGTACTTCGGTAGATACTGCAGATCTTTCATTGGACAGCGATTGGTTTTCCACCGAAGCCCTACCTGTGTTCTAGAAGTTTACTAGCAAGGCTTTCGCTTTAACTACCGCTTCGTCACCCCGTCATACTTGTTTAGAGTTTTGGCGGCCTTCCGCTTTTCAGCGAGAAGGGACCGTCGATCTACTTTATCCTGCGAGGAATCACTCTTAGTTTCTCTCGCTGCGACTCTACCGGTGTTATCTTCTTTGGCCGCTTGTCGCCTTTCGGCACTGGAGCTAGGTCGTGAGACCCCTAACCTGCGCTGCCTTCCCCCGAGCTGGATTATACGATATAAACGTAGGGATATATTTATTATTGCTTTCACAAATCATTCGATAACTGAAATTTATAGCATGCGTATGCGACATTGTGCATTAAAAAAAGGTAAAATTTATGCGTACAAGCATATCTCTTCATAAAATCTGATGCTGGTTGTCTGAGGTTAAAGCTAAATGCTTACCGACTATTTTTCTTCAGAATACCACTTTTTGTTTACCTTTTTTTTTGCTTTTTACATATTTTTCTGCGGTATTAAGAAAAAATTTGGCTAAGAAATTTCAAGAAATTTATCACTGCTAAACAACTACTCAAAGTTACCCGCCAGATGCATAATTCTAAACATAACTAACGGTCTTCACAAATTGACAAAGTATCTTTGGTGCTTACAAAATTCCAAACACCCAAAAAATTGTATGCGACCTCATTCTACGGATACCTGTAAGATGGCCGAATGCATAAGTGCGCAGCTGTGGACGCACAAAGTGCCACCTATACGCATGCATATGTATGTACAATCACAAGTTAATTAGAAAAAAAAAAAATTAACTGCGTGCGCATACAATAAATAGCACATAACAGTAATAGTCGCTGACTAAATGAGTTGGCAATCATTGTGTAGTACATTTTTCTTTTTTACATGTCGCTTGCCTAAACTTTATTTAAATTGTTTTTCTGTTCTTATACACTTTTGTGAACTTTTGCATTGCACAGCCGTCTTATCTAGGCAAGACAAATTGTTGGCATATTTTTAATTTTTCCAGTTTTCTTGCAATAAAACTGTCAAATATTGTACACTTGATAATTGCAGTTTTTCTCTACCGGTAAATTGTGCGGAAAAGCAATCGGCGAACCAGCTTTGTTGGACGCCAAAGCAAATACAATGAACTTACTCAATTACATACGTACATTGCATATGTGTGTATGTATGTATCCACTTACATGTGAATATATTCAACACTGCACTTGAATGCTGCCATCACTGCCACAATTGCAATCGACATACATACAGACTTGCTAATGTACATGTTTGCATAGCAATCGATGTATGAATGTGGCAAATAATAAAATTGACAGCTTGAACTCACGCTCGACTTAACGGTGGTAGCGGTTAGTAGCGGTATTTTGAAAATAAAATTACTATTTTAATTTGATATGTCAAAAAGCCTCAGCAAAAGAAAAAAAAAAAAAACATATGAAACAATTCGAGTAAAGCCAGCAGGCAGTGCAATGCAATGCTACCAAAATGCAATTTGCGTCATGCGACGAATGGAATTAAAAGTGTGGAGTAAAAAACTGGACAATTGGACAATTGGCAGTGTATGCTTTCTGAGAGGAAATGGTGATTTTGGCGTTAATTGTGCACTTGCAACACGATAACATAAATATGTGCTTGCCCACTTGATGCCAACATCAATATTGAGCCATGTGAACGCAGACAGGTCGAGCGAGTTTGTTGCTTAAGTCTTTTGTAATGATTGACAAGTATTAATTTTAGTTTTAGTTGTTTAGCAGTAGCAGTGAGAATTTTTCGCCAGCGCGCATATATTTAACAGTTTGGTAACTATTTAAAAACTGTTTTAGATATACTGGTTTGTTCAATGAATTCCAAATTATGATATGCACGATTTTTAACGACTCAAATGCATTGTAGTTAAAAAGTGCTTATCCGCGATGTAAAATATTGTTTGCGGAGACAGTTTTCTGAGATATGTATTTTGAAAAAAAAGCTCCTTGACGATTTTGATCTCTAATCGATGACACGCTAGTAACTGGCTCTTAAACTACTAAGTATCTCCTTGCTAAATAAAAATACACTGTAGTAGTCAGGGAGCCTTAAACTGAGTTTATAGGGTGTGCTTTGTAGAAATTTCCAACCTCTATTTCTCCATGAACATGTACGGTTGCTTAGCTTAACACGCGGCTCGTAAACTCACCTTTTACATGGGCCGAGGCAGTGGAGGCTCCTAGTGATGAATCTCAATTTGCATACACAGGAATCTAGCTAAGTTGCCTAGAATTCCGGTGTCACTGTCCTTGTTGTCTTTCCTTACCATAGGTCTAAGCGTTCATTGTACAAAACGAGACTACCTGCATTTTTGTTCGTTCCGTTTGCTCTGTATTAACCACTCTCCCACTCTGCGTAGAAATGTCTGAGTTAAACTTTTGGAACACTTCCAAGATTTCAGTAGGGCCAGATGGATCTCTCTTCATGGACAGTTATGGAATACTGCAGGCTTCAACAACTTTCAGAAACACTCTCGGGTACACTCAGTTATTTTATCGATCGCAGTCTTTTACAGATATCCCTCGTTAGAGAAAAACTCATATACCCATATAGAAAATAAGCGTATGCAAATGATGAGAGCAGATCTTTTTTATATGGCTTCGCTTCTACTTTTGCCAGATCATTGAAAATAGCCTCACTTGGTATTTTTTAATTAAAATAAGCAAATAAAAGATTTCGATGTCGTGTTTAGAAAATAAAAGTTTTATTTCTCTGCCGAAGAGTATTAAGCTGAGGAAGAAGAGGTTAATTTAATTGTAAATGAAATGTTACCAAATGACAAACTTCAGGAACTCTGGAACTGAAGTTTTGAATCGAAGATTAAACTGAGCTGTAAAGACAGACTGACTGATCTGATCTGATCGACGTTTGATTGATTTACCCTCGTTTATATTTTACCAATCAGTATTACAAGCATTATAAATTCCTGGTCCTAATGCTCATTTAATGACTCTTTGTAAATGCCGCTGGGCTCTGTTTTCATGTTGTTGTTGTTGGTATCATCTTCTTTGCTTGCTTATCTGCGCTGGCTGATGTGTTATATTACATTGAATTGTTGTTGTTGCATTTGGCTTGCTATGCGTTACATCTTATTACACCATATTGTTATTGTTGCAACTAACATGGTGTTGGGTTGAATTCGAAGTGATAACATTAAATCGAGTTCAAGTTAATGTCAGATTATTAATTGTGCGTATTATTGTTTGTGCGTTTATTAATAATGTCGAACTGTTAAAATACTGGATTGACGATATTCGATGCTAGCGAAGTTGTTGGTGGCGTTGTTGTAGGAAGTGGTGTGGACGATTGTGTAACTATATTGATTGAATGCATTTCCACTTTTATGCTTATGGTATTTTGCCAATAGTTAATGAGCTATCACAACAAAGGATACGAGTTCAGACTGCTCGGTTCTTTTCGATTCCGTTACTGAGCTTACCCTACAGATCTTTGCCGTTTACTAAGCTGAACCTTCTCTTACAATGGAATTTCGAAATGCAGAATTTTAAATAAACGAAGACACGCTGATCATTCCTATTGGTTTTAGTGAGAGGGGGAATAGTGGCTTTAAAGGAATGTTGTCTAGCGAAGCCCTGGGCTCTCAAGTTGGCTCAGCAGATTCGAGTGGACTTTACAAAGGGCCCCAGCCTCGGCAGAAGCTACGCATGCACTGGTTTTCTCTCGGTAAAAACTACCGCGTCCACTGTGTTCCTTTTATTTCAGAGCCACCAGCGCATGCTACCCAAATTTTACAGCTCGTTGCTCAATTTTAAAATCAATACAAGGACACGATCTCTAGGTTATGATAGTCTCATTCTCACCTTACGAGCATAGGGTTGGTAATCCAGATGACAAACCGGTGGGTCGTGAGCTGCTGCTTCATCTTAAACAATATTTCGTGACTAGTTACAATACCGCCTAATATGCCAAATGGTTATTAGACAACATGCGCATACACATTATGCCGTCGATCAACTCGGATGGATATGCGGTACTCAAGGAGGGTGTCTGTGATTGTCGATAGCTGTTTACTTTGTTTGAAAACATTCTTGCGATAAAATTGCGACACTTCCATATGTTTGGAGCTGGCAGTCATTGCATAGCCCAAGTCGCGAAACATATGTTTTTATTGTGCTCAAATACTTGAAGAAAAACTACATCAGTTAAAGATGCTTCGAAATATAATTATAAAAACCTTTCTTTTTCACTTATGTGCGGTATTTTGAAAAAAACTAGACGTTTTCAATCGTGATTTTCATTGGTCGTTCATAAAATTTTCCTTCGCAGCGTTACCATTTCGCCACTTGGCGACGTTACAAGTCAATTTCTAATTTCCTCGTTTTCTATCGATAATTTGAATTTTGAGCTTTGATCTCATTAGGGGGTAATCAAGAATTTGGATCCTATTTTTTACAGTCATATGAGATTGAAAAAGCCCCAAAAACATACAGATACACATACATCATACAGTTTTATAAGAAAATTCCAAATTCCAAATTGGTTTGATTCATTTTTCGTGGTCACTTTCGAATTCAGCGGCCCAAAACAAACATACATATGAATACGCATCCATCTCAACTTAGCATGGAAAATGGAATTTCAATCATCAAGGCTGCTTGTAAGGAGAGTGGTCGCGAGATAATAGTCAACTGAAATTAGTTTTAATCGTCAAATTCGTTTTAAGCGACCCCAAAACCTAGAAATCGTAAGAGAAAGGTAAAAGTTATAATCACAAAATATAACACCTGAGTATTTTCTCTTAAGGATAACGTAAGTGGGTAGGTAAATAAGTGTGACTGCTACTACTATGCAGGAATGAGTTGAAGGCTCGTTGTATACCAAAACCAAGACCTTCCGCTTCCCCTTGGAGACAGTTACAGAGGAGATGGAGAACTGTATCCACCTCGTCATAGTTTTTGCAACTTATATAGCATTTATGGTAAGTCATTCCGAGTAGTTCTGCATCTTTATTTGCATATAAGGCAGTGGAGCATCAGTTTTGTCAGATGTGTATATTATCTCTATTTAGAGAATCTAAGCCTCAACAAGTCGAAGTTTACATCCATTTCTCGATAGCGCGAGTTTAGATAAATTCTCTTAAAAGCAGCTTAAAAGTGACGAAGGGCATACCAATACGTTCTTTGCTCGGAGAATCTGCTTGGTTGTACCGTCCTTCGCAAGTTCGTTCGCCATACAGTTACCCTATATATCCCTTTGGCCGAGAACCCCAATGAGGTTTAGACTGTTCAGCTTAGCCATCTCTTGCAGAGATCAACGCAAAACCAGTACTCATTTTAAACGACTTTAAAAAGGGAGAAGGTTATCAATTCGTCGGAATCATTATATAAATAGGCAATCATGTTTCCTTTACACCCCTTTTACGGCTAAACTATACTTCTAAGGTATAAACAGTTATATATCATTAGAAAGGTATTTTGATGCTGATGTGCAGGCAATTT
>NW_023458556.1:58413597-58427277 GCF_013731165.1 Rhagoletis pomonella | reverse complement strand
AAAAAAAAATACATGTACATTATTGTGCAGCATTTTCCACACAAAAATATCGGTGCTGTTTTTCCAATAGAAATATACCATTTATTATATTGCAATAGCCTTATTCATAAAAAATTAAGTAGCCTTGAAAAATATTTTTAATTTTAAAAATATGTACATGAAAACCTCAATTTAAAAAGCTCGTTAAACATACATACTTTAGTTTTTATGAATAAGGCAATAAGACTTTCGCCAAAAAAAATTCTCAAAATATTAAGATTTAAGTCATCTCGACTTATTTGGAAAAAAAAATAAATTTATTTATTACAATAATTTTTCCAAAAACTCACCACAGATGAAGGAAGACTGTAAGCTTATCACGAGAATCAAAGTAATTTGTATTTTGAGGTATTTTTAAATCTGTCTAGCGCACATAAATCTTAATATTTTTCCGAATTATTTTGGCGGAATAATTTAGGTGGAAAACGCGCATTTTTTGGTTTTTGGTGATGCACTCTAATGTTTATGTACATAAATTTTTGCTACAAACATATATATCTGTTCAATGAAATACATAAAATAATACGCATTTGTTCACTAGCAAAGTGCTCGCACAACCCCATTGTTGCACCACTAAGTTAAATATAGCTCAATAGTTTGCTAACAATTATTAACGCTAATGACTGTTTTTATTAACGACATAACATTTGTTACCAGTTAGTTTGAATGCTGATTTTTACTGACTGCGCCAACATTTTTGAACAAAACTTAAACTTGCTCTTTTGTGCAAAATTTTGTTACACACTTGTACATACATACATATGTATCTGTTTATATTTTTAGCGCATGTGCACATGTCGTTTGTGCACGCTTATGTAATGAACATAAAAATAAAGAAATTAACACAAATAATAATAAGTGAAGCTGAAAACGAGCAAATCAATTAGTTTTTAGGAATTTTGTTTTACGCGAGTATGCCTTCATATATGCATTAATGTAGAGAAAAATTTAAATGTGAAAATGATAACATTTATGAATGGTTTAAAGCAAATTGGAAACCAATACAAATTACTAAATAGTTTGTATTATTATGCATGAATGTGCAAAACTTTTGACAATACTTTTATGAACCATAATGCATACAAAACTTTAAGATGCCACGTAAAGCAATTGCCCATCTTAAAGTCATTTATTTCTCTAAGGTTTACACAAATGAAGCTGAAACTTGTATATGTCTTACGTTTCGATATAGAGGCTATGCTGAAATTTTGTAGTTGTAATTTTAGAGCTTCACGAAAACGCTTATTGCACGAGAACTAATGAAGCGATTTCAAAGAAAAGTGTGTTCAAAGCAGGGTACGAAAATAAACTGTACAAAACAATTCCCATTTGCTCATCGATCATCATATCATTTGTGGTTTTGTACAGTTTTGTACATAGTCAGAAACAAATTGTAAGATTCACTGTCATTTTCCCCAACGAGAAACGTTTGCTTTTCGTTTGTAACAATTACCATAGGGTACGTTTTATATGTATGCAAACGTTTCAATTACTTGAAAAATATTTTTTTCGTTATTTTTATGAATATCTGCGCTTGATTGTAGTTGGCTTAGCAAAGTGAAATAGTGGAAAATAAGCAACAAGAATTAACAAGACAAACTTAGCACAGTGCGTAGGCAACTGGCTGAGTCAGTGGTGATCGTCGGTTCGAATCCTACTGAAAGAAGTTTGATGAGGAAATGTGGTGATTTCCGAAATAGCTATCACTTCTACCATTTTTTCAAATTATTGTTGCTTTTCCACAGTAAGTTTTCACTGAAAACGGCCTCAAGCTCATAAAAATTGTTGAAAATATTTTTTTCTGTATATTTTCATATCCAATACAATTAAAAAACATTTTTATTTTTTTATTCATTGCAGCCATTCGTTTTATATTTAGTTATTGCATATATGTACATACAAACATATATTTTTCTCTGCACGATTCATTTCGTTTGTTGTTTCGTCTGTAACTACTAAACTACTGTAGTGTACTATCGCCAAAGTGAACTCAGCCGTTTTGTTTTCGTATTGTACCGAACTGTTGAAGTAATAAACGAAACGAAATAGTAACGTACAATATAGTTTATTTTCGTACACTGGTTCAAAGATATAATTCCAAACCTATCGACAAATAAATTCCTGTAAGTAACCGATTTCGTTTCTGTCGTAAAAAGAACGGTAAACATTGGCTTTTTTGGCGTCAATTTTGAGCCTTTACAGTGCTCCAGCAGCTTATGATTTGCAGATATTACTTTAATTTTCGGGATAGAGGTTCTTGGGAGCAATAGATTTATTATCATGTACAGATTTTATATAAATTCAACAAATATTGAGCATTTTAAGGCAAAAAATTGTTGAAAAAATTTCCAAATATTTTTTTATTACCAAAGTGCTCGAAAACCGCTCGAATGATTTTGTTTTTGTTTTCTTTAGTCAAAAGTTCAAGAGTTTTCCTTTCGTTCATTATACGGGAAGTATTGGTTGATATCTTCTAAGCATATTTAATTGATTCAAATATATGTGCATAAATGATTTTCCATACAAAAGCACTTCGTCATCGTTTTGCAAACAGGTGCATGCGTTGGAAGTGAGGGAAGAAGGCAAAAAGTATGTATGTGTGCGTATGTACATACTTCGGCTTTTGATAAACAGATGGCGCAACATTTAGAATCTAATACATACATACGTACATATGTTAATTGCAGTTAACGTGGATCTGTTTCTATTTTTTAGTAATCTATGTATGTCTATACATATTATATATGTTCATACATATCGTCGGCTCAGAGTGTAAACCTGCTAAATCCGTTTTTTGGCAAAATTGAGCTTTTGATGCAGTTCGAAGGAGTAGGCGATCCCGCAGTTGGCAAGCAAAAAAATACGTCAATATAAAAATATAATTGTCAAAAATTGTTTGATGAGTAAAGCTGCTAAGTACAATCAGTTCAAATTCAACTGCTAAATCCAACATATTGTGCTTCTGTCGCTCGATTATTGTTCTATCTTAGGGTATTACTTTATGCGTTTAAGCCAAGGTAATAGCCATCGAATAAGCTTTAATTTTTTATATCCCAAGGAAATTATTGTTACTTGTGGAACGAAACAGAAGGAAGATTAAATGCAGAAGAGTTTCCCAGCGTGTGGGTAGATTTGATAGAAAAAAAATGTAGTACCAAATAATAGTTCCGGGGAGCCAATTACAGTAATTTTTTATAGCGACGAATGCACATATCAAAACCGAAACAGTATTATGGCTAATGCTTTGTTATCCACAGCTATAAATAACAATATCATTATTGAGCAAAAGTTTCTTGAAGTAGGCCATACCCAAATGGAAGCTGATTGTATCCATTCCACTATCGAAAGAGATATCCATGTTCTTGCAGAATACATTGAAGTATGTAGATCAGCTAGAAAAAATCCAAAACCATATGACGTAACTTATCTTAGTTACACGTTCTTTAAAAGCTTTAACACAGTTCAATTCTTTAATAGCATTCGTCCCGGTCGCGGCAAAGATGCTGCTCAAGTAACTGAACCGCAAAAAAAATCCCCAGTAGCTGTTTCCTTGCCGTTTTCCCACCTTCCGAATTTATACGAGAGTAGGCGTACGATTGCTCGCAGAAAGTATGAGATCTCCAGTATTTCAAACGATTACTTTCTGAAGATTACCACGCCTACTATAACAATTTACCTCATGATTGAATAATATGTATCATACTTTCTGGCATTATTGAGTTCCTACTTAAATTATCTTATATGTGGTCTTTGTACTATTAATTTGAGAGAAGAATACTTCACGTATTGTTACTAATATATGTTTTATAAACTGCCTATTTTTGTTGCAATAAACGGAAGAATAAATCTGTTGTATTTTTTTTATATATATATAATTGTTTTTATCTATGGAATACTATTTTAATTAACATTTAAATTGAGCTCGTAATCACAAAAAATAAAATAGAAACAATTTTATTCATACAAAAAACCTGCTAAATCCACTTCAATTTTGAAAATACAAAAACTAAAACCTGCTAAGTTAGAAATTCGCCACAAAAACGTAATTTTTTTCATTCGTTCTGGATTAGGGCCATAGAACGTCGCGCGATTGACAAACTATATGTAGGATTTTCCGCTTAGACTAAGAGTTAAAGATATATTTAGTTTTTTGCCTCTACAGTAAAATATGTTTTTTGGTCGTTAGCAGGTTTACACTCTAAGGCGACGATATATTTATGAACACATGTACGCATAATACGCGAAAACTTTTTGAAGTGAAACAACACTTAGGAAAAGACCAATCCAAGAATAAAAGTAAAGGTGAGTACGTACATAGATAAAGAAAAGGATAAAGGCAAAAATGAAGACCAAGGTAAATTTAAACACTTTACTTATATAAGGGAAAGGTGAAGGGGAATATGTATTTGAAGAATATGATAAACATAAAAATAAAAACAAAGATAAATATAAAGAAAAAGATGAGGATGAGGATGAGGATACCGATAAAAGTATAGATGAAGATAAAGGAAGAAAGATTAAAATAAAGGTAGTTGTAGAGAAAAGGATATAGACAGACTCAATCTGGGGACTATTTCCAGATTTTAGAGATTTTCAGAATTCTCGGGACTTGTCGATATAATAATAGATATTTTATCAGTTTTTTATCGATATTTTGTATCGATCTTGTTATCGATATTTCTATTGATTTTGTTATCGATTTTGCTATCGATATTATTATCGATTTTGATATCGATATTTTCATCATCATTTACTATCATTTCATGCTTTTGTTATCGATATTTTTTTCTTAGTGTGTGCTTTCGTTTTTGACTTGGATACGCTCTTAATCATGCCACGTATTATACGTTTAAGTTTAGTGGCCTGCAGACGAAGGCGCTGGACTGTTCCTTTTTTTTCAAGTTCAGTCTTGAGCTTAAGGACGCTCAGTCCTTCAGATGAAAATGAAAGACCTCATTGGTTTTTAATTCACAATTTTCGGCTTCCTTGAAATTTTTCTAAATACCGAACTTTGTGAAACACTTCTACGTTTCTCTGGAACTATTAGGATTTTTTCCGGGAGATTTTGTAGTTATTTTTGTGGTTTTGGGAATTTTCAGCGGATCTCTTAGGAAAATTTTATAAAATCTTTCGAATTTCCGGGAAGATTTTCTTTAATAATCTTGAGATTTTTAGAAATTTCACGGAACTTTTCAGGAATTTTGAGACGCTTAGCTTTTTAAACTTTTTTTCTGGATTCTTTTTTAACTTTTTGAGAATTTTTCCGAACCTCTCTGGATTTTTAAAAACGTGTTTTGGGATCTTAATTGAAACCGTTTTTTCGCTTTTTGTGACTGATCGCATTATATTCTTGACACTTTAGGTTTAACAGTATTTTTAGGTTCAACTTTCCTTTTTATGAGTGACAAAAATTAATTTTTGTGTTTTTTTTCGAGATTTTCTAGTGGTGTTTTCGTACCTTTTTTGTAATTCGTATGGACAGTTTTGTTTGTAGGTTTGAAGGTGAATTAATCCGCTAGGTGGCGCAGTGGTTAAACTCGTACTTATGGTCCGATTTGGTTTATATTCAAAGCATATATTATTTAAATGTAAGGAAATAAATCCATAAAAAGTTTAGCTGTTAGGTGGTGCTTGTCTTTAAAAATATTTTTTTTTTTTAATTACGGGTTTTTAATTTTTTATTAATTTTTCTCCCCAAAATGTTTACTAGGCGAACTTCGGTTTGAAAAAATTTAGGGAGAAACTTATTGGCTTGTTCTTTTAATTTTGCATACGATCACTGATTTAAACATTTATCACATTTATAACAATTTATAATCAGTTGAACTCAATGTATATATGCCTCTACATACCTAGTACATGTACATACATACGTACAGTAAGCATATGAAAAACTTCCGTTGTTTGCTTTTCGCAAAACATTCAAGTGTAGCAAGTAACTGCAAATGTCCATGGAGCTCGTATTAAATATTAAAATAGACAGCATAAAAATGATTAGAATTGCGCCGAAAAAGTGCCTGCACTTATTTGAATCGTAAATGAAAGTTTGGCCATAACAGTTCTTTAAAAAAAAAAATATTTTCTTTCCTGGCACCTGCTAAAGAAGCGCGAGCAACTAACGCATATTAACAGCAATGCCAGAATAGGCAGCGGCAGTAACAACAACACCAGAAAAATTCAAATAAGCAAATAATAACAAAACGGAATAAGTTACGGCTATAGCCGTGCAGGTCAAAATAATTACCTGTGTGTATGTAGAATTTCAATTTCAACTGAATAGGCAGCTAGCCGGAGGTTGTACTGCAAAGTAAAGCCCACTTGGTATACTACTGTTTGCCCATTTCGGCCAAGCAAGTGCTTTTCTGTTTTACATTCTTCGCATTCATTTTCGGTGTCTTTTAAAGTGAAGTAAGGTTTTACTCGATATAAGGCTTCTTGTTTACACTTAATGAATAGCTATGCACAAATTTTTTATTTGTACTTAGATACTCGTATTTACATATATGAGTAAGTATAGTAAAAGCGCTTAATTTCTCTTTTCACTTTATAATAAGCGCATAAGCAACCGTAAGTATGGCGAGTGCAGCAATTGTTGTTTGCTCTAGGCAAGTGCTCGCATATTAATTTGAATGTTTTGACGATGGTCAAAAGGGCAATTGGCACTTACCATTCGCTGAATATCTATACTTAAACGTATTCTTTCGACGTGTTCATTGTTAGTGCTACTGTATAAGTTTGCCTTTACGTTTTTATGAATGTATTTAATAGTTAACTAAAACGGAATTCCAGCACTAATCAGCGCAAAAAATTTGGCAGATATGGCAACGAAAAGATTGCGGTCAATATTAGAAATTCATTACCCAAACACTGTTCTCCAAAAAGTATGTATACTGAATTGAATATTTATTCTTCTTTTCTAAATAACTACCTGAAATGGTTTATCCTTCACACAAGTGACTTGCTTTAAAAGGTGGAGATGAAGTCAGGATGCTGAAATCCAAGAGGAAGGATGCTTAAGTATACCGCGCAGAAGAGATAGCGAAAGAAATTTTATATACTTTAATTTTTTTGTGATGGAAAATATAAGTTTTTTTTTGCCTGAAGCCAGTATGCAATGAGCTTTTTACAATTTTCAAACACTTAAGTTTTTTTGAAATGGATATTGAGGACAATTATTCGCAGTTGCTGAAGTGCTGAACACATTGAAAACGACGAGCTACGGGCCACAGCTTCCAATTTGTTATCTTCATTATCTAAATGCTTTTGCTGTTCAGCCCCTTTCAAGTTGGATATGGAAGCAAAGCGAATAGGTCTGGTGGTGCTCTTTAAAAACAAATTTTGTTACACACATAAAAATGTGTTTGAATGGCAGATAAATTTTAAAACCTACGTAAGCAAACGGCACTTAGTCCGAGTACTCTATATAAATAACCCCGAAATGATTCGAAAATAGTTAAAAATCGGTGGTATAAATCCAACTGGCTACTGTACATAGGAACTCACTTACTACCATCTACACATATCCGCTATCTAAATTACGTGGACTTTCATCTTTTTTTTTAGATTTTTAATTAACTTTGCGGCTTTACATATATATGTTAAGTGCCGAATAAAGCCACTTTTTGTAACGCGTGCCAAATAATAATATCATTGGCACAAACTTGCCAGCTTTCCACAATAAACGAACATTACAAACACTACCAAAGAACATTATAAAAAAGTAGATAGTAAAAGAGTGGCCACAGAAAATATTTATAAGAAAAGTGAATCCGTTTATGGCAAAGTGTTAGCGGACGTGGCATTGACTGCCTCAGAAATTGGCTGTTAAAGTTTAATAGCCCAAACAAACAGTTCAACAGCCAGTAACAATGATTAGCGGCGAGCACGTCGGCGCTGGTGGTATTTGCATACATACCTACATACAAGCATATTTACTTAATGCATTTGAATACACAGTCAATCTCTCTAACTGCACATTTAAATAATTCTGATTGGTCGTAAATGCGTCAAAATGAAGTTTGATTGGGCTTAATAAAAGCACTTGCACACATAGATACACACTCGTATGCGTACACACGAATATATGAGCACACATTAATACACATTTCAGTTTTATCGCTTAGCATTTATGACATTCTTTATGCACTATGAATTTTTGTAGGCATTCTATTATTTTAGCTGCCTCTTTTCGCTACCACTTAGTTTCGATTTTCAACAAATAATTAAGCATTCAACAAGTGTTGACAATTAAAACTTATCACGAGTGAGTAGTTGAAGCAGTTATGGAAGAAACGCGGTGGGTTAAAGTAGGCACGCATGCGACGTTTGCCAGAATTTCTCTTGGCACACTTGACAGTCCATCGCGCTCGCGAAGAAAGTGAAGAAATATTGTTACTGTAATTGGTTATGTGCGAAATTCCAATGAACTTAGTTTGGAGAAAATATGTAAGCACTTCTTTGGGATTTCGTAAAGAAAAATAAATTTCGTTTCCACCGACCTCTTCGATGGAATTCGAGTGAAAAGTGGTTGGTTTTAATTAATCTTTTCGACATCAAAAATCTGCTTGGGTAAAAAATATTACTAGGAATAAAATTTGTGTTCAAAGTTTTTTCTTTGTTTTCTTTTTTCCTTCATAGCAGTGGAGTACAAATGATCCTTTAGAGGCTACATCTTACTGCTCTCCCAATATATGTAGCTCTTAGTAGCTTTTTCCCTATCTACATACATTCCCTCAAGGGATGGAGGGGTTTCTGCCGGCAGTTCTGCATCAAAACTATGTCCAGGCTGCCAGACTGCTGCATTGTCGTTTAGGCGGAAGGACGAGACACCAATTATGGAGATGATCATATACTTTCATAGTCAGGCGGCTATAAGGATCTCAAAGCTATGGTGGGTCACCAAAAACTGGTCATGGAATGTCTGTCCCACCTCTAGATAGAAAATATTGGAATGAGTTGTGCACCGTGACCTAGTGATCAGTTGCGCCATCTATTCTTCATAATGTTTCTTCTAAACCTAAATACCTCAGAACGTGCAACACAATACTCGATTCGAATATTTGGTGGCATTTCACTGGTCGAATCGCAAGGCCAACAAAGAAAATTTGACCATATCCCCAGCTTATAAAGATGACTTCTTAGTCTTCAAGGATGCCTGTTCGTACTTTATGTTTTATGTTTTGTTATACCGTTACAGTGAACTCTTTGGCCTTTCACAGTTCGAGCTATGCCAGTTTAGATCCCTCACTACGTTTCTCTCAACTGAGCTACTTCTTAATAGTATGGCTATACCTACTCTTAACATGGGCTCGGAGCCAATTACAGTAATGGCTGCCGCCCCTCTTGCGATACAGCCCCTGTCTCATTACCCTGCAATGATAATTTTATTTCATATTATAAGCGAGCTTTGAATGCCGCTTGGCTTTCACTGAGATGGCGTAGGCTTCCGCCTAAAAATGCTCATATATATCCCCGAGAAACAGAAATCCTTTTCGTGGATCTGAAGTTGCCTGCTCTATTACTTTTAGACTCATAAACCAGCATTCCATTTGTTGAAGCACTCGTATATGATTGAGAAGCTCGGTCCAACGCCCAACAAAAATATGACTGTAAATATGTACCTATGTATGAAGCATAAAGAGTAATCTCTTCTTTACACAATGTAGGATAAAATATTGTATTGTTATTTTTTGCTAATAAACATTAAGCAATGTTCAACTTCCGGACATGTAGGCAATGAAACTACACAAAATCACAATCTATTATTGTTCCACGACACTAATTGCAATTTAAGCGCGTAATAAATGAAACAACAGATGACAAAGTGGCATGAAATAAGTATAAGTATAGCATTTTGTTGTAATAGAAAACAATTTATGGTGAAGTTGTAGCATTTCAATGGCGAGAAACAAGATGTGATGGGAGAGAAAAAACGTGAGTACCACGACTCATAAAATTTGATGTGCAAACATTTGTGTGCGGTTTAGCCTTAGGCGATTCAGTTACACATACATATAGGTTAGATTAGAAATTAATTATTTATTAATTTTTCTAGGACCAAAACGCCACTTCGGAAATACCTCAGAATAATTTCGGGAACAATTCATGACTGTCTTCAAACTACCCTTAAATAATCCCGAACTAGTTCGAAGACGGTTTTGAAGTGTTTAATAAAAAGTCATGAACTTGTATCGAAAGGATCTCGAAGAAGTTTTGAAATGGTCCCGAAATGTTGGATTACTAGTCCAAAAATGATCCCGCACTAGCACCCAAATAGTTCTGATATAATACTGAACTGGCCCCGAAACGGTCGAAAAAGTCGTGAACTTGTCTCAAAAATTTGTCAAACAAGTCCTGAAATTGTCCCTTATTACTTCTGAGCTAGTACCAAAATGGTCTTAAATAAGTCCTGGTAACGTGCCTGAAAAAGTCCTTAGCTAGTCTGGAAAATGTCCAGAACTAACCCTGGCCCTAAAATTTTCGTATAACTGCAATTAACTATGAACGAACACCGAACTGTACGAGTACCGAACTGGTCGCGAAACTTGCCTGAAATAGCCACGCACTAGCCCCGAAATTTTCATTTGCACACACAACAAGCAATTACAGATTTTCTGCTGCGTTGCACAAGAGGCACTTAAACATTTTTTTGCTGTGTTAACACAAATTCTACCCATCCCGTGATAAGATATTTACACATCCAAAATATGTTTCACGATCACCCTTTTTAAGGCGACTTTACTTTTCAAAGTAGAAACAAAACTATTTTGATGAATAGTTTATAAAAACTTGCTTATTTAGTCTATTTTGCAACATGGTCGGCCAGAAAATGCCTTACACTTTTGAAGATGTTTCCTCTGAAATAATAATTACTTGTACGACTAAGCAGAGTTTTTCTTTTAATCTTAACGATTGCAATTATCTAATAACTTTAAGCAATTCTGTACGGCAGTAAAAACCTCACATAAGTACTAACTCCTTAAATTTCAGCAATTACAAAAAGCGCACGAGCCGGCATGAAATTAGCCAACAAGCATTTGCGCTTTTAGCTAACTATGTAGACAGGTAAATTAATAGCCAATTTAAAATCTGAATGGATAGACAAATTAAACAACAAGCGCGACTTTCTCCATCTGGAAGCGGCAAATGCTAGTGCTGATAATCGCGCCAATGGCCAAATAGTTAAGCGAATATGTTTACCCAAAAACTAACAACTTTGCAAATTAAGTACGCTTAGAAATACAAGCACACAAAATACTACATGTTAACGCATACTCACATACAGATATTGTGTTTATCCAATATTTGTCATATATTTAACTAGCTACTAACGATTGGGCAAACCTAACAAGTGTGACCTCAATTCTTAAAACAAAAAATATTATCGAGATGAGCTTTGAAGATGTAAAAACAAAGCTGAGGATGGCATTAGCATAACTATTTTGTTCTGTGCTAAAAAAATTAAAGAAAATAAAAGTAAGAAATCATTTAAAGTCGAATTAGCACTGCTGAGTGTAGAAGTCAGTTGCCTAAGATGCTGAGTTACGTATTAATAGTTCATTGTATTGGTGTGAAAATAGACACTTATGTGGATAATTATACTCTGAGGTTCAATTAAAGAAACGAAAAGCTCAGCAGTACACTCCGTCTCATAACTATAAGCCCATCCCGTGTTGACAAATTTTGACCATTTAATTATTTGATATACAATTTTAGTTATTGTTTTATGAAAATCAAAGTGTTAAACTTTGTGCAGAATTAAAAAAAAAAACAACAAACTTTCGTAAAAATTTTGTGGTTTTTAATTTGATTTCTTAGAAAGATTTTGATTATGCAGTTTTCAAAAAATTTCATTGTAATGAGGTGCATGTTTGAAGTACCGTCGATTTTTGGAATTATTATTATTATTGTTTTTTGTTAAAGGTGTTATTCCATAAAGAAAATCATCAAGTATACTTTGTATTTGTGAAAGTACACAACACCGTTAAAAAAATTCTAAAATAAACGGTAAGTTCTAGTTAACAAATAAACTATATTTTTATAAAATAAAATTTATAAAACTAAATAACAAAAAAACATATTATTAAAAATTATCATTATGTTGCGCGCATATAGCTATGACACGAGGTGTATTTAACAATCTCTCTTAAATTTCTTGGGTTAAATAAACAGAGCTTATTTAGAATATGGAATGGAACATTAAGGATTGACCTACAGCTGACAGCCAGATTAATAAATGCGGCTATAAGCACAGTATGCGTAAGAAAATACACCCCTTCCTTTCTTGGGACTTCTGGTGGTAAAGTAACGCAAAAGTAGCAGAGGCTGTAACTCTCACAATTAGGTAAGATGTGCCTCAGGCAATTTACTGTGAACAATAAGTGAACAAACCAAAAAGGATTCTAAAACAGAACTAAACTTGGGTAGGATTGCACCGAGCTATGCAGTTTGAATCTTTCCTTTAATTCGAAATAAATCATTCTGGTCTCACCACTAAATTGAAAGTGAAGTTTAGAAGACAGAGGACTCCACTTGCAAAGATCTTTTGGAAAGCATTCGGGACGGCCTAAACAGTGTTATCGAGATTTTTAATACTATTTATTAACACAATTAAGCCGAAACTATCTTTTGATGTACTTTAAACGAGAAAGTATCGCATATATATACACAAATATTCATAGGTTCCTTGGAAACGGCTTCAACGATTTTAATGAAATTTTATATTCAGTTAATGTTTTGTATGTATTCTAAGATTATTTTAATAGGTAGCATCACCGATAACATTCATATAAGGTTGCCGCATATTTTAAATTGAATCAAATGGAAAGTATTTTTAAACGTCACACATCTGGAGATATTTCTGAACAGGGTTGTCGCCTATTTTTCATTGTCTATTTATTAAAATTTGTTTAAGAAAATTGAGATACAAAATTATGTATCCACTAATTATACATAGGTAGTTAAAAACAGAAGCTTAATACCAATGCTTTACTGATATACTAGTAATCCATTAGTGTAATTCCGCTTATTTTCGATTCTAGAAAATTTGACTAAAACAGCTTAATATGGAAATCAAATAAAAGGTATTTTAAGCATACTAATCCAGAAGTATTTTCTAAGGGGGTTACTAATTTTTAAATAAAAATGTTTATCTTATTAATTTCAGTGAACATTTTAAGTATGTGTGAAAGTATACACAGTATATATATACTGAAAATATGAACTCTTCTCCCGGCGTTTTTTTTTCCTAATATGTATTGTAAGATAGTTATATAATTTATATTCCTTTTATAGAATTCTAAGGGACTCAGTAGGCTACAGTATTGACCAAGTTTCTCGTAATCAACATTGTATGTATTTTCTTTCACTAATTAGACTAATAGATTAACGCTTTTATCATATGTTTTTTATCGACATAGTTTTTATCGAAAGAGATATTAGATTAGATCTACACCTTATGTACGAATGTGTACGTAAAAAAAATATATCATCATATATATAAATAGGCAATCACGTTTCCTTTACACCCCTTTTACGGCTAAACTATACTTCTAAGGTATAAACAATTATATATCATTAGAAAGGTATTTTGATGCTGATGTGCAGGCAATTTTTAAAATTTCAAATCAGTTTAAAATAGAG
>NW_023458556.1:58410342-58413497 GCF_013731165.1 Rhagoletis pomonella | reverse complement strand
TGATATCATTGCCAAACATGATAGTACTTTGTTTGCCATCAATAAACACTAACTTGACGGAGTTACAGTATTCCACATTGATGCGAGCCTCAAAAGCTTTGAATAATATTTGCGAGTATGGCTTTTAGTTTTTACCGCTCAGGTAGGTGGCAGGCCTATAGAAAATATTTCTTAATCAATAATTTTTCAAATACTTTTCGTTCGACACCTATATTATAATACATACATACTTTATCTTATTAACTTAATTGAATTAAATTTTCGAAATTGGTGGCAACTAGACTCAAAAATATTTTCAGTAGTAAGCCTTCTTAAACCTTTTTAATTTGATACCCATATTGCAATATTCAATTTATCTTATCAATTTCATTTAATTCAATTTTGAAACAGGTGGCAACCCCCCTCAAAAATATTTTCGCCTGTAAGCCTTCATAACCTCTTTCTTTTGACACCCATATTGCAATATCTAATTTATGTAATTAATTTACTTATATTGAAATTTTTAAACAGGTGGCAACTCTCTATTTTTTCTGGTTTTAACCATCCGGATATTATAAAAAACAAACCGAAAAAATAAAAATATTAAAATCGGTCAAGCTGTTTTCGAGTCTTAGCAAGGCTAACGGACAGCAATTCATTTTTAAATATAAGATATCTTCTTTTAAAAATGCGCAGGCTCGAAATTAACTTTAGAGCTATGGTCTGGAGGAATTTGTTTCTTAGAATTCTATGAAGAATCCGAATATGCTAGGAACAATGTCGAAAAAAATCGATCCATACAAATTGACCCGCCCTAATGATCATACATGAAGTTTCTTCAACCCCCACAACAACACTCTCACAATTTATTGTATAAGAAGTTGGACATTTTATAATAAACTATTCTTAATAAACTTTTCTTTTGACTTTCCATAACTGTGGAGTTGTAAGTCATAAACATTTAAGTTTATTTCTTATGTAAAACACACACACATGCCGATGATTTAATTTTTTAACGAAAAAAAAAATGAAAATGCTGTGGTTTCCATATGACAAAAAGTATAGAAATCAGCATACTCAATTTTCATTTCATATGTATGTATATACAACAGGGTGGTCAAAAAATGCATGTGAATAGGTAAAGTCGGAATTTTTATGCTCTCACCCCCTAGGATTGTTCTATACCGAAAATATATACCCTTATTTTTTTATTTTGGAAATTTTCAATATTTATATTTATATATATAGATAAATAATTGACAAAAAATGCAATACTTTTTTAATAACCATAATTTATGCCCGTTTTTAAGTGGCAAAAATGTATGTCCAGTTATTGAATAACAGAAATTTATATCCATTATTTAGTTGTGTATTCTGAAAATTTTTCATTAGGGATTATGTCCAGTTTTTAAATTATCAGATCAGTATTCAGTTTTCGAAATAACAGAAAAAGCAGTAAGTTAAAAAAAAGTAAGTGCGCCTGGGCCACACTGTACAAGTGAAACTTACGTTACTTATCTATTTTGTCTCATAACCAATGTATACATAAATACATCTGCTTTTGCTTAAGGTTATATTTTTTCTATATAAATCCCTAGACTTTTACCCCTGTTTGTTTTAATAACATTCATGTTCTTCTGTTTTTCCATTATCCTCATGTTTATCTTTATAATTTATCGATTACCAAATCGATCATAGCGTCCAACAAAATATCAATAACAAAACCGATGGAAATATCGATAACAAAATCGATAAAATTCGATAAAAATTTTGATTACATCGATAATACCATTGGTAGCAAACTCCATTAGAAAATCGATAAAAATATTGATAACAAAATCGATAAAAAATCGATAAATATCGATAAAAAATCGATAAATATCGGTAACAAAATCGATAAATATCGATAACAAAATCGATGAATATCGACAACAAAATCGGTAACAAAATCGATAAATATCGATAACAACGTCGAAAAAATCTCGATAACAAAATCGATAAATATCGATATCAAAATCGATAAAAAATATTGCTAACAAAATAGTAAAAAATACCGATTACAAAATCGATAACAAACCGATAAGAATATCGATTATTAAATCGATAAGTTCCGAAAATATCGATAGCAAAATTGATAACAATATCTATAAGAATTTCGATAACAAAATCCATAAAAATATCGATAACAAAATAGATAAAACCATCGATTAATTTATCGATAAGTCTCGAGAATCCCGAAAAAACTCAAAAATCCCAAAATAGTTCCCAGATTGAGACTCTGTGTCTGTCTCTATATCCTTTCCTCTTTAATTAACTTTATTTTAATCTTTCTTCCCATATCTTCATCTCTACTTTTATCGGTATCCTCATCTTCATCTTTTGCTTTATATTTATCCTTTTTTTACTTTTCTGTTTATCGTTTACCCTTTCACCTTTGCCCTTGTATACATAAGTAAACTGTTTAAATTTACCTTGGCCTTCGTATTTGTCTTTATCTTAACGCATCTTTGTTTTTATTTTTATTTTTACCTTTGCCTTTATCCTTTTCTTCATCTATGTACGTAGTCACCTTTACTTTCATTCTTGTATTGGTCATTTTCTAAGTATTATTCTTTAACCTTTTATTAGCAAATTTTTGTTAAATTAATACCATATGCATACACACAAGAAGCACTTGTTTCAGCGCTAATAATTTCCGTTGCACCATTTCCGTGTGCAATTTCCGTTGAATTTGCCAATTTACTCCCAACCAACCAACCGCTGCTAAAATTGATGTTCACTTTTCAATTGACCAACAATTTATGCCCAGTTTTTGAATACCCGAAATTTATGTACATATTTCAAAAGACCACATATTGTCTCAAAATTATTATAATAAATAATTATGTCCAGTTTTTCAACTGCCAAATATTTATGGCTAGATTCAAAAAAAAAAGTCAAAAATACAATTCCAGTTTTTAAATTGTCAAAATGTTGGTACACGTGTTTTATATGTACATTTACAGAGTGCTACTCACGAACTTTTCTTTGCTGCACCAATTTGTTAAGTACCTACTTCCATTTAAAAATTTAGAGCAATTATTTTCTCACCCAAATGTAAACCCATGGAGTAATCTAATTTGTTAAATATTTTTTAGTGTAATTAACCCATTTCCTACACCTGCTAATTAAATGAA
>NW_023458556.1:58365631-58410242 GCF_013731165.1 Rhagoletis pomonella | reverse complement strand
TGCCAAACGCACGCAGTGTGTGATCATTGCACGGCTATTTGAAGAATCACATAATTGAATAAGTAAACGTCTGCCTTTTGTTCAAATAGCAGCAATGCCCTTCAACTACGCCAGCGATTGGTGCAACATTTCTGAGTGTATTTTTTTTTTGGGTTTTAACTTCAAATTAAAATTTTAAGCATTAAAAATCAAGTAACGGAGGCTTACAACAGCGCAAAAAATAAAAAATAAAAAATGAATTGGAGAAAAAAATTAAAACCGTAGTAAGCAATGAGTAATAAAAACGTAGACAAATTAAACGGCTAGGCAAGGCAGAAAAAGTGCAGCAGTAAATGCTTTGGTGCAGCGCAAATAGTAGTTGAAAAAAAGACAATGAAAATTAAAAAAAAAAAACAATGTTTAAATACAAACTCAAAAGCGAGTAGCCCTGTTAACCGCCGCATCACATCACAAGCAAATCGCAAAACGTCAAATTGCGTAAACGTTTTTCAACCAACCAAAATGCAGTTGAGTTAATTAAAAAAAAAAAAACTGTACCCAAGCGCTTTTGATTTTTTGGTGCTGCTTAGTTTTGGGTCTTTTGTTGTTGGCGTAAACAAGCTTAAAACTGGAATTGGTGCACTTTGCACGTTTAATGTTGCAACTTTGAGCGGCGGTTAAAATTTGTGGGTTTACTCGAAAGGAAATAAATAAGCAAAAAAAAAAATACAATATACTTACTTATGTGAAAAACTGAAATGTAAATAAGACTTGTAGAAAAAATCAAGTAGTAAAAAAATATTTAGAAACCGCGTAAAATAAGGTGGCAAAGTACACTAAAAGCGAAAAAAACTGTCAGCTTATTAGAGCTTATGTATATCGCCTTATATGTTTCTTGTGAAGATACGGAAAGGGCTAGAACTTAGATATGCGCTGGGGATGATCTCTATCGGCGGCCGAACTTTCCGACCTTATTGCCATTTAAAAAGCAAAAACTTACTCTCATTGCCTTACTTTACGTAGAAGGAGCACTCAATAAGTCAGCAAGCATAGGCCCGTTGAAAGACCTATTGTGGTAGCACATGGTTCCTGGGTTTCTTATTAATTGCAAACCAATTTGTGGTCTCTACTGTACTCTGAATTTTTTTCTGCGTGTCTTCCTTTCCAGATACATTTGTATGTACATATATATCTCTTGTGAGTGGCCCAATCGCCATGTAATTTTCATCATTGCTGAGAGTGAGAATGTCTCCCAATATTCTTATAACTCATTCAGGCTACATTAGTTTGCTTGGATTGAAAGTATGTTCCCATCTGGTATCTGCTTATTTAAGGAAATGTTTGGGCCAATTCTCATATTAATCTTTTGGCGGAAAGCATACTTCCTCTTGTGATTTTGAGTAATCACCTCCTTCATTGCTGCTTTCTAATTGGAAGCCATCTGTGAAGTATTTTATAGCATTTTCATATAGTAAAGCTCCCTCGCTTTATGATTATCTGCTTGGTTTAGCTCCTTGCCGTTGATCTTTTTCGACAGACAAAATTAACTATTGAGTAGGTATCTCGCCACAACCGATTCCGTTATCTTATACACCGGATTGGTGTGATCACAGAGTCAGATAACCGTCTCTGGCCTAAAGATAATGATAATTCAGAATACATTATTTGTGATTGCCGAAACTTGATCAGATAAAGACTTGATAATTTTAAATCATCTATATGCGAAGATTTGATAATAAGGAATTTGTCTGCAAAGGCTATTTGACGGCTTACTATAGAGTAGCCTAAAGTATTTTGTACATCAAGGGTTACGCACTCTCTTTAGGAATAAAAGATCTTTCAATTCGTATGTTGCTTGTTCCATCCAATTATCCAACTAACTAACTAAATTAAAATAAACAAAATTTTCTTCTACTACAGCGCATAGAGCATAAGGAATCATGCTATGCCACTGCTTTCGAGCTTCAAAAGAGATTTTCAAATGCTGTGGAAGAGGTTGGGATAGGGTCTGAAGCTATATCCGCAAGTCCCTGCGGTAGGCAAGAATTCTCTGAAGGAATTCTCCATGAAAGTTTCGTTAGCACAGTGGTCCTTTACTTCTCACTCCCTTGCCTTTAATCAGAATTTTCTTAGAATCAGATCTTTGTTTTGCTGGAAAAAGGATGGTAGAGGCTAGCAAATGTTTGGTTGAATTTACTCCCAGATGGAACTGGATGTTCCACTGAAGTAATGTTTCCATAAGGAAACAAAAGCAAAAAAATAACAAAACTTACATAGATATGTAACAGGAAAAAAAGTCGCAGTTCACCCCTAAGTCTAAAGCAGCCATTCCCAGCGCAGGCAGAACTACAAGTGCAAGTCAAAAGGTTTATGAAGTTCTACCAGGTGGTACAGTCCCACCAATTTCTAAAGTTAGCAAACGGCACCTACAATGGTTGTGAATGAAGCAATAATTACTCTGTCGATAAATTCGGTGGTGAAAGAATATAATAGAAAATTGTAGGTAAAAAAAAAACTCAGAAATCAACCAATGAGCACAAGTCCAGGCTTGGAGCCATTCTAATTTCATAAGGGGCGAAATACGCCGATACTAATCGAATTGTTTGTAAATAAAGGCGAAACGAACAAATACCAGACTAAGATTAAAGTAGTGCACTGTAAAATAATCTCAATAATTTCTAAGCTGCCTGAAGCGTGCTCAGTCAAATTTCGTAGGAATGAGACAACGCCCCTCTCTTTCTTCACTAGTTACCTGGACTACAAACTGGGAGCTTAATGTAAATCCACCTAAAAATGATTTAGCCCTTTTCACCAGACGGTACAAGATACCAACCCTTACACCGCATAATCTCGATGTTTCATGCCTGACACTCAAACGTACTACCAGAAGTAATTCTTTGCCAGTAATCTGCTCTAGAATGACAACACAAGGAAACGTATAAAAAAGCCACAACAACACGCTTCAACTGTGAACATTGATAGGTGTTTCGCGGAGTTTCTCACATAGGAGAGTTCACTGGATCTACACTTTCATTATGCGTCCGATTTTGGTTTACAAAGCTTAAGTCTCTTGGCCTACCCTGAATAAGTCAACAAGTGCAAAGATTTGCATAAGCGGAAGGCTGACACAATTCGGCAACTGAATTCACTTTAAGTATTTTCTCGAGAGATAGCCCTTATTACAGCATTAAGGCTCAGAGAGGAAGATTCCTGGACTCGTTCACTCAAAAATCCTATGGCTGATGGCGCCCAGAAGACAATTACAAACCTTTTGGAGATATGAAAAGTCAACATCAGGGCAATATCAAAATTTTTTACCGTAACAAAATAGTTTTATCACGAGCGAGCGTCGCAGCATCGCATTATGACCTGGCGACTACTATTTGCTGGCCAGAAGTCGAGAAGTAACCAAATTGATTCGAAACTTGGTGTTTGGAGGTGTTTGAGGTCGCTGATTTCCAATACGATGTCCGGTTTTTGCAATTTGAAATGCCTAGCCCAATATGGCGACCAACTTTTATAATTTTTTCCTTTTCACCACAAACTTATATAAATAGGGAAACCCCCCTGGGTCCCTGATTTCAAATCTGATATCTGATTTATGGAATTCAAAATAGTGGATCCAATGTGGCGTTATCGGATTCGGATCTAAATAACTTAAGTTAAAAATAGTAGACCACAGACTTGTTACATATATTTTCCTTACCATAGGTGCTTCAAATCAAAGCTTGTTACTTTTACTTTTTGCAGAAATTTAAATTGTATTACTAATTTTTTACTCTGGAGAAATTATCAAGTGAAGGGACAAAACGAAATCAATTTATCGATGCTTCAAAAAAATTACTTTTGGCAAGAAAATTGTAGCTGCCAGACCATAGTGCATCGTAGGAGAACGCAGATTGAATATAGCATCACAATGGGCCTATCTTTTTGCTCTAAATATGTACTCTCTAAAGCCATTTCTACCTAACCCGATCTAGGTGCTATATCTTAGTAATATCCAAAAATTACAAAAATCGCCATGACTACATTTGGCTAACGGCTATGGCTATAAATCGGGTACTCTTTTCTATTTCACTTTCTATTTACATTTGAGTATGTATTTTTATTGAATTCCTTTCTGTATTTATTTATACAGTTTTTTCACACGTATGTATTAATGTACGTACGCCAGGCAATCACTTTCATTTAATTAGACATAGTTGAAAATGAGACATATCTAATGCATATGATAGATATGAAAGTGGTAAATTGCTATTCTCATTTCAATCAGTCAACGAAGTTTGTGACTTAAGTCTTTTGTTAGAAAATTGTTTTTAAGCACGTATTCAGCGTTCGCTTTCCACGGCTGTGTTCAATTAACCACTTAACATTAAAAAAAGCAATCAGTGTGCAAGTAAATGCCTGAAAGTCACATACTTTAATTAATAATATAATATAATGATATCAAAATAAAAGTAAAATCCAATGAGTGAAATTAGTTAATATTAATTTAATAGCAAGAGTGAATGGAATTCACATAACAAGCTAACCGAAGTGGAAGCAAAAATTAAAAATGTGAAAGATATGAAGATATTATTTGACAAAATTAAATACTAAAAGAATTTATTGAAATTGCGCCAAAACAAGAGAGAAAACTCAATCAATTTACGTCGCCAATATTTGTTAGTCCCTTAGCATACCTCGAAGGCAAATTGAAGCAACAAATAATTCGCAGCTGACCAACAAACCGCGGCACTGAGAATCATTGAAAGCGGCAAACAGACATAAAATTGAAAAAAATATATATATTAAAAAAGATAATAATTTTCTATTTGCAAACGTGATAAATGGCATAGAAAAGCAGTGGCAATAGATAGCCGGCCACTAAATGTAGACGAAGCGCATGAGCGCAAAAATTATGCGCAAAATCAACAGCAAAACAGCAAAACGCAAAAACACACATACTTACTATACATACATATATTGAACTTTATAAATGTACATATTTTTCTCTATGAATAGAAAAAATCAAACGAATTCGCGCAGAAGTTCATTGCACTGCGCAAACAATGAGCACTCTTCAGTGCAAGCAAAGTGTGCTGTTTTATATGTATGTATGTATACTTTGAGTTTGCCATGTGTTGGTTGCCAAGGAGCCTTATATGCAGGTTGTTGTACTATATAGTAGAAAAATGCTATTGTTGTTTTCGTGCATTACTTGCTGCGGCTTTGTGGTTTTCTTGGCAATTGAAATGAAAATTACACTTCACACGCCGGTTGCAGCAAATGTGTGGTAGCCAGAAGATGAAGAGAAAAATTACATTACAATACAATACAAATAAAATAGCATTTAATAACAAAACAATAGCCCAATGGCGGCGTTTATTCGCAAGGAAATTATGTACACAATACTGGTAGTTATAAGAAGAAATATTTTTGTCGTATACCTCAAAAGTGCCAGTTCAAAAGTTTACAGCGATTTTAAATATTATAATTTTTTCTTACCCCATAGAAGTATTAGAAATTGAAAAAGCTTGAAAAATTCAAAGCGCCTGCGGCTTCTATGGCTGTTGAACGAAAACAGGGAGAGATGTCTCTTTTTTCTTTTCATCAAAAGGTTTTCCTTTGTATTGACATAAATTTAGGGTATGTAATTCAAAAACTAAACACAAAGTTGTGGTCATTAAAGAAAGAACATTAACTTGTGTTAATTTAAAAATTTACAATAAATTTTGTCCGCTCAAAACCTGGACATATTAATTTTTTAGTAACTAAACACTGCAAATGAATTAATGATAATTTAAAATTATGTACAAAGTGTTTGGTCATTTAAAATTGGCAAGCACATTTTGTTATTTAAAGTGTCCGACATAATTTTATGCTCAATTGAAAACTGATCATACATTTTTGGTAATCTAAAATCTGGAACTGAATTTTTGGTCATTTTAAGTAGGACATAAATATCTGGTCATATAAAAACTGAATACATTTTGTATCATAAAATTTTGGTATATATTTCCGATATTTAAAACATTTTTTACAACTCTTAAAAATTGTTGGTCATTTAAAATTCAGATACAAATTTTGTTGTTTAAGTCCGGACACAATCTTTTGGTCATTGAAAGATCACACATTTTTGGTCTTTTAAAAACTGATCGCATACTTTTGGTAATCTAAAACCTGAAATTGAATTTTTGGTAATTTTAAGTTGAACATAAATGTTTGGTCATATAAAATCTTAACATAATTTTCTATCATAAAATTCGGGAATAAATTTTTGCATATTTAAAGATGGATACAAATTTCTGTCAAGCAAATTTAGACATAACTTGTTCGACACATAAAGACTGGACAAAATTTGGATCATAAAATATTAGTATTTAAAAAATTTATAAAAATTTTGCTCATACTAAATATCGAACAAATGTTTGGTTATTTAAAATTGCGACATATTTTTTTTTTTTAAGCCGGACATAATTTGTTGGTCATATAGAACTGATCACACATTTTTGTTCATTTAAATACTAATTACATATCTAAAACTTGGTACTCAATGTATGGTAATTTTAAGTTGGACATAAAGACATAAATATTTGGTCATATAAAAACTGAATACAATTTTGTGTCGTAAAATTTAACAATGACATTTAAAACAATTTATACAAACTTTGGTAATTTTAAAAGTTGGACACAAATTTTTGTTCACTTGAAGGTGGTTATTAAAACTGGACACAGATTTTTCTTTATTTAACAACAGGCCTTTTTTTTTGGTCATTGAAAGATTTAACATAAATTTTTGGCCATCGTTGGCTTTGAACATAAAATATGCCACTGAGAGATTGATAAAGGCTTATGTAAAAAAAAAAAAATTAATTACGGACAGTAAAAAGTAGTCAAGGACTGTTATTTTATTAAAGGTAGGAAAAGCAAACGGAGAAGTAAAAAGAAAAACAGCTTCTCATAAAAATAAAATCGCCATTTGGAGTCGGCGTAAAACTGTAAGTCCCTCACCTTTGTGTGGCAATATCAGGGCGCGCGCCACAAATCAGAGGAGAAGCTCGGCCTAACGCTAACATATGTGTAAGCGCTAATCTATTATTATTATTATTCATTTTTTTATTACTGAAAAAAATTAATAAAAAAATATTTCCGAATATTTCCATTATATCAATCATAAGAAGTAGATGCCTAGTTTTAAAATTACCAAATATCGATGTCCAATTTCTAAACGGCCATACAAACTATTTCCGATTTCCAAATTATAAAAATGTTATGCCCAGCTTCATTAACTAATTATGTTTGCCTAATTTTGAACCACAAAAAATGTATGTTCAGTTTTTTTGCTACTAAAAAATTATGTCCACATTTAATATGGCCAAAAAATTATGTCCAGTTTTTTGATTACCAAAAATGTACATATGTCCAATTTTAAAATTACCAGAACTGTATGCCCAGTTTTAAAGCTTACATATAATTATATCCAATTTTTAGTTTAAAAAAAATGTATGGCCAGGTTCAAACGATAAAATTATTTTATCTAATTTTTAATGGCCTGCTTTTGTGTGCATATATAGTCGGTAATATCTTTTCTTTCAATGGTAAAATAGCGAACTTTGAGTGCATTTGCGTACTGAGAAGAGAATACCCCACGTGTCCCTCATCGACCGTATAGCGAACAACTTTCCAAGACATACGAAAGTCTTACGATTCAAATTCAACAGACTACAGAGTATGTTCGAGGAGATAATTGTCTTCAGGTTGGAGCAGTATATTCTTAGCTGCAATCCAAAGAACGAAGTTGCACAGCCTCTCAAATCCGTTAAATTACGCCGCACACAAAGAGTACCGTGTGTTCGCTGTACTCCACTATGAAGTATTGTCTCATAGAAGAACACAGCATATACACAAATATTACCCTTGGTGGACCTTCTCAATGGTGAAAATTAAACGGTTGTAGTCAAATAGTCGTAGAGAAATTGTATTTGCAGAGCAGTTCGACGATTGCACCACCTCGCACAACTATGAATACTTTATAGTTCCACGTAACTATTTTATAATTTTCTGTGGCATTTCGTATATCCCAATCCACTTTCTTATATTTTTTATACTTTTCTGCACTTTTTTATTGTTTCATTTAATTTGCTTTACATTTGCCGATATTCGCGCATTCAAATGGCTGATTTGTGTTAACGACTTAATTTTCATTTAAATTTCATTGCGTGCATTGAAAATCGGTTGTTGGCTTCAAATTGCAGGAAGGAAAACTGTGGTGGTAATTATTAACATATTTGTGGCTAATTGCAACAGCGATGAATACACGAATACATGCGTGCAAACATTTACACTGTACATGCATATGGCTTAAAGCAAATGAATAATTAAACTTTTATTGCTTAATAAATGAACGGCAGCCAAGTGAAAATGGTAATGTGGGCAATATGAACTGGAATGTGCATAAAAATTTAGTAGTTTAAACAAAAAGAAAAAGTGATTTTAAATAATTGGTTCAGTACAAATATGTATAAAGGATTTTAGCTTCCTTATATTTGCAAGAAGATAATGAATATCTTTCTTATGTATGCTCAACGATTTTTTATCTGAAAAAGAAAGAAAAAATTTATTGTTAATTCTCTTCAATAAATATGTATGTGATGCGCTTATATATACGGAGTGTATGTAAATCATACATCTATGTGATTTCAAAAGTTTCATGTTAATTTGTATTTTCGAAAGACTTGTATTTTGTATTTTAATACTTTTTGCAAAGTAAAAATACCATTTTAAAAGTATTCTTAACATATCTGGTAACGTCCTAGGAAAGGTCAACTGGGTAGAGCGCTGGCCAGCATTCGAGAGACCATGCGACCCACGTTCAATGAACCCTGTTCTAAATACAATTCTACTGGATAGATCTAGGTTTTAAATTTTTCTCAGCCTGGAATACTCTGAAGTATTATAGGAATATAAAGGCCCCTCTGAAAGCCAGTTTCTAAAAGAAGACCCTGGATGCTATTGCAGTGTACATTTTGTGGCCATGTCCGAATATCGGTATCTTGCCAAAGCTTGGGACAATATTAAGTTCTGTCAATTTATTTCAAGGTTGCGGTCAAAGTCAACGATCTTGGTCTGATACAAATTCAACGTTGCTGTCTAGAATAGAAGCAAGACGCCAGTTGTTCCCTACCTGTTAGATACCTAAAGCTACCCGTCTAACCTATCATAACCCAGACTATTTAGCCAAATGAAAAATATCCAACACCTTCAAGCAGACTCAAACCTTCCATCTAAGAACTTATAGGTTTTAGGCACCGACTAACACCTAGCATCTAAATGCATACCATCTGCATGAAAAGCAGCACAAATCTTCGAACAGCTGCATGTGCAAATATCACTTTTATGCAACTTATACCCTTCTCAAATCTCATAAAGCAGTAATATGTTGATGCTGAGGGGTCACACTTACTACGCAGTAGATAATTTCATAAGATAAAATCTCTTTCAAAAGGCCTTCTGAAAATAATTCCTTTCTCCTTCCTTTCTTGTACGGAGTGGCACAAATTGAAGGGCTTCTGTTTTCGCTACTCAAAGAAGAGCTTTCAGAAGGGCTTTTGTAGGACGTACTTCTGAAGGAATTTTGAAAAACTTCTTTTAAAGCTGTTCTTACTTCATAGAAATCATACCTCTTTAAGGAATTTAAATATTTAATGTTCAAATGAAATATGTTTTATTGAGACTTAAAATGCTTACTGAATCCAATTTGTAATGCTAAATAATATAAACATATACTTAAGTACATTCGCGTAAATTGTAAATGGGAAACCGCTTTCTAGGAAGCATGCACTTTTCAGTCCTTCTTGGGTAAGTCTTTTAGAATGGTCACTGCAGAGAGCCTATCTTAATTATCCTTCGGTTATGCATACACACAATGGCTCAAATGATCATGAACCGCATATTAGGATATGTGAAAATTTCTAATAGTGGTAAGCCAAGCATTCAAGACCACGTTAAAAGCGCCAAACATGTTTCCAAGCTACGTCACTGTCAAGAGAAATTTGTTATTTTATGATGGAAAAAAAAATCAGAACTGGAGCATTTCATTCTCCATCAATCATTCAGCTCTAGGGATTGTGTCAGAAAATTACATGGCTTATAATATCAATTCAAAATAATAGAACGCCAGAACCAAATAAACTTAATTTATAGGGAATAAGGGTCCTAGTCGACGGATTCAGGATTATGGCAGCCCTACAGTAGATCTACTAGAATGTTTGACGACAGCTTTGGATTTTCACTACGTGGCTAGTTTACACGCGCATATATGCAAACACGGAATTACGTATAAATACTTAGATACTAAGTAGTTAATCCATTTCTTTTTTACTCATTTCCCTTCTCTCTTAGCTTTATATTTGTCGCCCACTTAGTACTAATTTGCATACTTGGCAATGCTTTGAAAAATTTCTACGTTATTATTTTACAGGAAATTTCCAGCTGCTCTAAGCCGCTCTTAGATGTGTTAAACATTATCGATCTGACATGTAGGCATACATATATGAATGCTTAATATCTCAAAATAACTCAGCGACTTTGTTGTCTGGTCATTAGCATTTGTCACAACTCCGTTAGTGAGTTCAGATTGAGCAAAGCTGAACTCATAGCAGCTACGGCAATCAAAAGCGATCAAAAACTTTTGAGAGTCTTTAAAATATAAATCTTTGATTTAGGTTATTCAAATTTGGTTGCACGTGTGCCATAAAACCGTTAGACTATTTTAGATTTTGGTTCTTTTCTCCGAATAATTTCATCTACTTGTACGTTTATTAATACGATCAGAGAAAGTTTAAATTTAATATGTACATGCATATTTATGTACATGTAGAAATTACTTCCTACACTGCGGGGAATTAGAATTTTTTCAGTAAATTTTTATACCCGAGCGAACTTGTGCACAGCCGAAACTAATGTAGAAAGATATAGGCCAACCGAACTCCACTTTAACTCAGATTTACATACTTTTCGGTGAAAGTTCCGAAAGTTAACTACAAAACCTCTACAGAATACAAGTAAATCGCCACCAACATTTGATAACGATTACATTAATTGTAATCATAATATTTTCAGGATTACAGTTAAAGTAGACGTAATCATAGTTTTCATGATTGCACTTACAGTAATTGTGTTCTTAACATTTTTAGAATTACAATTACAGTATTCGAAATCATGTGTTTCATGATTACGGTTATAGTAATCTTAGTCCTAACATTTTTAAGATTACAATTATTACACTCGTAATGGTAACATTTATGATTACAACTAAAGTAATTATAATCTTATATAGTTTAGGGACTAAAATTAAGCAATCGTAATTGAAATGTAATCGTAATCATAAAGTGCACAGCTCGGTTTTTGAACAAGGCCTTTGAATTCACCACAGTGAAAAACGAAATATTCCGGAATCTCCCCAAAAATTCCGAAAAATACCAATGAAATCTTCAAACGTGACGAAGAGAATTCCAAAAAAACTCTAAAAGTACCGAAAGAAAAACGCTAAATATATCCACTGTCTAAGTCTTGGTCTGCAGGCTGTATTGGAGACACAGCCGCTAAATTTAAGCGTAGAATACGTGGTAAATATGGTTAAGAGCATATCCCAGTCAAAAGCGAAAGCATACATTAAGAAAAAAATATCGATAAAAAAGCGATAATAATATCGATAGCAAGATCGATAACAAAATGGATAAAAACATCGATAACAAAAGCGATGAAAACATCGATAACAAAATCACAAATAGCAAAACACAATCGATATAAATATCGGCAACAAAATCGATAAAAATATCGATAACAAACTCGGTTACAAAATCTATAAAAAAAAATAAATTACAAAATCTATTAAAATATCTATAATAAATCTATAAAAAATATCGGTTTTTATATCGATAATTTGCGAAAATATCGATAGCAAAATCAGTAGCGATATCGATAAACATTTCGATAACAAAATCGATAAAAATATCGATAACAAAACCGATGAAATATCGATTATAATATCGATAAGTCCCGATAATCGATTGAGTCTCTGAGTCTCTATCTATATACTATTTTCTATAATTATCATTATTTTAATCTTTTTTCCTCTATCTTCACCTTTACTTTTATCGGTATCCTCAACCTCATCCTTTTCTGTAATATGTGTTTATCATTGTTTTTACTTTTATTTTTATCATATTCTTCATCTACATACATATTCCCCTTCTCCTTTGCCCTTATATAAGTAAAATGTTTAAATTTTGGCCCTTATCTTTACGCATCTTTGTTTTTGTTTTTATTTTTACCTTTGCCTTTATTCCTTTCCTTTATCTGTGTACGTGTATATATATTCACGCTGCGATTTGGTTATAACTATTGCGCCATCTGTTAACCAAAAGCCGATACACCTACACACACAAACTTTTTGTCTCTTTCTCTCACTTCCAATGCATGCACGTGTTTGCAAAATGATGACGAAGTGTTTTTGTGTGAAAAATCATTTATGCCCATATATATAACTCAAATAAACATACATACTTAGAAGATATCAACCAATACTTTCCGTATACAAAACGAAAGGAAAAATCTTGAGTTTTTGACTAAAGCAAACGAAAACAAAATCGTTCGAGCGGTTTTCGAGCATTTTGGTAATAAAAAAAATTAGCTAATTTTTCAACAATTTTTTGGATTAAAATGCTGAATATTTGTTGAATTTATTTAAAACCCATGGTAATAGTTCTATTGCTCCAAAGAATCTATATCCTGAAAATCAAAGTTTTATCTGCAAATAATAAGTTGCGAGAGCACTTTAAAGGCTCAAACTTGACCCCAAAATAAGCCCATATTTTTTTTTTTAATCGTTACATTAGTTCTCGTGCAATAGGCGTTTTCGTAAAGCTCTAAAAATTACAACTACAAAATTTGAGCACAGCCTCCATATCGAAACGATAGACGTATTCTACGTCAAAATATCTTCAAAATTCCTGAAAACCTCAGAATAGTCTTGAAAAAATATACGAAAGTCTCGAAACATTTTTAGGTTGTTTAAAAAAAATTTCTATAAATTCTTGAGACCCGGAAATATTTGGCCAGAAACACTCACTATCTTTACACTCTTTTGTGTATTTAACATATTGTTCCATTTTGACTAGATAATTGCGACAATGCTTTACATGCTTAGTCTTTTAAACATAAAAGATAGAATACCAAATTATTATTGCTGTACAAGCTCTGCACATATACTATTGTAAGCGATAACAAACATTGACTGCTGCAACGCACTCGTGCATGCGACTAATAAACAAATTCCTTGGCACTACAAACTACAGACTTAAACAGCGAACTCGCTACTCCCAATAGCTGTGGTATGTATATAGTTTTGGAATGCCAGCACAAGGTTGCATTACACCAACACGAAATTTACACAAAATTCTTAGCTATATGCTGCCTTTATAACGAAGTTATTAAATAAAGCTACAAACATACATATGTATGTATGTACATAAAAGCATCGCAATAGTAAAGCATGTAATTTGTATGTGCTAATTATGCATTGCAGCTGTCAGCTCTCAAACTAGCAAACATACACATGATGTAATATTTAAAATAATTTGCTACGACATAAATTCGATTTTAATTGAAATGCAAAGAATGTGCAAACATGATAAACATAAACAACCGCAAAACAAAGCACGATTAGTGGTACAGGAAAAAAATTGTGTGTATCAAGTAAAAAATAAAAAAGCAAAAAATTTACAATAAAACATAAAACCTATGAAATAAAATCAAACACTAAAACTTAAAGTGCAATAATAAAAATATGTAGCACTAGACACATATGTACATATGTATGTACATACGTGGCGGTCATGTGAACTGCCAATCAAATGCAACATTTCATGAGAATGCAAAGCAAACTGACGCGTAATGTGCCTGGGAAAATCATCATCGAATGCAACAACTGGAGTTTGATTAATTTTAGTTTTTTTTTTTATGTATATTCGCTTGAATCGATTTGTTGCTAAATGCATCTAATAATGATCGTCACAAATCAGTTGTACGTACACCAGTTGCAGCTGACCACTGTCCCACTGCATTGAGTCGTAATACTTAAGCTGCTTTATTCTTGCTGGAGAAGTCATAGATTTTATATTTGTTTTTGGTTTTATTTTTGCTCACCGCCTACCTTGACAGCAACAAATTAGCTTTGCTTCGAAAACCGGCCGCCAGCAGCTGCCAAGGCAGCGCATTCCAACTGTTTGCTAGTTTGCGCCTAGCCTTGCGGTTTTCATTGATGCTTCACAAACACACATATCCAAATATATCCACATATTAATATGCATTTGGTGTGAGTGAGTGCTTGTGGCAGGCAGCTTGTATATGCAACATTTTCTAACGAATCATTCTAGCGCATTCTATTTGGGGAGCGCTCGCGTGCGTATGCATGTGAGTAGAGTTCAGTTTTTTCTTCTTTCGAATTTTTGCAGGTGTTTGAATTTAAGTGCAATGGCTTAGCTGTTGACCCAGTTTTCTCCCGATTTGTTTGAGAAGTTATGTTTCATGTATATACATATATATGTAAGTACTATGTACGAATACTTGTGTTTTGAATTAACGCACAACGCAGTTGTTAAATGAGCAAAGGAGAATACTTAAATAATCATAGATCAATTAGAACTTATTTCTTATAATTATAAATTTATAAATATTAATATATTCTCTTATTTTTGTTTCAGGTATGTCTTGCGATTTGCTTTAAATGATTGTAAGTTATCCGAAATATTATCACCGAATGCATGTAAAAATACAAAACTCAATCGACTACAATGAATTTATCGATAATTATTTCGAAAGCAATGTAGATTTCACCAACAATATTTATAAATAAAGATATCGATAGAAATGTGAACTTTAAAGTCATTTCATATACTACTAACAAATATATCGATGTAATTTCCGATAAATTCTTTCAACTGCGCTATAGATTTGAGGCTAACGCATCGATAAATATATGGCGAATGATACTGATGGAAAAGTTGGATTCCGATTTGTCTATGTATGGTTTGGTTTAAAATGGTCGACAGTTTGATCTCATCTATATTACCTTTGAGAACCCGCATGACCTTCATTAGTCATTTGCTATGCCTATGATATATGAGGTCACCAGAACGAGAGAAAGATATTTTGCTGTAGATGAGGAGAGTTTTTATGGTTTATAAATTAGTTGAAAATAACGGCCAAAATCTTCATTTAAAACGTCCTTATGTGTATATAAATAGTTGTTGTTGCAACCTCAAAACGCTCAAAGTTTTCCATGTATTTTATATGGATAAAAAACCACTTTTCGTAGAAATAGTGTAGAATTCCTGAAAATCAATATTTTTCGATCGGAAAACTTTACTTATCTTCAGGAGATTCTCAATAATAATACTCAATTGTTTCTTTAACAATTTTTTCATGGTAACTAGATTTTATAGGTCCTTCAAAGCCCTTAGAAAATGCAATGGGGGGACCAATAAAAAATCTTTAATCATAAAAAAATGGTTAAATAAACAATTGTATATTAATACTGGATGTCTCCTGAAGAGAACCACAGTTTTCCGGTCGAAAAATATTGATTTTCAAGAGTTTTATTCCATTTCTACGAAAAATTGTTTTTTCTCCATATAAAATACATGGAAAACTTTGAGCGCTTTGAGCACTCCCTAAATATTTTTTGATTTCAAAATAAAAAAATAGGGGCATATTTTTTTCAATATAGATCAATCCTAGGGTGTGCCGGCACTAAAACTCCGACTTTATTTTTCTTGGACCACTCTAATGTGGAGGTATAAAATTAACCTAGTTATCGAAATTTATATATGGGGTTTTCCATACCAAAACGGACGGGGTTCACACTTTATGTGTTTGATTTGTTGAAAATTTTTAGGGTTGATGCATAAAAATAAATAATAAACAAATATGAAATTTGAGCTTGATTAATACATATTTAAAAGCTTTACAGCACAAAAACAAATCGATTTAATACTTTTCCAAATATTTCGAGAACGGGGCAAGGAAAAAGTTTGAAAAAAACTACACATACACACATCAAAATAATTTTACTATTTCTTTTTTTCTTGAAAAATTTTTCACATACAAATTTTGTGATTAAAAAAAATAGTTTTTGAAAATATGCCATCTCAAAAAAAAAATTTAAAAAAATCGGAATGGTAGAACTGAGTATTGCGCAATATCTAAGTTTAGTATTATGGGGTGCACTCTACAATAATTTGAGATATGAATTTTTTTTACACCTAAATTGAGTAAAATGAGTACACATTTTTTTTTGATTTTCTTTGAAAACGGTTTTGCTCATTTTCTTCCATAAAAAAAGGTGCAAGAAGCTATCAGCATAAAAAATATTAAAAATTAACGTAATTTTGCAGTAGCTGATAACTTGCGCTTTGTTATACTAGAATTTTATGAGCTACAAAAAAAAAAAATTTAATTCGTAATGTACTCATTTTACTCAAATTCGGTGTAAAAAAAAAAACATTCATAACTAAAATTATTGTAGAATGCACCCCAAATACTATACTTAAATATTGCCACTCCAAGGGTCTTAAAAAACTTTCGAATTTCGAGAGTTACTGGCACTCCTGGTCTCTACAAAAATGGTAAACATGATTTTTGATGCTATTAATTCGATTTTAGCATTTTAAATCCAGCATTTGGCTCCATGCATCAACGCAAAGCAACTGATGCCTTTTTAAGTTTTTCCTCATAATTCCGCTTCCAAGATAACCTGCTGAACAGGATCAAGGAATGGCGTCAATCCATATTAAGTACACGATAAAAGGGCTGTGGTAAGTTGAAGGTTGAAGTATTGCTGAACCTGTGCTTTTAGCTTTAGAGTTTAGTATACAGCCCTCGAAAAAGAAAAACTGAAGAATTATGTTTCATTATTTCTATTGCTTAAAAAAGTACTTTGCTTTTGCTGTAAATTTTCTTGAAGAAAAAAAATATACGCGCATTTATTCTCTGTAAATCGAATTTTAGTAGCAAGAACATAACCACCAACTAAGTATGAGATTTGATAAAAAAATATATGTATCAAAATAAAAAATATTTTTCTGAGCATTTAACGGTAAGCTAGAATATACTAAAAATGCCAGCGTGCTTTAATAAAATTTAATGAACAATTAAACGTCTTACTTAGAAGAAATAAACGCAACTGCGATTTTATTTGCGCCATAAATTCCATTCTATATTTGCATAGGTTTTTTATTTAACTTACTAAACTTACCAAATTTTTGTTGTTGTTATTTATTTTTATAGCTTTTACATGTAGCATTTTTCCCCTGGCCTGGCTTGGCATGCGCACATGCACCGCTATGGCGTTGTTGAGCGCGCACCGTTCTTAAACGGGAAAATGCGGTCAAATCCAATTCACCGCATCCAATGACCGAAATTGGCGGTAGAACCTGTTTGCCAGCCGTGCGCACACAGCCATATACAATGCACATTAGGGTGCTTCAAAAAAAAAGTTAAAAAGGTTAAACTCTCAAGTTTTCTAAATGGACCTAAAAAAATATCCGTATAATTTTGTTAAAAAAAATACATTTAGAACTGCCTCAAACCAAAGACAATCAACATCTTTAAACCGGAAAACTTTGTTTCTCTTCTCGGGACTATTTTTTGAGGCAATTTTGCAGAACTTTTTTTTGCTTTTCAGAAACTCTAGAACTATTGAAAAGCTACTCAGAACAATTTTTTATTTGACTTTTTGCCACATATCATTTTTTTTTCGTCAAAACATCCACAACTTCTTTCCTTTTCACTCAGTCAGATAGCCTGTGTTTTTTTTGTTTTTTTTTTGCGTCATACCGTATGCCTACTTCACAGACATGAGAGCTTAACATATTAAACATTTTTCCCGCTCATCTATTTTTGTAACCCTAATGTACATATGTACATACATATACATATGTTTGTGTTTAAATGTTTGCATTGTCGATTACCACTTCGTTCATTGCTGATTACAGCACATGCGATTACAAGAACAGCAACAACAAGTACAAAAAATCAAAGAAGCCAACAATCGCCACACATTGCAAGATCATTGGCGTGCGCGGACTGCTAGGCAAGCGTGTGCTGCTAGGAACCTGTTATCCAACGCGCACCCAATTGGCTGACTAGCTGACCGGTCGTTTAATAGCACCTAAATGGTTGGAACGTAACTGCACTGAATGGCTAGCTAGTTATTTATGCGTAGACTTTTATGGGAAGCAACATTTGTTGCAACAAAAACAATAAAAATATGCAAATTCAAAATGCGATAATAATAAAATATTGAAAAGTTTATGCAGCTGAATAAAGCAACATTCTTATGCGCTGGCAACATGCTGCTGCAACATGCTCAAAGAAGTAGAACAAACGATTGCTTCTTTCATGCTGTTGCTTGTTGTTGTTTATTGATGAGATTGTTTGCTTTTATTTCCCTGTTCATTCATACGTGTATGTTGTTGTTGTTGTTGTTGCTGTTGTTGCTGCCACATGACTACCGCTTAGCTATCACATGAAATGGCAATTTTTGCTCGAGCACTTTATGTAACTGTTTTTCTGCGAAATATTTATGCTTATTGAAAATATAGAAAATGGCCACACGGCAGGTGGGTAGATTGAAGGCAGCAGCCAAGAAGTATATGTAGTAAAGCAAGCAGGTGCTACGTCGGTAAAACAGAATATTTCTGTACGCGTTTGTGAGTATTCGAAGCGGCGGTTAGCAAGCAAGAGCCGATGGCGCTAAATATGCCCGAGACTAGGCATACAAGATACATACATAAAAAAGTACAGGCGTACATATGCAGCATGTGTGTAGCCGCAATTGTAAAAAGAAATCTTTTAAGACAGTCAGATGTATGCTTAAGCTCGCATACCGTTACCATACTCAGTCACACTGTCCATTTTGTTTATGAATTCGTTTGTTTTAACGGCCAGTAATGCCCGTCCAAATATTTCTATACTTTACCTATTTTACTGTTTGTTTCTAACATTTTTCTCTTCATTTAATACCCTTATGCCCTCTGCTGCTTTCTGTCATTGCCTTTGATTTCGGTGATGATGCCTACACCGCCCTGCTGTCTCTGTTTTTAATGAAGATGAATAGCAAAATTTTATGGACAATTAATTTGCAAATTCATAACATAAACTAAAATAATATTTCTTTTTATACTCGGACAACGTGTGAGCTTTTTGCACTTTGCTACGTAGCCTATGCTGGGTTCACATTAGTTTTCAGTACCCATATACATAGTTAAGTGTGTACATAGTATTTTTGTTCACATGTGTTTGCTTAAGTGTTGATAACTGAAGTGTTACATTCCTCACATAATTTTGGTGGCGAAATTATAGCCATAGTCGCAACATTTTTTGCCCCTATGGAATGTAGCGGTAATGCGGTGGAATTCGCTGAAATCAGCGAGCCATGCTGGTTAATGGCGTTGGTGCGTGGTATCAAAAGACTTAGGAAAGCAACTTGAATGGCGATTTTTTGGCGAATATTTTTTTATCAATAATTACACTGTTCTGCAGTCGGTTGGGGAATTGATAAAACCAAGTTGTTCTAAAAGTCTGGATTTTATATAGAAAAGCTTTTTTTTTAGTTTTCCCAAGTTGGCGATTTTAAGCGTTTTTTTTTCAATTGAAGTTGGTGGTCGCATAGCAGCATTGAAAACAATTAAACGTGACTTAAATGCAAATATTTATACCATTAGAACGCGTGTACGAAGAATCCGAATCCGAAATTTGTTTTTTACAAAAACCGGCCGGTGGGTGCAACTTGGTGCCAAAAAACATGAAGAAACATTGTTTGTACTTGCATGTTCATCCCAGGTTTTTCCAGATTTTCCATCAAAGCGCACCCAAGCGGCCCCTTTTGGTAAAAACAAATTGCAAATGCAGATTCCTCTTCCTTTTGAATTAATAAATATTTTCATTTGGATCACTTTTAGTTTATTTAAAAGCTTCTAGGTGAACGCCAATTTCAAATTAAAACAAAGAAAGAAATATAAATTCGGGCTAAACCAAATTTTATATACCCGACGCAGGTATCGAATATCCTCGTTCCAATTTTCCCCAAACTACCTTTGCATAATAAGCAGGGCTGTTTTTTCCCGATTTCAAACATTTTCACTCTGAGTTAGACTTAATAATATAATTGAACCAAGTTTGGTAGAAATCGATAACACGCGGTTACCGAGATACACCTTTGGGCGGTGACACGCCTAATTCTAAAAGTCAGTAACAGTCTTATTTATTGTTAAGGGATTGTTGTAACTATTAACTTGGAGTTGAAATATCGGAGTTTACGTTTGACTGAAATCTACCATTTCACGAGAAACGGGTGTAATTTTAGTCCGATTTTAATAATCTACAACGAATTGCTTTTCTGTCTGTATCGGTTACTGAGTTACACATTTGTGGTTATAAGTGGGCGGCGCCACGCCCATTATCCAAAAACTTATAAAAAATATAATTTTCTGCTAAGTGATTATCGCAATCATCGATTTTAAGTGAATTAGCTTTAGTAGTTATTGATTTATCGCAGTTTTCGTGTCTCTGTAAATTACCGTTATGTGAGAGGTGGGCGTGGTTGTTGTCCAATTTCAGAGGTTTTCAAAAGATTTCTTATTTTGGATGTAATGAAGGCTCGTGCCGAGTTTAGTAAGGTTTGGTGGAGCGGCCCATTTTTCGAAAATTTCATAATTTCCTTATTTAGTACCAAAATTCTACTTCACATACTAATTTTCATCAATTTGGATCCAATATTTACTGAAATGTCGCAGCTTTTGCATTTTTCGAAAATACCCTTTTTATGGGGAGTGGGCGTGATTACCCATTTTCAATATCAACCTTAACCTTGGATAAAGGGCAACCAAATTACGTTGAGATATCTCAATTTTTGGTTGAGTTATCGTATACACATAAGGACGGACGGACGGACAGACAGACATGGCTTAATCGACCGCTCTATTCATTCTGGATATCGATCTCAATTCCTTTAGGCTGTTAATAACAACCCGTCAACAACAACAAGTGAGCACGGGTACAGTAAAAAAATGCTTAAAGTCGGCAACCTGAGAAAATAGAGAAATTACTTTTCTATTTACAATCCTGGCTTTTAGAAAGACTTGAGTTAATCAATTCTCCCAAAAAAAAAACAAAAACAAAAAAGGCTGAAAGTGGCATACAGTGTTATTCATACAAAATTATTCGAATAACATTTTAGTAATTATCAATAACTAAGTAAGTAGTTCAACTAATAAAAAACATGTATATAAAAATGTGAATGTTTGTGAGTGACTGGCTATGTTTGAACTTCTTCACGCTGAAACGGCTGAACGGATTTGCATAAAATTAGGCGTACAGCCATCTCACAGCCTGGACTACTAAATAGATGGTAAATTTAAACACTTTACCTTTAAAATGACAAAGGGTATGGTGACATATTCATATATGAAAGATAAAAAGATATAGCTCAGGATAAAGGAGAGTATAAAGATAAAGAAAAAGACATTAAGATAAATGTAATTACAACGAAAAGGATAGAGGTAGGGATGGAGATAGAAAAAAGTTAAAATATAACCTTAAGCTTATAACATTATATTAACTAGCCTGTCGATTTATTCACAATTTCAAACCAATTAAATACCATATATTGACTATGTGACAAACATATATACATATATGTAACGAAATTTTCATTTCTACAGTGTCGCCCAGGCACAATCGCTTTTTTTACTTGAACACTTACCTTTATTTGTGAGACCAAGATTTAGTACTGCATCAATCATACTTTCTAAAATTAACTGTCTGCAAATCTGACTACAAAACTCCAGCGATAAAATTTTGCCAAAATGCCGTATAGTCATAAGAAATACCAATCTTCCATTTGTTAGGAAAGTTAACTTTTGGTTCTGACTTATTTGTACCAAAAGCCTAATTTAAGATGGCGCCTACCTTTGCGCTCCCAATACTGTTTATTATTTACCTCATACCTACATATTTACATACGCAAGTATAATAAAGTATCATTCGTGCACACACCCTGATATATCAGCTATGCCGACAACTTCGCCCACTTTTTTACGTCACCTCATCATCATATATGGTATGTACGTAGGTGTGTCGCAAAAAGCAAAACAAGCTTAACATTTTTAGCGTAAAAGATGCTAGAAAATAATACAGAGCTTTTAAGTTCACACATTCAAATTAATATACATACATTAGGGCGGGTAATATTTTTTTACTATGCCATTGGTCTAAAATCAAATTGTAGTTGCCAAATTTTGAAAATAGGTTTCGAAGAAAATGTGAAATTTTCACTGTTGCACCCTCTGGTAGACGTTAAAAACAAAATAAGCACAGAAACGAATTACTCATACCATAGCACATTTTTATACAAAATTTAAGCATTTATTTGCGACACTACAGCAAAATGCTAAGAAACCTATTTTCGCAACTTGGCAACTTCAAATTGATTTTGGACCCATGGTTTCTTCGGCAAAGGTTCCCTTAAGGCATTAATTTTTTGTTTGGTTATTTTCATTCATTTAAATCTATATAGTCTGATATTTTCGCTAAAAACAACAAAAAACATTAGCTTTTAATTTCTACAACCACACTCTATAATTTAAAATCATTGCACAAAACCACACTCAGCGCTCTGATCCCAAACTTATTGTTAACTGTCATTCACTGCTGACTAAACACAATAGCCACTAAACCCATCACTTGAGCAAAGGCAAATATATCAACAGCCAGCAAGAAGAAAAGTAGAAAATTAAATATTAAAAGCGGACAATAAATATAGCGACTATAATGCTGCGAAATAGCAGCTAGAAAGGAGCAAATGTGTAAAGAGCCATTTATGTGTAAATAAAAATGTTAAGAGTTGAATAAGTAGTTGGGAGAAATGAAGGTATAAGACTATAAGAATATGGCACATAATACACTTAGGCAAAAAACCGAGTCAATTGCAAATATTAGCACCGTAAATAGATATTTGTGTAGTTGGAACTGCACGCCTTTGACCACGATTGCCTTAGCAGTTTAGTTAGTCGCTTTAAGCGGTCAACGCACGTTATAAATTCTTACATTAGTTTAACTTCACAGCATTTTCAACAAAATTTTGTGAAGACCTCGATTGGAAAAATCTCGCTCGTGCAGAAAATGTTCATGGGGAATCCCGAAAAATTCCTAGAGCTGCCGAAAATATCGTACCACTTCATAGCCTAAAATGGCTGCCCAAATAAATATGAGGCAAATTTTGTCTTTGGCTTTTGCCTTTTAAAATTTAATCAGTTTCCCTTGTTCATAAAAATAGTTAAGTTTAATGTGTAAGTGGCTGCTGATTGTTATACTCGCTCACTTGGGCCCTCACCCGAGCCCGTTTTGGAGCTATACCCTCTTTTCTCTTACCATAAACCAACATATGGAATTTGAGAATTTGAATAGTAGGTTTAAGGTTTCTGTAAAATTAAGAAATCGACCTCTGAAATGATAGAAATTTTAAAATTCCATGATTTCCCTTATTTTTTCTGATAGTTATCTAAGTCTCAGCTTTTTCCGAAGGGTTTAAACTTGAACTTTTCGCTCCTTGTATTTGAATAAATTTCTCCTACATTAAAGCCAACCGCACAACGTCCATAGTACCGCTTAAAGCATCGAACGAACCACCAAGTCCTTTTCATTCCTCACATTTTTCTTCAACTTCGGAAATATACTCTTGCATACTAGTATGGTAGGTATGTATCTCTATTCCGTTCTACGGAGCGACGCATCCGTTCATCCACTTGTCTGTATTTGCGCATTTTATTTTCTGCTGCTGCATATTTGCTGTCTGTTACTTTTAATCGTTTTCTTTTTGTTGGTAGCGCGCACACATTGACCTACTTTGCCAGCTGTCCGACAAACGTCGACTGCTGCCAACGCTGACGTTCTTACAGCCACTGGTTCGCACAGCCAACGAGCGATGCACCGCTCTTGAGGGCAGGTTGATGGCAATTACTGCTGTTGCTGCTGCCGCCGTTGGTGTTGAGAAACTGTTGCTGCCAGTGGTGGCTTCTTTATAAATTGCTTTTGCATCTTCTTCGCAAGTTATTGCCTGTGGCGCTGTTGCTGCTTAAGCACGACCTAAGCTTTGTTGTTAGTCATGCTTTTTTTTTTGGCTTTTCATTGCTTTTGTTATTGTTGAAGAATTTTCATTCATTTTTTCAGTCATTCTTTTACATTCTAGCATCATTCCTGGCTTTTTATTGCAGCAATTGCTTTAATGTATGATTGCATTTTAGCATTAATGTGTTGGTGTGTGTGTATATGCTACTTTGTAAATGTTTTCTAATTTTTTTACAACCTTCCTCTTTTGTGTTAGAGGCGTGAATTACCTCTTGGCTGACAGCTACTACTTTGCTTCTTTTATTTGGTTGTATTCTTCTTCGTTTGCTTGCGCAAGTGCCAAACGCTGACAGCTGTCCGCTATCGGCTGACGATGAACGACAAGTGCATGTACATTTGATGCGGAAATCTTTGAGTCACTAGCCAGCATAGCATTAGGTGAATATGGCCATACATACTGGAGACGATTACCTATTGGAAGTTCATTAGCACCGACAAGTTTGTTGTCAGAATAAATACAAATTCAAACCATTCATTTAATTAGCAGGTGTAGGAAATGGGTTAATTACACTAAAAAAATATTTAACAAATTAGATTACTCCATGGGTTTACATTTGGGTGAGAAAATAATTGCTCTAAATTTTTAAATGTAAGTAGGTACTTAACAAATTGGTGCAGCAAAGAATAGTTCGTGAGTAGCACTCTGTAAATGTACATATAAACAAGTAAGAAAGTCTAAGTTCGGGCGGAGCCGAACATTAAATACCCGGCGCAAGTATTAAATATATGTTTTTTTACCCTTCCGAAACCTTCCGCTAGATGGTAAGCCGAGGTGTATCAATTTTGAGTAAACTAGCGTCCTTCAATTTCGAAATATTGAAGTTTCAAGCATTTCTGAAATTTACCGTTATATGAGAATCGGTCGTTATTTTAGTCCGATTTCAATAATTTTCAACGTTTTGCTTACACGTGGCAAGTACAATAACCATACCGAGTTTGGTACAAATTGGTAGAACGGTTACCGATATACTTATATGTGACCATAAGTAGGCGGTGCCACGCCCATTTTCCAAAATTTTACCAAAAACGTATTTCTTGGTAAAGAATTGTTGCAAGCATCAATTTTGAATAAATTAGCTTCAATATTTAATGATGTATCGAAGATTTTGTATTTCTCTAAATTACCGTTATATGGGATGTGGGCGTGGTTATTGTCCGATTTTAAAAAGTTTCGGCGGTTTTTTATGCTGTACCAAGGCCAACAACTGTGCCAAGTTTGGAAGAAATTGGTGTAGCGGTTACCAAGATATACACATGTAACCATAAGTGGGCGTGGCTACGCCCATTTTCCAAAAATTTATAATATTCTTATTTTTCGTCTAAAACTTATTATAAATATCAATTTTGAGTGAATAATCTCCAGTAGTTACTAAAATATCGCAGTTTTCGTATTTCTGAAAATTACCGTTATATGGGGAGTAGGCGTGGTTATTGAGCGATTTTAAAAATTTTCAGCCATTTGGTATCTTATGCGAAGGCCAACAATTGTGCCAAGTTTGGAAGAAATTGGTGCAGCGGTTACCAAGATATACACATGTAACCATAAGTGGGCGTGGCTACGCCCATTTTCCAAAAATTTATAATATTCTTATTTTTCGTCTAAAAATTATTGTAAATATCAATTTTGAGTGAATTATCTTCAGTAGTTACTAAAATATCGCAGTTTTCGTATTTCTGAAAATTACCGTTATATGGGAAGTGGGCGTGGTTACAGTCCGATTTCGGCCATTTTCAATACCAACCTACCTTGGATTAAGGGAAACCTACATACCAAATTTCGTTGAGATATCGTGTACACGGACAGACGGACAGACGGACAGACGGACGGACAGACAGACATGGCTTAATCGATTTCTTTTTTCATCCTGATCATTTATGTATACATTTGTCTATATCTATCTCAATTCGTTTTGGCTGTTACAGACAACCGTTATGTGAACAAAATTAATATACCCTTGTGCACAAGTGCGCTCGGGTATAAAAACGTGTACCAACATTTCGACAATTTAAAAACTGGAATTGTATTTTTGACTTTTTTTTTGAATCTAGCCATAAATATTTGGCAGTTGAAAAACTGGACATAATTTTTTATTATAATAATTTTGAGACAATATGTGGTCTTTTGAAATATGTACATAATTTTCGGGTATTCAAAAACTGGGCATAAATTGTTGGTCAATTGAAAAGTGAACATCAATTTTTTGAAGTGAAACTTCTTTAGCGGCGGTTGGTTGGTTGGGAGTAAATTGGCAAATTCAACGGAAATTGCACACGGAAATGGCGCAATGGAAATGATGCAACGGAAATGGTGCCACGGAAATGGTGCAACGGAAATTATTAGCGCTGAAACAAGTGCTTCTTGTGTGTATGCATATGGTATTAATTTAACAAAAATTTGCTAATAAAAGGTTAAAGAATAACACTTAGAAAATGACCAATACAAGAATGAAAGTAAAGGTGACTACCTACATAGATAAAGAAAAGGATAAAGGCAAAGGTAAAAATAAAAATAAAAACAAAGATGCATTAAGATAAAGACAAATATGAAGACCAAGGTAAATTTAAACAGTTTACTTATGTATACAAGGGCAAAGGTGAAAGGGTAAACGATAAACAGAAAAGTAAAAAAAGGATAAACATAAAGCAAAAGATGAAGATGAGGATACCGATAAAAGTAAAGATGAAGATAGGGGAAGAAAGATTAAAATAAAGTTAATCAAAGAGGAAAGGATAAGGAGAGAGACACAGAGTCTCAATCTGGGAACTATTTTGGGATTTTTGAGTTTTTTCGGGATTCTCGAGACTTATCGATAAATTAATCGATGGTTTTATCTGTTTTGTTATCGATATTTTTATGGATTTTGTTATCGAAATTTTTATAGATATTGTTATCAATTTTGCTATCGATATTTTCGGAAGTTATCGATTTAATAATCGATATTCTTATCGGTTTGTTGTCGATTTTGTAATCGGTATTTTTTACTATTTTGTTAGCAATATTTTTTATCGATTTTGATATGGATATTTATCGATTTTGTTATCGAGATTTTTTCGACGTTGTTATCGATATTTATCGACTTTGTTGTCGATATTCATCGATTTTGTTATCGATTTTGTTACCGATATTTATCGATTTTTTATCGATATTTATTGATTTTTTATCGATTTTGTTATCAATATTTTTATCGATTTTCTAATGGAGTTTGCTACCAATGGTATTATCGATGTAATCAAAATTTTTATCGAATTTTATCGATTTTGTTATCGATATTTCCATCGGTTTTGTTATTGATATTTTGTTGGACGCTATGATCGATTTGGTAATCGATAAATTATAAAGATAAACATGAGGATAATGGAAAAACAGAATAACATGAATGTTATTAAAACAAACAGGGGTAAAAGTCTAGGGATTTATATAGAAAAAAGAGAAAAAATATAACCTTAAGCAAAAGCAGATGTGTGTATGTATACATTGGTTATAAGACAAAATAGATAAGTAACGTAAGTTTCACTTCTGCAGTGTGGCCCAGGCGCACTTACTTTTTTTTAACTTACTGCTTTTTCTGTTATTTCGAAAACTGAATACTGATCTGATAATTTAAAAACTGGATATAATCCCTAATGATAAATTTTCAGAATACACAACTAAAGAATGGATACAAATTTCTGTTATTCAGTAACTGGACATACATTTTTGCCACTTAAAAACGGGACATAAATTATGGTTATTAAAAAAGTATTGCATTTTTTCGTCAATTATTTATCTATATATATAAATATAAATATTGAAAATTTCCAAAATAAAAAAATAAGGGTATATTTTTTCGGTATAGAACAATCCTAGGGGGTGAGAGCATAAAAATTCCGACTTTACCTTTTCACATGCATTTTTTGACCACCCTGTTGTATATACATATGAAATGAAAATTGATTATGCTGATTTCTATACTTTTTGTCATATGGAAACCACAGCACTTTCATTTTAATAATAATGAACGTATTTTTTGCCGTAAAAAAATTAAATCATCGGCATGTGTGTGTGTTTTACATAAGATATAAATTTATATGTTAATGACTTACAGCTACACAGTTATGGAAAGTCAAAAGAAAAGTTTATTAAGAAAAGTTTATTATAAAATGTCCAACTTCTTATACCATAAATTGCGAGAGTGTTGTTGTGGGGATTGAAGAAACTTCATGTATGATCATACACATATTTATATGTAAATATGTACATATTTATGTATTCATATGTATGCTTTAATAATTTTTCTTCTCTTTATCAACATTGAATGTGAATTGTGAAAATTAATATAACATTACGTTTCTTTCTCATGATTTATTGTTTGTATATTTATACATATATATTTATGCTGGAACGATAAGTGTTAAATTTCCATAATTAATGTTGTGCTTGTAGTGGAAATTTGCTCGAACATCTCATTCGGATGTCAGTTATTTTAATGAGTGCAATTATTTACAAGCTAACCATTTATTAGCAAAGTTATACGCACAAATGTGCCCCCTTAAATCAACACAGCAGACACAGAAATGTATATACATACACAAGTATGTATAATATATACGGTGGATATAAACAATTTTATTTTTTTTATTAACTCTCTTCAAGCAAAGGCCGCGCACTTCTAAAATATTTACCCCTCTCTAGAGCAATTCTTTACATGCATATGCATGCTCCTTACTATACTTTAACACTTGTTGCAACAAATTTCTGTGTACACTTTACAGCCATGTTTTTTTTTTGTTATTTAGTACTTTTCTTGATTTTTATTTTCTTCCATACAAGTGCTTTGTACTACGTTCTGCACTAATAATATTGCACAATCACATTCATTCACTCGTTTTGCCGCATTCGCCTATTTTCAACCGCAAGCCAACTTTGGTTTGTGGCCCATGAGGCGTGTTGCAAGAACTTACTTGGCGCAGGTATGTGTGCAGGTCTACATTTTTTATATTATAAGTTTGTAGGTTGATGTGTGTCCGCTTTCTGTGGCCACTGTCAGTAATTAGGCGCTACTCATCAAAGTGGTAACTAAAAAAAGGAAAGAAAAAAATCTGTAGCCATAAACCAATATTTACTCAAGAAGTATGTAGTAGTTTGCTGCCAAGTGAAGTTTACACATACAAATATATATAAGAACTAAGTAATTATGCATAAACAAGAGATATATTAACTTTTTGAGCAAACTGTTACTGACAATATAGTTAAAAAATTAAAGTTGTATTCAACACCTTTTGCGTAATCGCCAACGAGTTTCAGAGGCTGTTCCTACACCGAGAATTGCTACGTCAATTAAAAATATTTCTCTCAACCCATGTTTTTGTTTATAGCTGTGAAATATCAAAAAACAAAGTTTAATAAAGAAACTGTACTCTTCAAAACGAATGGTTTTTCAGAAAATTAATGTGCCTTAAAAAAGTACACCATGGTCGGACAAATAATTTAATATATAATTTAATATAATATTGTTATCGATATATTTATCGATATCGAAGTAGTTCCGAAGCTGCCAATATAGTCCCGAGAATCTCAAAATACTCGAAGTAGTCCCGAAATAGTTTCAAAAATGCCGAAGTAAATAGTCTCGAAGATCCCGATATAGGCCCGATAATCCCAAAAATCACGAAAATCCCGAAGTATTCTAGAAAAATCCTGAAAATTTACCTGCACAATAACCGAAGAGATATTTTAATTAACTTTATTTTTTAAACTTTATGTAATTTGTGCTGGGAGCTAATTTAAAAAACTATAATTTCCAAATAAAAAACTGTGGATATGACAGCACTGCTTATAGTTACCAAATGTTATTATATCTTAATTTGGTTGACGTAATTAAACTTTCTTCTCAATGTATGAATTCGGGTCACCAGATTCTTTTGAGATATCTATCAGGGCTGCAAACCCGTTTTCAACCTAACCGGGTTTTGAACCGAACGGTCGCTTTTTTCGGGCTTCTCACCCAACCACGGACCGAACCGTTTTTATTTTGAAATACAAAGCCTAACCGAAAACTACTGCAGTTCGGTTATGTAAAATTGCCAAAAAATTTTGTTTTGTTTGTTAGCAACTCCGTGAGCCAACATGTTGAGTGCCAATTCATAATCCTGAGTATGCAGTTTTTTTTCTACTCGACTAGACTTACGACTCGTCCAAACCTTATAAAAGTTTATTCATGAACCGGTTATTGTACCGGCAAACAATTTTTCTAAGTGGTTCGAACCACTGAAACGAACCGCATCGATTTTTGCAGCGGTTTGCAACGCTCTTCTCGAGCTCTGATAGCCCAGTTATGCATACTTTCCATTGCTATACCATTTTTACGTAAAAATCAAAACCCAGCAGAATTCTACATGTTAAGTGCTATGCGTTGGGCAAGCGCTTACACGCAAAGCCCGTTTAAAAGATTCTTATGTGACAACTCTAATGCAATGCTAAGTATGCATAACTGAGCTATAAGACATAATATAAAAAGAGAAACTTAACAAAAGTCGCTTTAAGATAGTCATTATCCGTTAGACTTGAAGAAGGGATATATGTATGTAGCTTTGATGGAGGTCGCGGCCAAGCTAGAATTTCTGTTCGCACAAATCGTTTTCTCCAGAGATGATAAAACTCAGCATCGAAGCAACCTGAAGTCCTTGTATGATGGAGAAACGTGTCCGGGCAGTGATAGACAGACACTTCTAGAAGTCCATTAGCATTATTACAGGCACTTGCGGCACTGTATAGAATTAAGCTATTTGGTCGAAAATTTGTTCAACTTAAAATTTAAAAAAAATTTTTTTGAGCTTGAGGCCATTGTTTTATGAAACAAATTTCACTTCAACGCCTGCGTATGTTCCTACATCATTAAAGATTTAGGCTGACACTTTCCTTGAAATAAAATATGCCACCTACATCTGCATGTATCCATTTTATTTAGATTTCGATAAAAGGCAACTCTACAATACAATTTCAAGTCCATTGTTTTTATCTGCAGACACATGCCAGCAGTTTGTCTGCCCATTTCACACACTTTAACTACTTTGCTGGCCCTCAGGCAGCCGTCTGAAAATTTTATTTGTTTAGCATTTCGAAACTGATTCAATTGCCTTAGCTTGTTTGTTTGTTTAGCTACAGAAATTACCATCGCCTTTTTCATTACTTCCACATCTTTTGTTGTTCTCTTATTTCCAATCTATTTGCGTTTCAGTGTATGAAAAGTGCAAGTGCCGACCCAGTTGTTGACCTACTTACCTTCTATGCGCATTCGCCATTAGATCCATAAAAAGAAAGTAATCATTCAAGCGATTGTCGCAATCTAAGTACATATGTACATACATATGTATGTATGCTCAGATTTCAATTTCCATTGCTTACAGTTGGCGAATAAAGTTTTTATGACTGTGAAATGAGTATACTATAGATACGCTAGATCTAAAAGGAAAAATCATGAAAACTTTCAGAGCGGAATTTTTGAGTTGAATAACCGAAATAAATAAATTTATTTTCGGAAGTAACTGCATAAATTTTACATACATATATGTATAATTTACTTTTGACTTAACTTATTTTTCTTGTAACAAATATAAAATGTAGTACATATAAGTGGCAATAGAGGAAGAAAAAAATCAAATTTTGAGCTAATCTAAATTCTTAAACAAAATAACAGTTATGATTTGATTGTTGTTCCGGCTTACTTTCATAGCGCAATGTATGTATACCACTCTTAAACAGGGAGCACACGATTTGTATGTTTGAACAGATGTAGCCAGTTTCGCCGTTACAGAGTGGCCTTGTTTTGAAAGTTGTTATTGAGCTCACCTTATTCTCGATCAAAATTTCTAGACAACAAATGTACAAATCGTGTGATCCCTGCTTCACTCGTATTGTTGCTGTTAAGTTAACAAAGTACTTAATGATATTCCACTATTTATAATATTACAAATTTTTGGTAACTCCCACGCTGTGCAATCACTGAAGCATTTAGACATGAAAAGAAAAGTATTGTAATGAAAAAAAACAAAAAAATAACTAAACGGCATAAGAAAGGGAAACTAGCAGAAAGGGTAAACTAATTTTAAGAAGTAATTCGTTCTTGCTAGGAATTACCATATACGCTAATTCCAACTTGGATGACTTCATTGGAATCAGCTAAAGAATATTTTCTTTGTAATTTTTGCAAAAATTTGACACACTTAAAAAATTATATTTGCGAAACAAAGGTAAAACTGCGTTTTTAATTTTTACAAAGTAGTTAGTATAGTTAGAAGAACATTTAAATTTCAAAGATATGATTAATTCAAAAAATTATTTTAAAAAATCAGTACAATATAGAATAATAATTAAAAATATATATATAATTTTTTAGTGCTTACAGTATTAAAAATGTCTTTTTAAAATTTTATCCTTAAATATGCTTCAAAATTTTAAAAATTTATATTTGAAAAATATATGTACATTTTAAGTACCAATATACACACGACCACAGTGTTGAGCTTCGTCCTTACTACTTCATGAGCTAAAAAAAAAATTAGGTTAATTAATGTTTCAATACCTATTTGTCCTTTAGAACCAAAAAACATATTTTTGTTTTAATTCTACAGAATATTCTCTGTTTCATTTGGTACCCATATTGATATTTTACATTGCACGTAATTTTTCAAATAGTTATTTAAATAATCATATCTTTGAAATTTTAAAGTCCTTTAATAGGAAAATAAGAAACTTAATAAGTAATGTTGTTTTAACATACGATGAGGTAAATATCTAATATTTGGTAACCTTATTTCCAGTATGTTTAGTAGAAAAGCAAGGTTTGCAAAATGCAATACATATTTATATTAAGGTGTCCTTAAAATATCCACATCATGAGGCACCGCTTTGTTTTTCCCTGCTTACAAAACAAAGACATCTCCGAAAATTTCAAAACTAAAAAAACAAAATTGGTGCAACTAACTGGGTTTGGAAAAATTCAAAATTTTTGTTTAAGTCCCAAAAAGTATACAAATTTTTACTTTGACCAGATATTTATAGGGATAAGTGTCAAAAATATGTAGCTTTCAAGTCACAATTTTGTCAAATTTTTGAATTTGTTTAAAATTTCCAAATTTCCGTGGATGTCTTTATTTTGCACGTTGAATTTTATTTTTGTTTGTGTTTAATATCCAGGACTCTTTTTATAACAATTTAACATATTTTTCGTGTAAATCCGATTTTAAAATTTTATACAAATTTAAAAAAACATGTCAACAAAGCGGTGTGCTATTCTAATGACCTGCAGTGCATAAGTTAATAATATTTTTAGAAAAGTTTTCAGTTTTATAGCCCATGCAATTTTAATGTAATAAAGTGCAAGTTTCAAGTGGCTACAGAATACCGTTGATTTTCGAGTTCTTTTTTTGACGAGCCTATTTTGTATGGAAGAAAATGCTTGAATGAAATTCAAATCTTTAATCTGCGCTTTGCCAGCCAATATTTAACCTACATTTCAATCACGATTCCAGCTTCACCTCCGCTCCTTCTCCCACAACATTCTTCTCTTATTTTCCCTTTTCACATATCACCCATAGTATCACCCTTCTTACCGCACTCAAACTTGTTTCTGCGCAGAGATCAAATTAGTTAAATCAACAGTTTGCCTACGCCGTTGGCACCTGCTTACACATGACGAAGTCAAAGATACCCAGTTGCATTCAAGCTATGAAGCAGCAGTGAAAGTGATAGCTATCCGCCAGCATAGCGCGTTACAGTACAAATAAAAGTCAGGCGACAACAAAAACAAAATGAAACAGAAGAAACGTGTTTGAGAAAAACAGTAAAAGATACAAATTGGAAAATACAATAAAAACAAACCACAAAGAAAGAAGTTATACTAATTATGATTGTTAACCTACGCAGCTTTCATGTAACCTGCTGAGATTGAAGCTCAAGACGAAGACGAAATTGAATTACTGGGACTTACAGCCACATACACAGACCACTTGCTTATGTTGGTACAACATGGAAGCAGCTACTATTGTATTTGTTGTTTTTTCTTTTTTTACGATTATAAAGTTTTTTTACGGCTGTTGGTCGATTAAATGTATTTACATTAGGATGGTCCAAAGTTTCTTTGCAAGCCAACTCGTGTTTTTTTTATTTTGAAATCAGTTAATATTTCAACGTACCGCCGGTCTTTGAAGATTTCCATATCGTCACCTGAAATGTAAAATAACGTAACAACATCGTCACTGAAATGCAAAAAGTCGTAACTTATAAAAAATTCAAAATTCACTTTTTCATTGCTATGATGGATATCATCGAATTACAACTTCCCACATCGTTTTATGAAAAAAAAAATTAGTCACGACTTTTTCCATTCCAGGTGACGATATATTTTACATGGCGAAAAAACGTTTTTCCCAGAATCGTTCTAAAATCGTTAAAAATACAAAACCATTTTTCTATCGAATAGGAATATGTATTTCCCTACAGAGATCTTCAAAACATAAAACTAAGATGCATATTTAACATTAATATTTTATGTATTCGTAAGCATATTACACACGTTAAAAAAAAAAATGTTAGTAAAATTCGAAAAAGTTGATTTTCTGAGTTTTTTTTGCCACCCTAATGTTCATGCGTAACGGCGATGCGTTCACTGTTATTGTATCTCGGTCAACAAGTGTGCACAGTATATATAGACCCATTTTGTTACAAATGGGTGTCGACAAAACGCTACACTTGGTAGTGAAAATATTTGTATAAGCATTCTTTACTTAATTTACTAATTTGTATTATTAATTTCATTCAAGCATAGGGTTCAAGCCTTCATGAACAATTCTTACACATAGTTAATAAAAAGTAATTTGCTAACAGAAAAAAATCCATAAAAAATTATTTTTTAAATTTACATACGATTTTTTTTTTTCTTCGGTTTTGTTGTTACTGTGTTCTTATTTCGCTCATCTCATAATTGATTGAATTAAACTCCAATATTTTGTGTTATATTTTAGTAAGTTGAAGATGAAAATTGCTAAGTAATACCTGTAATCTGATTTTGTTGATCATCAGATTTTCATTAAATGGCGCAGAAGTTATCTCGTTTAAATTTTTTACTAGCAGCAAGCAATTTCATAGAAAAATTTTTTGTGTGACAGTAAAACTACATAGTTGAAACTAAATTTTTTAATTGCAATTTTTGACTTTAATACATAAAAACGCGATGCACACGAATCATCAATTTCATTTTTAACCGACTTCAAAAAAGGAGGAGGTTATCAATTCGTCGGAATTTTTTTTATTTATTTTTTTTATGTGTGTTGCCGCATAACTTTGGACCACGTCAATCGATCATGAAAAAATTAACGGTACCCCTAAATTTTTATATGAGTATTGAAGTCGGTTTTGTTTTTGCTTAAGAAAATTAGTTATTCTCTTTTGAGGTCAGTATGTAAACTGGTTTTAGTTTTTCGAAAAATGTTACCACCTGGTAAATAATTACACCCAAGTTATTTAATAATAAATGCGCTCAGATCCGCACCATTCGTTCGATTTTCAAAAGTCAGCTGTCAAGTTGAAGGGCTTAAGGTGCAGATGTTCAATAAGGTTTTACTTTTTCGAAAAGAGTTGACACCAGTTAAGAAATTAGGCTCAAATTATTTAAAAAGTTAAATTAATTGTTACAATTACAATATGGGTATCAACCGAAATAGTTTTGAAAAGGCTTTATATCTTAACTACATGTAGGGGAGTTGCCACATATTTAAAAAATATAATTCAATTTTAATAAAATATTTTTGGTAATTTTGATTTTTAATTAAAGAAGTCTAAGAATGTAGTAGTTTGGAAATATTTAGAAGAGAGTTGCCACATATTTAAGTAGTTGATTTAAATTAAGAGTTTTAAGAAATGTTTAGTTTGACAATTTAGAAAATATTTTGATGTGTTCGAGGGTTTCCCCAGTTGAAAAGGTTAAATTAAAGTTATTTAATAAATTAATTGAATTTCTATACGATGGTTATCAATGGAAAGGGGTTTCAAATCCTTTATTTCAGAACTATATTTAGGAGGGTTTCCATGTGTTTAAAAAATTAATTTCAACTTAATTCATCAGTTCCTTGATATATTTATAACATTGTCATACGAAAAATATTTAAGTAAATTTTAGTTCGAAAAAATTTTTAAAAGGGCTGCCGCTTAAAAAATCAAATTCAACTTAATTCATCAGTTAATTGAAATATGTATGAAAATGCCAGACGATAAAAGGATTTTAGTTTGAAAATATTTTGAAAGGAGTTGCCGCCTGTTTGAAAAATCGAATTTGTTTTACTTATACACAAGCTACATAAATGAAATATGGATATATTAGTGTCAAACGAAAGAGTTTTAAGCAAACTTTAGGCTGATGATATTTTTAATTAGCGTTGCCACCTATTTTTTTGAAGGTTATCACACCTACAACATCATTGATAATATTTTTCTTGAGAGATGGATGCTTTAGCCTGCAAAATACCAAAATATCCGAAAACACCTTACAAAATCCCAACAGGTTCCGAAAGTGTGAAGCATCTACGAAATTCCGAAAATATCGGTACAAAGTGCCATATCAAATATAAGCTTATATTCCAATGGATTTATTTATTAAAAATTTGCAAATATTTTTCTTTCTCTTCAAATATGGTTAGACACATTGCATGAATTTTCTAGATTTTCGCCGTCGTTTATTTAAGTAAGACATCTTAACATACGCAACAGCGGATATTATTCCAATAAACATTTACATACGAATGCATTATTTGTATGCGCTTAAGTTCCATCAAGTAACTTTCATTTTAATTTAATCATAAACTCAATTTAAATTACTTCAAATTCCACGCAACCCACTCTAGCGTCACCTCCATCACCTCAATCATACCAATCTCCCCAATCACCGCAATCAAAGCTACGCTATCAACTCTTAATCCCACCAAATACCTGAGCCATGCGATTATCGGTAAACCAGAAGTGGCTAAAACTAGTGCAGACATCATCAGCACGCCATAAGATTTCAGCTGCAACAACAACAGAGGTACACATATACAACTACAGACATAGATATAAAGACATGCTTAGAAAAGTAGTGTAACCTGATAGACGTCGCGTCGCTTACATCAAATAAGCAACAGCCACAACCATCAATGGTGGAAGGAACAGTGTCAGCAACAAATGCCAACAGCAAAGTTTAACGATCAAAAATTTATGGCCAGCTACCAGTACCTACTTGTGCACTACGGTGAGCGGTCACTTGTCCACATACGTACATAAATGTGACTACAATCGGGTAGTGCAAGTGCTTTACATAATAATAAATAGCGACTTAATTGCCTTTATCAGCAGTTTACTTAGTGAATGGCAAACGGGTAAATTTTGCGCGAGTATTTGTTGTTGTGGTAAAATACGGAAAACGTTATTGTGCTTTGCTTTTGACTAATTCTTTGTACATTTCGTTCCGTAGACCGTACCAAGTATACATTTTTTAATCAAAATCCAAATTTTAAGTAAGATCTAGATTTTTAATGTTTCTTGCAAAACACTCCGACTATTTTCGCTATTATTTAAGGCGAACATTTTTCATAAAAAAACAGCCTCACGCTTAATAAAACTCTAATTAGAATATAATGTCAAACAAAATTAAAAATGATGATATGATTCCTCCACACAAAATTTCAGACAAGTTTTGCTTCTTTCGAAAGTGCTCGATAAATATCGAAAATCTTGAGAAAAAATGTAGAACAATCCCGAAAAGTCTGAACACCGAGCGCGGGAAATTTAAGATGAAATTCCCCAAAAAAGCCTCGAAAACTCTTGAAAAAACTGGAAAAATTTGCTAAAAAAGAGTTATCCAAATTTTGCCTTTCCGAAATATTTCGAAAAAATCTTAGGCAAAATCACAAAGAACTCCTTAGACAATCTAGGAAAAGAAAACAAGAAAATTTTGTTTTTTACCAGTGCTAGAAAAAAATTACCAAACCATTTTAGATTAGTTCCCAGGAACAACATCAAATTAACCTTTATAACTTCCGAAATAAACCTCAAAATCCACCGAAAACCCCTCAGAAAGTCTCGATAGTAAAATCGACAAATCACGAATTCTTCCACAGGCTTAAAAATAACCAAAAATTTAAAACCCGAAAGTCATCTTAAACATTTCTAAGCAAATTTTGGATTTTCCGAAATATTCTGAAAAAATACCGAAAAAAATAAAAGGAATTTCAAAAAAAAAATTATGAAATTTTTTTCAAAAGCACGACAAATAAAAGAATTCTGGGTTTGACAATGCAAAAAAAAACAACTTCACCATTTCATTACGGCTCAAAAAATTTAAGGCAAATTTCCCCGAAGAAGCTCGAAAAGCGGAGTATCCCAAAATCAAATCTTAAATCCCGAAAAATTCAAAAAATAACCTAAAAGGAAGTTGTGAAAAAATTTCATTAAAAACCTTAAATGCGCGACAAGCTTTTCCGCAAGAGCTGGAACTAAGTCCGAAAGAACGCAAAATCTCTAAAGAAAAATATTAAATTGCGAAAAATTCCAAGGCATCTGAATCGAAATTATGAAAAAATGGCATCAAAAACTCGAACTCGCGGACATATTTACAATTACTTTTGACCACATAAAAAAATAAAAAGCCAAATACCATGAAAACTTAAAAATTTTCAAAAGCTCCGAAATCAGTTTACAATTTTTGAGACAATCTTTTCATTTCCCAAAATATTTCGAAAAGCATCTGCAAAGAAAGACCAGAAAAATTTCACAAAATCAGGAGTGATGATAAGAAAAAGTTCTGCAAGCTCCCGAAAAATCTAAATTGAAAATCTAAAAATTAAATATCTTATAATAAATATGTCGAAAAAAATAATTGCGAGTTCATTTTTATTTTCTTTAAGAATATTTAAAAGCTTAAATAACCATTTTTTTCTCTTAAAAAGGTCCAAAATCTGCTCCAAATTTCTTTCGAAAATTTTGGTTTTCACGTCAGTTGAAAAAAGATAATTTCGAAAGAAAAACTCAAGAATTAAAAAAAATTCTTTCAAAAACACCTTGGGACTCTTATAAAAAACACCAGGAGGAACCCCGAAAAAGGAAACAAAATATCTATATTTTTTTTTAATTTTAAGTAGAACAATTTTTTTATATTAATCATTTATTTTATTTTTTTGGTTATGAGGACATGAATTTACAGATTGTTGCAGCCCATTTCACTAAAGCAATTTAAATGAAAAATTATTTTCAGAAAATAAAAAGTCATTTTCCTTTTAAATTGCTGATGAAACCGGCTCTTAGAATTTTCTAATTGCAGATACATTTTAATTTCCAAATTTATAGCTTGTGTATATCATCTAACCATTTAAGCATATAACACCTTGCCAACATCAAGTTTTTCTTATTGGTTTATGCTCTCTCCAACTCCAACTCCCACCCCCTCCCTCACCCCCTTTTCTTTCTATTATACAATCAATAATTTTATAACGGCTTCTATTTGTGTGTACCCACTCAATGCCAGTCAAGTTGTAAGAACAAGTGCATCGGTAGCAGGAGCGGTAGCAGCAACAGCCGCAATCACTTCTACGCTTCTGCACTAAACGGTACATTTTTCCACTAGTTATACGAGTAATTAGTATGCAGTTGCTCTTGAAAATGTGCGCTCAGCCGATAGTTCATCATCAGCCGGATTTTTTCCACTGCACCGCACATTCAACATTTGTTGCACATTTAACAGCCCGTGGTGGCGAAGCTAATCGTTTGCCGGTTTGCAATTAATTTCCAGTTTACCTCAACCAAGACGTTGAAAGTTGTGTGTCCCAAGTCTTTTGTTGCATTGTGTGGCGCTATACAGCGTGGTGGTTGTGATGGTTGTAATGTGGCGGCAATGGTAGGAGGAAATAATTTGCTTTGCAGCTATTGCCGCAAAACTGTGAATGTAAGCAAAAGTACACACTTCAATTGCTTTCAAATTGCAAATTGCGGTATGTGGAGAAATGAAAAATGCTCGGTTTATGGTTAAGCGTTTGGCGGGAAATATTACAAGAGTTCAGTTTACTGAGTTCTAACTGAATTTTGTAAGTATGTAACTTTATTTGAAAATTAAATATGGTTGCTATGAAATAGTCTTCTGTTATTTATGGCAATTACCACAAATTTCACGTCAACAATTTCGAGACATGGAGGTGCTGGAGAAGTGCGACAGACTTTTTTGCGAGGAAACCCGACCTTTTGCATATGCGCTTTATCAAGCCTACTGAGAATTTTGTTTTCCTTGAGTAATTATTTGCATTTAAACTCGACCGAAACACTTTTTTTGGCGTAATTTCGAAAGTTCATAACTTCTAAGCCATTTGAGACTTCATCTTCGATTTTTTTTTTTTAAGAAATTGTTAGTCTTTTTATTGAATATGATTTGAGCAAAAGAAATTTATGAATATGGAATATGGATCGTAATTTTTAAAATTGAAAATCACCGTCATTTCAAAAAACATTTTGTATGAAAAATCTAATCTACCTATCTGTTGGATTGATTCAATATCATTCCAAGATACCTCAGTTTTGTAATAAGAGCAAAAATTAGTGAACTTATACGAATTTCTTGCCAGTTGATATTTGCAACCATAATTTCAAAGAAAAATTTTTAAAATTTTTTTAGTCCATTTCAAATTTAAAAATAAATTTCAGATTAAGATTCCTCCAAGAACCCGCAACCCCCAAAGGCCTTTGAATGGTATAACTATTTGCTCTGCGATCACCAACTTCATTTGAAAAAACCCGCTTAAATTCGCCTACGTTGGAAAACTGAGAAATTACTTTTCTATATACAATCCAGACTTTCAAGAAAACTAGGTCTCATCAATTCCCAAACCGACTGTCGAACAGTGTAAAGCCTGTAACATTTCTTACATAGTAAGATAAAGGTGTGCCCTTGATTTCGCTGTGTCACGATCAAAAACGATGGTAAGCTAGGTTTCTGGATATGAAGAGTATTGAAAGCTAAATTCTTTGCCACATCAGATTTAAGATTAACTCGGAAGCTTTCAAGTGTATGTATGTAGATGTGTTTGTTAGTCACCCCACATTTGCTATACTTTCTCAGACACAGTACAATGAATGGCAGTACCTCAGCCAAAAAACATTCTTATAAAATTTAAATATATTGACCTATCAAATTTTGTTAGCTTCAAGGTACTATATCATAGAGCCGCTATGCAACCGAACTGATCAACAGTGTTATTCTCCCCGCGTCATTTTAGTTTGCTGTGCTTGGCCTGCGTTAACTTTGCATCTGTTTTCTAACGCCAGTTTAGTGTTGCAGCATCAGTTTTGCCATACTGGTTTCAGGCTGGTCGAGATAGACGCCGTTGAATGGCCTTTTGCAGATTTCATGGCACCGTATCATCGGCAAGGATAACTTCCAGATATTTGACTTATATTGGTTCTAGCAATTTTTCCTTTTTCCTGCAGAAAATGTAAATCTTTTTGTTGTTTACGTTTAATCCGTTTTTACTGCACAACTTGGCGACTATGACCAGCGCATTCTGTAGGAGGTTAGAGAAAATGTCTTCCAACCAGGGTCACGGAGCGGAGCGGAGCAAAGGAGCTAAGGAGCAAAGAATTTTAGCCGGAGCGGAGCTGGATCAAAGATAATAAAAAAATTAATTTGATTCTTAGCTCCTTAAAGAGAAATTTTCAATAATATAAAATAATAAAAGATAACTTTCCATTAGCTTCGCAATTTTTTGATTTTATTTTAGATGCAGAAGTGTTCCCAGAGCATCGAGATGCATTTCTGAATCAAACAGAAAATTTGCAAAAAAATTTCGTCTACGTTTTTTGGTGGTTAGGTCTTGATATGTAAATACATAAATAAAAATTTTTTATTGGGAGCGGGAGTGGAGCAAGAGCGGAGCTCGGAGCAAAATAAAATACCGGAGCGGAGCTAGAGCGGAGTGATGAGAAAAAACCTCTAATTAGGACGGCAATGTCGGCGACGTAGCCATGGAGATAGAAACACTTTTCACTAAGAAGTCAAGTAGTTCTTCTACGTCTTCTACGATGAACTATAAGAATGGGGAAATCACTTCACCCAATCCCAAAATCAGTTTTGTTGTAGTTATAGCTATCGATTTTGTCTCTACCGTACACGAAACCAAATATGGTCTTGCTACTTCGGAAAATTTTTACCCTTAAAATTGCTATAAAAACGTCGCAAACTACTAAAGTTTATTGAGATGTTACCTGAGAATAAAGGAACCTTATGGATTTGCCCACAGTAAGATGAAATTTCAAGATCTCCTTACCTTTGTGTGCGTGGTCGAGTAACGTCTACACGCGCGCAAAACTCAAATTCAAAAAAGGCTATTAAGAAACGAAGTTTGTTCTTACAAAAAAAAATATTTTCATAATTCCCAGATTCTCTTCTATGTCAATCAATAAATTTTGCCGCTTTAAAATTGTTCTCTAATGTTTTCATACAATTTTCCATGTATGGCTTCCCGAAAAAAAATTTATATAAATGATTATTATTCTTTCGATGTAGATTTCTTTATACATATTTACAATAGGGCGGAGTAGTTTGATCAGAGCAAAACGTTCGAAAAAGTTGTATAACAAATTCCAATTCTAAGCAAGAATGGCGCACAAATTACTTATATACCAAAAATATCGTTTGACACTCCCAATTTTCAAAAGAAAAAGCAGCATATTGTCACTTTTTTGATCGAAATTTATTTTAGATTTTTGCAAAAAATTGGGAACATAATTTGCTATTTTCTCAGTTTTATGAAGTAGTTTCTGAAATATGAAGAAAACATAAAATTTTGTAAATGAAAAATTAATTTCGTTCAGAAAAATTTAAAATACACTTGATTTTTCTTTTAAAAATTGGGAGGGTTAAACATCATTTTTGGTATATAGTTTGTTCGCCATTTTTGATCTGGACATATTTTTTCAAAATTTACTTTTTGATGCAGAAATATTCCTAGAGTATTTAGATGCGTTTCTGCATCAAAAATAAAGTTAAAAAAAAATTCGCTTACGTTATTTTGGCGGTTAGGACTCGATGGTAGAACGTCGTACTCAAGGTCAATGAAGTTAAAACACACAAAATTGCCTCCTCGAGACGAAAACATCGATATATTATAAGTACTTTAACGTCTCATTTAAAGTGTCGAAAACATGACGGAAAATTACAAAAACAACCACCGCAGTTGGCAAAAGAAAATTGTTTTTGAAATTGCGTTGCAAAAATACTTAAGACTCAGGGGCAGGTAGTTTTCAGCGGCTCGGATTTTTCGAAAATTAGTTTCGAAGAGAGAAATATTTTGCTAAGTTGATAAATTTTATTGCAAAAATTTTGTTGTGGGGGTACCTATTTGACGACGGCCCACTCATATGTATACGGCGGATGTTTTTTTTTCAGGTAAGGTCCAAAGTACATAAATTCGTTAATCTGAGCCTATTTTCTTAATAAATAATTAAACCAATTTTATTTTCTTTGCTAAAACAAAATAAAATTAAAGTATATGTATTAATGGTTGTAAGTACACATATTCAACTCATTTTTCTGACGCATTTTATTAGTATAAATCTTGAATGAGATAAAAATTTATGGGAAAAAAGTAAATTTATAGCACTCATTAAACACCATAACTTCATCCATAATGCTTGTGCATAACGCTCTTCCTGTTGATTTACGCATAAAATTACATAATGAAAATGCAGAGCAGCTTGTTTTAAAAGAAATGAGTTTCCTTGTTGCCCACAGCATTCAAGAGCTTAAGTTGCACACGACATACATATGTACATATGAATATACCAGTCTAAAGCTGGAACACACTTTTAATGACTAACGTTGACACTAACTCGCTTAACTGAATGACAGGCACACTGAAACATTACAAAATCCTTCATTACATTTTGCGGTTTGCGGTGCACTTCACATGGAGTTAAAATACATACGTACATATTATGTATGGCACAAAATGGCTATCTACTTAATATGTACATACTTATACTCGTATGAAAAGAAAAGTTCGTTGTTTCACTCTTTCGTTGCGTAAGTCAAGTAGTATTTAAATCGTAGCAAGCTCATATAAAATCTTCTCACGCCCCTTTGTGCTTGAACGCAGCATGCCAGTGGCCGCTTGGCTTGGCGGAAGATGTGCACAATTGTCATGTGTGCGCAAGCAATAATGGTGAGGCGATTATGTTGAGCCAATTAGTTGGCATTGTCATGCGGGCGATTACGTCAGCTGGACGATTAGTCTTAATGTACCGCGCGTACAATTGCATTGACGAAGACTCTAAAAAATGCTTTTTCCTGCTGTGTGCATTTATTTGTTTTTAAAAATTTAACTCGGCTGCTGACCATTTGACCCGCTTGTC
>NW_023458556.1:58276135-58360631 GCF_013731165.1 Rhagoletis pomonella | reverse complement strand
AGAGTATGTGGTTAACTATTGAGATAATTAAGATTAGTAATAAGAGCGGAGTAAAGAGAAAGGGTGGTGGCTGAGGTCAGTATGTGACTATATTGTCAATAACTGGACTATAAAATCTGAGAAGCACCCCACGCTTTGTTTTCCGGTAAAATTAATTTCATTGTCAATTACTATAATCCTATTTTATGTTTGTTTTAAAAGATTAATTAAAGCAAGTAAGGGAACTTCCTATTAAACGAACTCTGTCGTACTGTCATCAGCAGCCGGATTGTAGTATTTGCTATCGCAATCGCCCCTAACAACAGGTAACTCTTGTGTTTTGTTTCTACAAAAAATTTTGCCTTTTCATCCCTCTCCTTAGCGTTCGTTGAAAGGGGCAATGAAGGGGCAACATTTTTTGGTAGAAATGAAAACGCCATAAAAGTGTGAAATCATTAGAAATTTGGCTAGTTTCAACACTTCTCTACACTGATCATATTATGCCGTGAGCATAGTGGATTACCAAAATCACAATCACAGCACAAACGAATGTTCTGAAGGCCTTGGGAGCTCAATTTCCAATTGGCTACAGGAAATGTGGTCCTTAAGCCCATGTGTCGAAGCATTTGCATCTTTAAGTCACTCCCAATCTCTAAAAACAAAAGCATAAAAAGTGTCATTAGTGTGGTTATCGAAAGCACTGTCTTTCACTTTTCGCTTACGCACGTCATTTCTTAAGTAAAACAACAGTTACCAACAAAAACCCAAGGGTTTTTATATACAGAAGTGAACTATCGGTCGGCACTGCACAAGGTAGTGTTATGCCACTGCTACTCCGGTCGCTGGCTGTTAAAAGTTAAATTATTATCAAAAAAAGGGAAGGTGTTCCAGCTTACTGGAAGTTTTAGCCTATGCAAACTCCAAAAAAAGAGGCAGTTATCAATTCGTCGGAATATTTTTTTTTTATATGAAAGAAGGTACGGAAGACGCTCAGCGAAAAAAAAAATTCAAAAATCACTGTCATACTAAAATTTCACGGGCTACAAACCGAATACTCCATCTTTTCTACGAAATCGAATTAAAAATTCAAAATTTTTATAAAAGTTTCTTGCATTTGCCCTAGTTCTATATGAATTTTAGTAAGGAAAATATAAGTAAATCAAATCGCGCAAACGTCAGGGTATACTTATTTTTTAAGCTCACAATTTACGAGTAACTGTATGTATCTTTTAGAAAGTGAAACTAATCTTTGTAATTTCTTCGTTATTTACACTTTCTAAAATATAGTTATATACAAATATTTAACTTAGTCTTACTTTTGACTAAACCCATTAATTTATTTTCCTACATTTTTCTTACAGAGCCACCTTGTAGTTTTCCTGGTTCACCAGCCCACAGTACAGTTGTCTTTTCCAATGCGAATTTAACGCATGGCACTGTTGCTTCCTACACCTGCGAGCGTGGCTTCGAGCTGCTGGGACCGGCGCGGCGTGTTTGCGATAAAGGTGCATGGGTGCCGGATGGCATACCATTTTGTGGTAAGTGTAAATGGAAATTGTAAATAAAATATTTATTTATTTATTTATGCAGCGATAGATAGCAATAACAGAGTTGAAAAAATATAAACAACTGCTGAATTATTTTAAAGAGATTGGCAATAAATTTTAAAGTGAAAAAAGAAAACATTGGAAAACAGATGCAAAAACAAAAAGGAGCATTTACAGACCAAAGATTTCAAACAAACAAAATTTACTACAAAGGCGGCCACCGATTTCCGTCATGGCTATGTCAAATTTCATGTTCAAACAAGGAAATTAACAAGTTTATCAAATTCAAGCTGCACCTTTTGCACTCACATATGTATGTATCTACAAACATAGCACAAATTTGCATGCTGGCGCACATAAGAAATAGTTAGACTCAGCTGGCCAATGTTGTTTGGACATTTGAACGGCAGAAAGGGGACAATTTTGTCATACGCACAGCACATTTTTTACCAAACTCGCGCACTGCGGCAGCTCTGTGTGGCGAATAACTATTTTATTTCTATGTTTTCATTTCATTTCTTTCTTCATAAACTGTGGTGTCACGCAAATGCAGCAATTAGTTGCTCAAATTGCTGACCACCGCAAACCGAAATTAAAGTGGAGCAGACAGCCATGGAACACGCACTCATCAACGTTATTGAATTTCAGCTGCTTTTTTCTACCAAATAAATTCTATTTGTTAAACTAAAGGTTTGCCATCGAAGTGTCAAACGAATCAATGTGCATTGATTATAAATATCGACATTATCTAGATATACATTAGGGTGGTGCTTAAAATAACAAAATTATGGGAACACCTTGTATTTTATTCTATGTACAAAATAAAGGCATTAATGAAAACTTTAAAATTTAGACAAAAATTTTAGGGTCACAAGGATTGGAAAAAAAAATTATTTTTTTTTTTTATTCGCGAAAATTTCACAAAATTTTAATTTTGGCCCCTCTAAATAAGCAAGTTTGGAAATTTATATGAAGTAGCTTCAATAATAGGTCAAATTTATCGGACAGAAAAAAATTCAAACCCTGGTAGCGATCCCTAATTTTTTTTTTTTATACCCGAGCGCACTTGTGCACAAGGGTATTATAACTTTGTTCACATAACGGTTGTTTGTAACAGGCAAAACGAATCGAGATAGATATAGACAAATGTATACATAAATGATCAGAATGAAAAGAGAAATCGATTAAGCGGTGACTGTCTGTCCGTCCGTCCGTCCGTCCGTCCGTCCGTCTGTCCGTCTGTGCACACGATAACTCGAGTAAAAATTGAGATATCCTAACGAAACTTGGTACGTGGATTTCTTTTGGGCATAGGACGGATGGTATTGAAAATGGGCGAAATCGGACAATAACCACGCCTGCCTCCCATATAACGGTAATTTTCAGAAATACGAAAATTGCGATATTTTAGTAACTACTGAAGATAATTCACTCAAAATTGACATTTACAATGAGTTTTAGACGAAAAATAAGAATATTAAAAAATTTTGGCAGATGGGCGTAGCCACGCCTACTTATGGTTACATGTGTATATCTTGGTAACCGCTGCACCAATTTCTTCCAAACTTGGCCAAGTTGTTGGTCCTGCTACAACATACCAAATGGCCGAAAATTTTTAAAATCGGACAATAACCACGCCCACATCCCATATAACGGTAATTTAGAAAAATACGAAATCCTCGATAAATCAGTAAATATTAAAGCTAATTTATTCAAAATAGATGGTGGCAATAATTTTTTACCAAGAAATACGCTTATGATACAATTTTGGAAAATGGGCGTGGGACCGCCCACTTATGATCACATATATGTATCTCGCTAACCGTTCTAGCAATTTGAACCAAACTCGGTATGGTTATTGTGCTTGCCACATAAAAGCAAAGCGATGAAAATTATTGAAATCGGACTAAAATTACGACCGCTTTTCATATAACGGTATATTTCAGAAATGCTTGAAACTGCAATATTTCGAAATTTAAGGACGCTAATTTACTTAAAATTTATACACCCCGGCTTATCGTGTAGCGGTAGCTTTCGGAAAGGTGGAAAACATATATTTAATAATTGCGCCGGGTATTTAATGTTCGGCTCCGCCGGAACTTAGAATTTCTTACTTGTTTAATTTAGAAATTTTCTTGTATGTCTTTGTTTTGCACGGAGAACAAAATAAAGGGGTTTCCCACATAAAATTTAGATGTTTATATTTTTAAAGACCACCCTAGTGTACATATCTATCTAACTTTGCCACTTGCGCATAGAAATTTGACGCCAGCCGCCTATATGGCGACTTTACCGTGCGTACCGGATCTATTTTTGCCACCCAGAAATATAAAAATATTCTGAATAGTTACTTAGGCATTTTTTGCACTTTTTTTCTTTACACTCTTACAACCACGCATTTCTACGCAGTCATGCTTTGCTTTTGTGTAAATACATATCTACTTATGTGTGCTATGTGCTAAAAATTTCACTCAAGTCTTGCAAGAATTAGATTATTAGCACACGAAATTGCTTGTATGCAAATTATTAAAATTAGGCCGCTTACTGGCTTGACTGGTAATTGGTAGAAGAACTACATAAACATTTACATATGTATATACATGTGTGCAACAAAAAACTTTTGAGATTTTGCTAAAAGCGAAAAGGTGCTAAATAAGCTAGCTACCAAAAGATTTGCGGAAGGCATTTCATTGTGGCTTTACCCAAGTAGCAAAGCGCACTGCGTACAGACAGGTAAATGAAGTGATTAAGAAAGTGCGAAAAACAAAAGTAATTGAGCGAAAGATAGTAGGCCTTTAAATTTACGAATACAAAGAGTTTGCAGCAAGTGGCATTCTCACTGCATATGTGTGCAGTTGAGTTTTAAGCAAATTGGAAGAATTACTTATTGTTTAAGTAAACCAGTGCAATGCCCGTCTTCATGTAGTCCAAAGCTATTTTTTTTTGTTATATAATTCAAGTAAGCATTTAATATTTTACAAAAATTTGTATACAAATTTTATTGAGCTTCGTCCAAAATTCAATGTAACAAAAGACTTAAGACGCAAACTTGGCTGTTAAGATTGAACTAAATCAGTTAGAGAGCACCAGTAATAAGTCTGCAATTTGATATTTCCGCTTAAATTTTACCCAAAAAATGAAATAGCTGCTCTAATTTGACGAAGAGAAATTTCAAAAATAATGTTCTAGAACACGGCATTGCAATGCTTTGCAAGAAAGTATTTTGCTTCATCAATGTCAAGTAGTAATATCTAGTACCACGGCATCAATAAAGCCGCCGTCAAGTTGAATCTGAAGTTGTAATTAGTTTCAATAAAACCAGCCAATAAGTATCTTTTCAATCAAATAACGCACAATCTGGTATTTGTGCCGAAAATCTGGCCAAAAATTGTTGTATCGTTTTTTTTTTTTATTGTTTCGTATTTCGTTAGAATATTTAGTAATAATAGCTTGGCGCTTACACACATATGTTAATGTTTGGCCGAGCTTCGCCTTCGATTTGTGGCGTGCGCCTTAAAGTTTTCACACAAAGGGGAGAACCTATAGCTTTGCGCCGTCTCCGAACGGCAGTTTTTCATGTCTAGAAATACACTCGGAGGTTTGCCATTGCCGACCGCTGTTAAGAAAAAGCCTTTTTTCTATATTTTTTTGCGATGTTGCTTTGACCAGGGCTTGAACCCAGGCTCTGCGGAGTGGAAGCGCGCACTGCTTACCACTACACCACAGCAGCCGCCCATACTAATTATACATTACAAAATTTCCGGTGAAAGTCTTCACCGAACAACGATGTGCGTTTCCGGTACTTCAAGTTTCACAGGGCGAAAATTTGTTCCAGCGTTTATTAGCTACTAGAATGAATGGTTTGATCTCTAACATACTGTTTATAAGTGGCTACTGCTATACCTTACCGAGTTATGGGGTGGTCGTACCTCTTCTTGTCAATTCGCGAGCTTTGATTTTATACTTAATACCTCGGTGCACAGGAACTCATATGAGGAGAATTCTAGTTACATATGTTTTCGCTCAAAGATCTACGGCATTTAGGAAGAGAATTTTCATTGTCTATGTGTGAGTCTTAAGCTTTCAGGAATGCCAGACTATGAGAGAATATCTAATAGCCTTACAAAAACATGCAACGGTACCAGGCAGTATGATCTCGATGCCCAAATGACATCGACTGTGATAATTCTCTTCAAATTGCGGTACAAGCACAACATTTTAGCTATATACGTTTAGAACGTAGCAAAATAACTTATCGGGGAATTCTCTCCTATTTCACCTGCTTTGAAAAAGGCATAGGTTCGGCTTGAAATGCTGGTATAAATTCCTTTCGAGGTAATTTTTATTGGCAACCATTATTTAACACTATCAAAAATATTTATTTTTTTTAGGTGCATGCATCTAATTTTACATAAGTATTATTTTCCTATAAATAGGTACAATTTAACAAACTACAGAGATTTCATCCTTAGTGCGAAATATACTTTTATTACCTCAGCGTCTGTATGGACGCTCCAAATCGTCAAAGATATGGTTACCGGTCCGCGGAAGGGGGTCCACCGAAACCAGTTAAAATTTTAAAGTAGTTCGCAAGAAAAAAGGTTGGGAAGCTCTGGTTTAAGGCAACCGTAATTTCCATTTACCTACCTTCAAAGACAAAAAACCGTTGTTGCTTACACCGTTGATGGTGATGATAATTATGTTGCATGCAGCAGATTAGCCATCACAGCATCTGTCACAGTAACATTGTCAAGTACATGAAGACACCGAATGCAAATAGGTAAACAACAGAGCTGACACTTTGCTATAAGCAAAAACAACTACAGCTCACACAAGCATGCATGCAAATACTTAGGTACTTACATTCATACATACATATGCACATATATGTATATACACATAGGTATGCGCCTACTACGCCTGCATGTAATCATTCTACTTAAATAGCATGAAAATGGATAGCATCAAGAAACGGTGTTGTGTGTCGCCCCAAAGGCAAGTTTGAAGTCGGAGTAGGTCAGTGGTATGAATGTACATATTTACATACATATATGCATATTCCCGTCAGGTAGAAAATGGCACACATTTCCAACATCGGCAGCAACGGCGAGTACATAAAAAATATAAAACCAAAAGCATGAAAAATTACGGGAATGCCGCAGTTAGCTAGAAAGTACTTGCCGCTTGCTATGCAGATGTTAATTCATCGCTATACGTATGTATGTATTTCTTTGCTGGAAAAGGTCAAGGTTGATATGGTATGCAAATGGTGTTGTGTGTATACCAACGGTGACCGTTCGTAACGATTTTGGTGGGACAGTACCGATTTTGAGAAAATTGTCCCGCTGGGAATTTTTTTTTAAGTCGGGACGTATTTTCATATTTGTACCGATTAAGTCCCAATTTTCAGTGTCTCCTTTATTCATTTATTAAGACTCTCCCTATATTCTGGCCCCAAAAAAGAAATGTTTCGTACAAGGGAGGCAGCACTTTCGTTATCACAAAGGATATAGAATAAATATTAGTGTGCCATAAACATAGCCAGCATCCTTATTAATAATATGTATATACAATTAATGAAATTATAAAAATTAATACATACTTATGCCCTCAAAAAAATCGTGAATGTGAAAAACATAATTGATATTTGGTAAATTTTGTGGAAGGAGTTGCTCATTTTCTCCATACAAAAAATTTGTTGAACTCTTACTGTGTATGAAAGAAAATGCGCGAACAAAAAATTGCCAAAAATCAAATGTAAGTTCTTCCAACTTTCCCTTGATTATACTTTTTATTCTAAAAGCAAAATTGTATGTTCGGACTCGATGCTTTAGAAGTGTCCCGATTTTTTGCCACAGAAATCTGGTCACCGTATGTATACCACATACATTTTATATGTGTTTGTATGTATGTACTAGTAGTTGTTATATGGCAAGCTAATGTTTATATTTGTTTTTGTCGGCTTATGATCCGTCGTGCAGGCGTTGATGTCACCATAAACATAACTCCCCTGCAACCGACTAAACTTTGTGGGAATGTAAGCACTTTTTCGAGCACTTTCATTATTGTTGTTGCTTCAGCGCATAGCACACAGCACACAGCATATGAGCTTGCAATTATTTACATATGTATATACATTCTAGCGCAGATATGGGACAGTGAATGTTTTACTCATAAATATGTTATTAACCGTTGAGATTGCGCTTTTTGCATACAAACATATTTTTTTTGTTTATCTACTTATTTTTTTGTGACTGGGAAAGTAAAGTGCGGACATATCGCTGTGGGAAAAATTGCAATTACACTTAGGCCGCATGTGAGTATGCATGCATAGATGTATTTATAAAGGCTTGTAATTTATATTTTTTATAGAGAATGACATACATAAGTATATACATTAGACTGCATCACTCCCCGTATAAAAAAATCGGCACTGTATTTCCATTGGAATTATAAAACCTATTATATTTTAAGACGTCCACCAAAATATTTCTTAAAAAAAATAAAGTTTATCTCCAAACATTGAGTTTTTAATGAATAAAAATGGTTTCATAAGGATTTTTTTGAAAAAAAAAAATTGGGAAATGAACGATTTTTTTTGGCACAGAAATAAAAAAGAGTGGGAAAATACCTTTCTACTGCAACCCCATAAGTCTAAGTCAGAAGAGTTTTGGCCCAGTTATTCAAGTTTTTCGTAAATCTCTTCTCTGAAAAAAGATAAAAAAAAAAGTATCAAAAATCTTATTATTACGATTCCGTTAAAAAGATTTTTAAATATTTTTATGCAGATTTTTTAAGCTTAATCTGGTTGGTCATCTGAGGATTTTATTTTTATTCATAAAAAAATCCGTTTTTCGAGGTCTTTTAAAACCGGTCCAACGCACCGAAATATTTTGGTGGACGTCTTCAAATATAATAAGTTTTGTAATCCGGGCGGAAAAACCGTAAATTTTTTGGTGATGCAGTATAATATACATACATAGTTTTTAAGTGAGCTTCTTTTATGGAAAGGCGATAATTCTTCGTGTGAGGTAAACTTGAAATTTTTGTTAAAAAGCAAAAAATTCAATTAAAAAGTAAATTTAGAATTTGTATGTCAAATGTCATGGCATGACATAAAAAGTAAACTTAGCCAAATAATATGGTATAACATAAAAATATAATTTTCCCATTTAAAATGTACATTTAGAATTTATTAGTCAAGAATTATAAAAAATACTTATTTAAAATTTAAATTAAAATGACAATTAGAATAAGGGGCTTTTAGCGTATTAATTGCAGACTGCATCGCATCTTTGGTACATTGAAATATTCATTTCTCAGCGAAATAAAGTTGAGAGCTTTTTCAGATATGTCAAAATTATGCGCAAACTCCTTCCAGAAATAGCTTTTGCGCTTAGCTGGGAGACAGCCGATACTGTTAAAGCTGGGCAGAAATGATACTAAACGCCCACGATAACGAATGCGAGAACGAATACAGATTCGATCACGAATACGAAAACTAAAACGAATACCAAGACCAATACGACGAGTAAGAGCATTATGAGGGGGAAGAAAAATACCAAAACGAAGGCCAACCAAAGACGATGACGAATACGAAGAAAATCGTGGAGAGGGATATGACCACGAGTACGAATACGAGAAGAAAACGAATATGGAAAAAAATGTGATGACCAATACGATTACGAAAACCAAGACGAACACGAAGACAAATACGAATGCAAAAACGAATACGAAGACGAATGCGACGAGTAAGAGGAATATGAATAAGAAAACAAAGACGAATACGAAGACGAAAACCAAGCCAAACGCAAATACGATTACAAATATGAATACGAAGACGAATGCGAATAGTTTAAGAAAGTAAAGACAGGGTTGAATACGAATACAAAGACAAGGGCGAATGCGAAGATGAGTACTAAGACAAATTTCTGCAATATGAAATGAGCCAGGAAAGAATCGAGATAAGTTTTACCTCTGGAGTGTGGTCCAGACCTAAGTCATTTCTCTCACTATGAAAATGATTTTAGAAAAAATGGCTTATTGAGAAACTGTGAGCCATTAAACTGTAATGTAAACAGTGGCGGATTTATCGTACAGGCAACATAGGCTGAAGCCTAGGGCGGCAGAATTAAGGGGCGGCAAAATTTAAGACAGCTAAATTAAAAGAAAAAAATTTATTTGGATTCAGCTGCACTTGAAATTGTGTTTGTGTCTGTAAAATATTATTAATGATTCATCTCATTCAATACAATTCAAAATTAGAATTACGCTGCGAATTTTTCCTTAGTATAGCAGTCGTTGAAATTTCCATTTAACTTTCATTCACGCGGCTTAGAAACCTGACGGCGCGCCTGCGCGTGACGCAAAGAAACAGCCGACACGCTGCCCCGAGAACGAGAATCATCTAAAAGGTTACCACACTTGACAACACTGCCGAAAAACGAGCGTGCATTATTTGATATATATATATATATTTTTTTTTCGTGAAAAAAGGGCGGCAAGTTATGAATTGCCTAGGGGCGGCAAATATTTAAATCCGCCACTGAATGTAAATAAACAGAAAACCTGTCGAATTTCTACAGTAGCTGGCCCTTCTAGTTTTGATTATATTTTCATTTGATGTATAACTGTTTTTTTTTTGTTGTTTGGGCATAAAACCCCGAAAAATTTTGAATGAAAATTTGCTTGGGGTGCGTGCTTTTTTTTTGTTTTTCGAGCAGAAAAGAAATTATAGACAATTTGCAAATTAAACGATGCGTAATCTTTGGGATGTTTTCATTGGGTGGGGTTTTAACGTGGCGGGACCCAAACCCCAAAAAAAAACAAAATCTTTTTATACCCGAGCGCACTTGTGCACAAGGGTATTATAACTTTGTTCACATAACGGTTGTTTGTAACAGGCAAAACGAATCGATATAGATATAGACAAATGTATACATAAATGATCAGAATGAAAAGAGAAATCGATTAAGCGGTGACTGTCTGTCCGTCCGTCCGTCCGTCCGTCCGTCCGTCCGTCCGTCCGTCTGTGCACACGATAACTCGAGTAAAAATTGAGATATCTTAACGAAACTTGGTACATGGACTTCTTTTGGGCATAGGACGGATGGTATTGAAAATGGGCGAAATTGGACAATAACCACGCCTACCTCCCATATAACGGTAATTTTCAGAAATACGAAAAGTGCGATATTTTAGTAACTACTGAAGATAATTCACTCAAAATTGATATTTACAATGAGTTTTAGACGAAAAATAAGAATATTAAAAAATTTTGGCAAATGGGCGTAGCCACGCCTACTTATGGTTACATGTGTATATCTTGGCAACCGATGCACCAATTTCTTCCAAACTTGGCACAGTTGTTAGTCCTGCTACAGCATACCAAATGGCCGAAAATTTTTAAAATCGGACAATAACCACGCCCACATCCCATATAACGGTAATTTAGAAAAATACTAAATCATCGATAAATCAGTAAATATTAAAGCTAATTTATTCAAAATTGATGGTTGTAACAATTTTTTACCAAGAAATACGCTTATGATACAATTTTGGAAAATGGGCGTGGCGCCGCCCACTTACGATCACATATATGTATCTCGCTAACCGTTCTAGCAATTTGAACCAAACTCGGTACGGTTATTGTGCTTGCCACATAAAAGCAAAAAGTTGAAAATTATTGAAATCGGACTAAAATAACGACCGCTTTTCATATAACGGTATATTTCAGAAATGCTTGAAACTGCAATACTTCGAAATTTAAGGACGCTAATTTACTTAAAATAAATACACCCCGGCTTATCGTGTAGCGGTAGCTTTCGGAAAGGTGGAAAACATATTTTTAATAATTGCGCCGGGTATTTAATGTTCGGCTCCGCCCGAACTTAGACTTTCTTACTTGTTGATGTTTTATTTTTCGAAAATTAACCGGGTTCAACAGGCAATGCAATAGACATTGCTTATAATGAGTTCTCAAAATTAAAAAATTTAGTTCATGGATTTTTATCTTCATACCGAAAAGATATTAAAACAAATACAATTTTTTTACATACCCGTAATTAAGCTTTTGAGTGAGTATGTTTGTTGTTCTTTCACGCTCAAACGACTTAATGGATCACAATGGAATTCGGCGCACTGAAGGCTTATACACTAGGTTAACATATGAATTTTTTTAAAGAGAGTTACCAGCTTTTTCAAGAAATAGAGTCAGTCAATTAATAAGTTAAATGAAATATTGCAACTGTGTGGGTGACACAAGAAGGAGTTCCAAAACGATTTATTTCGATACTATTTTCAAAGGGTTTCCACCTACATATTCAAAAAGTTTAAATCAGTTAAATAAAAAGGATAAACGAAATTTGTATATGGGTATCAAATAAAAGACGTTGAAGTAGGTTGCCATCTGTTAAGAATAAATAACTTAATCATTTTAATTAACAAGTTCAATAAAATATCCAAAAATGGGTATCAAACGCGAAACATTTTAATAAAGCTCTATCTATTTCGAAAATATTACCTTTAAAAGCGAAGGTTTGTGAGTGATTGTGTAAGTGTTTGTTGCTCTTTCTCTTGGACATTTCTTTGAAGTGGGTTGCCACTTAGTTAAGAAAAAAATTTTTACTTAAACTATAAGTTTAAGAAATTGTACAAAATTAAATATGCCGAACAACCGAGATTAAACTATTTTTTAGAACGAAAACATATTTAATAGGATCGCTCCATATTTAAAAAATATGTAATCCACTTTATTATTTTGGAAATGTTTGAAATGTATTTAAAACCCAAATTCAATTTTTCCTTAAATTAAATATAGTATTACAATATGGAAGTTAATCGAAAGAGCTATGAGGCAAGAAAATATTTTTTAAAACCATATAAATCCAAGTTCAATCTTTGTGCAATATTAAAAAAAGTCAATAAACCAGTATGTACTAATGTAATAATGAGTATGTACTTTTCTTGCACATTCAATTTTATTATAATAAAGTGGAAGTTTAAATTAGCTCCGGCTTACAGTTGATTTTAGGATTTTTTTTTTGTTGACGATGTCAGTCATTTACTTCCACTCAAAGTATAGTATGTGCGACAATTTTTTTTATATGGAAAAAATGAGCAACGCCTTCACCAAAAAGTATTCCAAAAATTTATTATATTAAAATGGAATGGACTACAAAACTGACTGCCCCCAAACTTTTGCGAAAGCTTGTTGATTTTATTTAAATGTTGCACGAAGATTGAAACTTGGATTTACATGGTTTTTGTTAAAAAATATACTATATTTTTGTAAACAAATAATTAAAAAAATATTCAGACAAGTAATTTTTAAGCAAAAAATAAAACCAACTTCAATTCTCTTATAAAATTTTTACATTATCGGATTTAAACCAAATTAACACCTTTCCTTAAAAAAAAACATAATTATAAAAATCGGGTAACGTGATCCAAAGTTATGCCTTAACATACATAAAAAAAACTTCCTATGAATTGATAACCTTCTCCTTTTTGTGGTGTCGGTTAATAAATGGTCAAATCTTGTAAATATGTACGAAATTTACTATGTTTTTGTATAATTTAGTTGCAAATTTATTTGAAATTCGAAATATTAAACAAATTTTTTTAATAAATTGCATTACTTTCGGGAATATAATTTCAATTTTTTTTTTGGTAACAGTTGAAATCGTAAATATAAACCAAACCTCATTTGAGCGGAACTTCGGGCAAAACCTAGTACGTCATATTTGCCGATTTGTCGGTGAAGTAACGGGTGATTTTTTTGAGGTTAGGATTTTCATGCATTAGTATTTGACAGATCACGTGGGATTTCAGACATGGTGTCAAAGAGAAAGATGCTCAGTATGCTTTGACATTTCATCATGAATAGACTTACTAACGAGCAACGCTTGCAAATCATTGAATTTTATTACCAAAATCAGTGTTCGGTTCGAAATGTGTTTCGCGCGTCCGATTTATGGTCTACATAATCGACCAAGTGAGCAAACAATTAATGCGATTGTGACCAAGTTTCGCACTCAGTTTACTTTATTGGACATTTATTGGACATTGGACGAATGCGTACAGTGCGTACAGAAGAGAATATTGCGTCTGTTTCTGAGAGTGTTGCTGAAGACCGTGAAATGTCGATTCGTCGCCGTTCGCAGCAATTGGGTTTGCGAAACACATTTCGAACCGAACACTGATTTTGGTAATAAAATTCAATGATTTGCAAGCGTTGCTCGTTAGTAAGTCTATTCATGATGAAATGTCAAAGCATACTGAGCATCTTTCTCTTTGACACCATGTCTGAAATCCCACGTGATCTGTCAAATACTAATGCATGAAAATCCTAACCTCAAAAAAATCACCCGTTAGTATAATCAACTTGCTATCCAGACTAAACCAGCTGTCTCGGGTGGCTCAGAGACCTTGATGACCACACAGAATTTATCGTCTCGCGTTCATGTTAAAATTCAGTTTTCTTGCTTACGTTCAGTTTTTGAACAACAAAGAAAAATCTTTAGCAGCCCATCCATTGTGGACAGACATATTTAACTGGCGAGCATGCGCAAATGCTCAACGCAAGCAGGTTACAGAGGAATTCAATTAAATTTAACACACAATGCAATGTGTTGCAGACCAGTTTGCAACAATGTTTCTAAACAATAACAACTACCACCAACTGACAGATAGCAGACGAACGACAACCGACCATAACTGTTTTTTTTTAAGTAATTCATTGGATAACAACGAAAATCGATTACGGCTGAGACATGGGCAACAGCAGCAACAATTACACCGAGACTGTCGAAGCCACAAGAAGCAAAAAAAAATATGCAACAGTAAAAAAATAGGTGGACAAGAAACAAGTGGGCAATTAAAACTAACTGGTGCTAGTGTGCGAAAATAAAGAGTTACACAAAGCCAAAGGAAATAGTTGCGAAAGAAGAATATAGAAGCAAAGCAGAAAATAGGTTAAGTCATAGCTGGCTGTGCAGAATATGATGAGAAGTTGGTGTATAAAGGAAAAGTCAAAAAATAAGAACTACTAAGTTAGTCAAATACTATAATATGCGATTGAACTAGAATGAGTGTGAAGAATGGCGAGAAATTGGAACTGAATTAAAAAACTGGGAAGAAGAAGATGGAAAAGACAGGCAAGAAATGTGGATTAAGTAGAACAAAAAAAAAAAATTTATAAAAATAAACTTGGATTTTAAAGTAGAAAAAATTAAAAAAAATTTTCCAAGATGAGTGGTCGCAAACTTTGCTCTATGATTCTCATTCTCATTAGAATTATTCTCATCGTTTACCTGCACCTTTGGACTAGTACTTTGTCGCCGGATATCTAGAGTCGTCAGTAAAAATATTATTTATTTAGCTCATCAACTTGTTTTTTAACTTCATGCAGCCTAAACTATTATTTCTACGCTCTTGCTTGGGCAAATTTTTTAAGTTATCTCAGTTTATATAACTGCTCTCAGTTTATATAAGCGAGAACCCCGCTGGGTCGCATTTCCTGGCATCACCTTCCTAATAGTTGAATACTTTTTGGTACTTTTACATATCGAGGGCTTATATTCAATACCGTCTATCTGCATTTTTCACAAAAATGAGATTCTGTTATAAAAATCCACCTAAGGCTTAACTGTCAAATAGAAGAATTTACTATTAAATTGCAAAGTAAGAATTAACATCATTGATGACAGGTAAGTCCCAGATGAGTTCTAAAATCACTAAGTAGTTTTTGTGAAAATTGCTGATAGAGGGTATTGAATATAAGTCCTCGAATGAAATAAATAATATGTATATATATACTAAACTTAATTTATATATTTAGGGGAAGTTTTCAATCTCAAAAATCTGAAACTTTAGTGGCTTTTCAGGTCTTACCCTTTAAGACCATCTGTGTATGTAAACATTTTTGGTTGAATATGAATTTTTACTAACAACTCCTTTTTTCTAAATTATCATTAGTATGACTAGCCTACTTTTGTAAAGTCCCACTGTACCAGCGCAATTAAGCTGTGCAATCCGTGAAAGATGTTACTTAGCTAGCGCACCAAGTGTTTTGTTTTTTCTTTTCCATTATCTGGTAATTGCTGCAGCAAAAGTGGTTTGCCGTCACAGCTGAATCGCGCTACCGCTGCTACGTAGTGAGAGAAACAATTGCAAGAGCAAAAACAACAAGTATATTGAAAAATAAATCGTTGGAAAATTCGAGTAAAATGTGCGTATTTCAATGGATTCATTGTCAGTAGCTACTTTGCTGCTACTGCGGCTCAAGCGAATGTATGGTAACTGCAGCGAAACATGTTGAGCAACAAAACATATGTTGCTGAGACACATTTTCTGCTACAATATTTAAACTGGAAACAAAAAATGTTTTTTTTTTTTTAATTTCCCTATTTTAGCCAGTGTTTATTTTCAATTACTGCTCTTCTCAGCCGCTTATGTATTTTAGCTCGCTCACCTTTCTGGCAGCTTGCACACAATTTCGCTACACTCCTTGGCACTGCGTTGATTTTATGGCATGCATTTGCTTTTGTATATTCATTTACTATCCTCTTCTTCTGCTACATTTTAATAGCTATGAGACAAACAATAGTAGCTGCACCTTGAGCTGCTTTCAGCAGCAATTGCTTGAATGCAGACAATATAATTTTTTTTTCTTTTTTTTTACACTGCTGTTGTTTAGTTGTTTCTACGCTTACTGTTATCGAATTCGAGCGACCCGTTTATGTTGTCGGTATATTGTTTGCTTAGTAGTGGCCACCATATTTGTTCCGATACCAAGTCAACTTGATTATTATTCAATACTGTCGGTTTAAGTACCGTTAATTGCATTCTTATCTAACAGTTTAACGTTGATCCACAACTTGTTGGTTGGTCAGTGGCAGCAGCAGCAGCAGCGGAGGCAACAGGTATTGCATACTACATAGCGCTGCAACTTTTGTTGCTTTGCTCTTCTCGGCTGCATTGTTGTCGCGCTTATAGATGTTGGAAAATGCGAGGAATTCTATTCTTAGAAAATAGCCTTAATGAAAGCCGATTTTTTTTTCGCTGCAGATTTGCTGGCTAGTTGGATGCACTGCTATAATTTTACTATTATAACGAACATTAACTCTTGAGGCCAATATTGACTAATGTTGTAAATGTAAAGAGCACATTGGTTAGACATATGAACGTATGCGGAGCCAGTATATTTAATATGCAAACTAAAGCTACAAAATTAAGTTGTACGTAGTATAATGATCCTCCTTTGTTGTTATTATGGCAAATTTAGCTATGTTACATCTGAGTTTATCCGAACTGACAGCCATGAGTCATTAGATAGATTTAGAGATTTTTTTTTTGTTTTAAGGACTCCGATTGTCGACCCAGTTTCCTTTCAAGACCCTGTCTGGGCCTGGAATACATTTTGTAGTCAAATTATATCGATATTTTACGAGATGCGTATTCATATATATCTTTCTCAAAAGATAACGTTATCATCTGCTTTTTATCTTCCGGAATTGTTTTGCCGAGCGGGTGCTTTAATTGTAGGTAGCATGCAACCTACCGGTTTATAGTTGTTTTGAGGACATTTTAAATTACAAAAATTGCCCTTTCTTAAAATTAGAAAAATTAGTTATCAAGCAACTTCTATAAGTATATCGGGTGTGTTTCTTCCCTACATTCAAAATCAAAACACTTAATTTTTAATTGAGAATTTTATTTTTTCCCCGACGTGCGTTGCTTCGCTAAAGAAAAATACACGTATTCAAGGTTTTGAAACTGAAGAGTTTTTTTTCTGTTAATGCTTACGAATATCACTTGAAAATATTTTCAAACAACCATTCTAGACCTCTTTCGTGTGACACTCACATTTTAATACACACGTATACATTTCAATTACTAAATGCCCAAATGCCTTTAATTCAAATTCAATTTGACTTTTTTAAAAGGTGGCAACATTGCATTTTTAAAACCATAACAATTGACACTCATATTGTAATGCTTCAGTTAACTTATATTATTATTAGAATTAAACTTTTTAAACAGATGGCAACTCCTTTCGAACATCTCACAACTGTTGAAGCTAAGGATTTGTTTACACTCTTTCGTTTGACATACATATTTTAATATTTTGTATACATTTATAACTTGCCTTTGATTTAATTAAATTCGACTTTTCAAACTAGTGGCAACCCATTTTAAAATATCACTATAAACTTTCCCTTCAGCCATACGAACTCTTGAGCGCCCATATTTGTATATTTCATATAATGTGTGTATAATTTAAGTACACTCGACTTTGTAAACAGGTGGCAACCCTTTTAAAAATATAGCTGTAGATATTCTCCTTAGCGGTACGATCTCTTTGGGTTTAATATTTTAATATTTCATATAACTTGTGTATAATTTAATTACATTCGACTAAACAGATGACAACCCTCTTCAAAATTGAACTACAAACCTTCTGCTTAGTGATACGAACCCTTTGGCGCCCGTAATTTAATAATTCATATAAGTTGTGTCGAATTTTCAAATTGTTGGCAACACTTTTTAGAATATAGCTATGCACTTTCTGCCTGTCGATACGGACAGCGGGACACCCATATTTTAGTATCCCATTAAACTTCTGTATAATTTAATTTCATTCGAATTATCAATCAGGTGGCAACACTCTTCAAAATATAACCTATGCGTGTTTCCATAATCAGATATATGCTCTCGACATCTATAGAGTACAAAGAGACATCTGTTTATATACATATATAGGGAATCCATTTAAAACCGGCCACCCCCTCCCCCTTCTTTACCCTGTCATTGACTGTAGTTTTTGATGCCCTGCAGTCTTTTGTGAAAAACGAATTTTTTTAAATTCAAATTTGTAACATGCAGTTTAGTTAATTAAAAACGTTCACTTGAAAGGTCAATTTAATAGCGAGTTCGTCGCTTAAGTCTTTTGTGTGTGTGCTTGAATTTTACATGCTACAAACATACTTATGTATGTTTGTATGTAGTACACAAATATAGTCGTATAACCACAAATGCTGTCTGACCAGTTAAGGAAAGAAAGTTTAATATTTTATTATTTAGCGACGATAAATTAAGATTTACATAGGGCGTTTGTACATATTTGCACATGTAGCAGCTTCGCTCACTTTCATAATTGTCTTGAAATGAAAGTGAAATTTTTGTGTATGTATATACATAAAACTATATCACTAAATACCGAGTTGTCATAACTTTTATTCAAGTAAATACATCTTCGCATAATATTATACTCACCTTTTTTTTATATTGTTTTAAAAATTTAACAAATTTATTTGTGAGAAGACAGCCAACGCAAAATTGTATGTAGATTAGAAGGACACATTTAAGGGGCAATTTAGTATATATTTTCATACCTCGAATACAAGTTTTGTTGAAGAAAATAACATATCGAATTAGTAAAGATTTTAAATGGATTTTCATTTCGGTTCTAGTTAAGAAATTTCTACACAGCAAGATGCTGAGATTTGTGTCCTAGTGACTTTACCCTAAAGGTCATGCTGCATGCTTTTGCGGATGTTTGATAATCACTGCAAGCTTCCATTCGGCAATTATTTAATCCACTTTTGCTGCACGATCAGAACACCTGTAAATAAAGTAATCATTGTCTGCATCGATTTTAAGTCCTTGTTTCTATTGAAGAAACTGTAGAAAGGTATGCCGCTTCGCGGGCAAGTATCCTGCTCTTAGACAGGGTCAAGTACCTAGGCTTGATCCTGCACACAAAGCTGTCGTGGGAGCCTAACATTGAGGTGGGGTCTATCGCCCAAAGCAATTTATTGGCTCTATGATGGCTTTGATTTCGTCCATGAACATATAGACTACTGTGCCCCGAAATGATTTTCGCGGCAGCTCCTTCTCTGCCTTTTGTCAAAAAGTTACTGATTTATCAAACTCAATATTCATCACAAAAATATTCAGGCAGCTTTTTGCTACTGCTATGTATCAGAAAATACTTAAATTCTTTAAAGCACACATTAACCTCCATTCCGCAAATCTCAAATTTCAATATGCAAATTTGCATATTTTCTCTTTGTTAAAATTAATTTTTTCTGAAGTTTTATTCAATTAAGCTATAATCCACACTTAAACGCACCGTGAAATCCACCAACACAAATCCATTTTGGCCGCTTATTTGCGCGAATACTACTAACAGACGGCTTATGTCAAATTTATGTTGGATTAGTCGCGAAGAAAGTGAATATGTATAAGAAGTAGTGGAGGAGGAGGAGGAGGCTAAACCAATGAAATGAGTTTCAAACTCACTGCAATTAGTTACGGAAGTGAATATCAAATCCGTAACAAATCTTGTAGTAAATTTGCACAAAATGCGCTGAAGCTGAAGTTGACTGAGAGATAAGCGAGCACGAACTGACGAACGGCTAATAAAAGGAAGATGGAAATAAATGGAAATTTTCATTTTTAATATACTTCATATTCGTAGATATATGTATGAACTTTATACACTTAACTATCTCAAGTAACGCAAAGAAGTTGCAGAAATGTTGTCAAAAGAAAGGCAAAACATCAAAATATGTCAACAACCACTGTTGACTAACTGTCTTTGCAGAAAAATCGCTGAAGCAGAGCTTTGTGAGTGAGCAACAGCAATTATAAGTGAAGCAGTGGCGCTGCAGCTTACATGCGAATGCCAGTAATTAAGCACAACTTTGGCGTTAAGTTAACGCTGTTGACCAGTGTTGCCAAACATGGGCTTTTCCTACCAAAACTGATAGGTTTTTTGTCCATTTGGTAGGTTGGTAGGCTAGATTCGATTTTAGTAGGTTCCGCGACAATAATAGTTATTTGCGAAAATTGTAAAATATGTATATCCAACGGTGACCGTAAAAATATAAATAAACATACCTATTTCGTAAGTACAATATTGCCAATATAAAATATGTACATCCAAGGTATATACTTTATGTGTCTATACTTTAGTTTCAATTGAACTCAGCTAGAAACTACGTATGTTAATACATACATATATGTCCTGAAAAGTGGTATGCTGAAAAGTGATTGTCAATAAACTCACTGAAGTCCACCGTTGTCCACCTGGCAGAGACTTCATGGTAAGACTTGGGAAATATCACTAAAACTAACCTACTGGTCTTTCATTACGGTAGTTAGACCCGTTGCCACACATGTGGCACTAGCCTGATGGCCAAAATCTAAGCAAGTAAAGGCGGGTACCACCTTGAGCAAGCTGCACCGACTGGTCCGCGTGGCCATCACAGGAGATATGGACACCTGACCAACGGATGCACTTTATGTCAATACAGGCATTCCTCCTTTCTGTTTGTAAAATAGGCCTGCTGGAGCGCCCTACGATTGCCCAATATGATCAGCAAGAAAATTGGAAATCTTTTGAGTTATTTAGAGATTCTAAAAGCATTCCTTGATAATCACGAGTTATTCTTCTACAAACTCTACAAAGTCAGAATTCCTGTAAAGGATTGCTGTGAAGTTATATCAACTATGATTGAAGAAGGGTCCCGGGTTTGGTATACTGACGGATCCAAGATTTAGAAAAAGTCTGCCAATTTGCACATACCCAACTATATTCCAGGCTGAAGTCTTCTTAATCGAGGTCTGTGTAAAAGGACAAATGGGGCCAAAATAAATATAATGTCGGATAGTCAGGCATGTTAAACGCCTTAGACTATTTTAAAACGGCATCAGGACAGCTGCAAAACTCTCTTGAACCACTTGGATGCCCAAAATAGCGTAATACTGTGGTGGGATCCGGGACACGAAAGGTTTGAAGGCAACGAAAGGGTTGGCTTTCACCAAAGCCTGGAGCCCAGATGCGCCTGCATGGTCCGTAGCCTTTTGTGAGTTGGTGGAGGAAACCCCAGAGCATATTCTATGTGACTGGTGGTTGGAGTAATTACTTGTAGGGTTAAGCACAATAGATCTTCTTAGGTCACAGCGCGAGTATCCCGGAGGTAATAATAATAATAATAATATGTATGTGTAAAGAGACAAACATTTTTGTAATTTTGTAAAGTAAAATTAATTGTTATACGTAGTTAATTTTGTTTTTGTTGTACTAGCTGAATTTTAGTTTTACTAAATGTTATGTTATCTACATTTGGATAAACAATTTAAAAACTTCAAAAATTGTTGGTAGGTTTTGGTTGGTCTTGATAGGACATTTTGGTTGAAAAAAAAGTTGTCGTGGCAACACTGCTGTTGACTTTCATTGCCGCGCTGTTGCTGCAGCTGCTTATGCTGTGACACATTCAAATGTGTGAGTGTTAGTAATTTATGAAACTCTAAAAAATAGTGTAGTGATGCGCGCTTGCTGCTTGCAGGTGGCATGGCGGAAAGATGCGCACGCCAGATTGTCTGCGTATTACTACATGCAAGCATACGAACAAACATACATACATACATACATGCACATGTGGATAGTAGATATAAATAAAACTCATTATGTAGCTGGTGTTAAAATAAATTTGAAGAAAATTTCACTTTTACGTTTATGATTCCCATGTTTATGCTTTTGCGACAGTTTACTTGCTCTTACTTGCTTGCTCTTAGCATTTAAAAAGTATTAATATTTGATGGTGGGACATTTTTTAGCAATAATAAAACAAAATAGTTTATTTTAGTTAAGCATTAGAAAAACGTTAATACACAGCAGCATATAAATAGTATTGAACCTTAAAATTTATTACACTGAGCAGGGAAAGTATCTCAACAAACATATATGCGTAAATTAGACCAGAGGTTCCCAAAATTTTTTGTCTGGTAGACCCCTTTCAAAACTTTACTTGTTTCGCTGGACCCCTTGCTGCTACATTTCTAACATCCATCTTCCCAAAGCTCGTGAACAAATATGACGATTAGATCTAACGATGTAAATTTGCATTGCGTGTGAGCTCCAAAACTTAATTGGGAGTGGCAAAAATAAAAATAAAATATTTTCTTGTTTTCTATATATTAAAACAATGTGAGTAAACACTAGCAAATTTAAAAAAACAGAGCTCGTAAAGCCATTAATTTACTCTCTCGCTCTGAGGAGTTATATTTTTAAGAGCACTCCGAGCGCTAGCGTTATTTACAAACTCCTCACCTCCTCCTCAAGCTCCTGACAAGTTCGGTTCACTCATGAATTTCTATGTGGCGTATTTGTAAAATAGTTTGTTAGTGTTGATGGCATGATTTTCACTTTTATTTCTCAGGATTTTTAAGTGATACGAAAAATATTTATCACTCACATTTTTAAAAGACAAAACTTGAAACAACAAAACCGCAAAGCTTTTTACGTCAAACTTTATATTCAGAAACTGACACTAGAGAAAAGGCCGGATCTATAAAAATCTATGACAAACAACCAAGCAAGCAAGAAGCACGAAAAGTGTTCCACCGTCTGATCCTCTTCAAGGCAGGATGGCCAAATGGAATTGGTATTTACGCCTCTCACAGTCAGGTGTTTGTGCCACGTGAAGTGATCAGTCAGCATTACCGCAAATTGTCTGCAGTCTCGTCTGCTCAGGAGAGCAAAAACCTAGATAGACTTCCTGAGATTGAAGGCAACAGGAGTCCTCTCGATGCCTCCCAGTCAATGTTGAGCGAACTATTCACTCAGTTTCTGACGGTGGCTTCGACGGCCAAAATGGGGAGTGCTGTAACTGGTTGCGGATCGAGGAATGCCTGGTCTAAGCCAACTGTAGCCCAATGGTCAGATGTCTCATTACCAAGTACTCCCGAGTGACTCACATTAAAGCCAGCTTGTTATGTTTATCAACATAATTTAGTCGCGACTTGCATTGCCGAACTAGTTTGGAAGTCCTTAGATAAAAAGCTGGCCAATACCTTAAGTGTAGCTTAGCTGTCACCTATTTTCCACGACGTTCTCCATGGCCTTGAGGATTTCAAATACCTCAGCCTTGAAAACTGAAGCATATTCCCCACGAGAAAAATGAAGCTTATCCCCATTAACTTCGGGAAAGACCCCAGATCCTGACCCAGAGTCAGTGCTGTAATTAAACCAGAATCTATAGAATCTCTTCAACAAAGGTAATGATGGCGTATTCTGTAGCATTGAAAAGACGCATGTGCTCAAATATTTTCCGCCCGCATTTTCCGCCTCGCCCCATTCTGTGTTATACCAACATCCGTTTGTGTTTAGTATGCAGGTGGCCTTTAAGGCTTCCCCACATATGAAGACACAAAGTGACGGTAAGTGCAGCAGTACGTCAAGAGCGCTATAAACCACTCAAGAAAATTAAAGTTAAATAAAAAGGATATCAAGCAGCCGTTTTGGTCCTTGACTATCGAAACCAGATAAATTTTCGTGGACCCCCACTTACAACTCGTGGACGCCCACAATTTTTTTTTACGCTAACGTAGACCCCGTCGAGTCTCCCGTGGACCCCTATAAGTCCCCCTTGACCTCTTTGGGAACCACTGCATCAGACTGTACCAAGAATATATGGAAAAATATGTTTGCAAATTTTGATATGAATTACCTTAATATATGTGGTTTTTAGCCTAAGTAACATATATATGAAGTTTTATTGCCGTAGGATAACGTGCCGGCTTTTAGTTTAAGTTCTAGTCAATAGCTTGTATTAATCGTCCATTAAAACTTAAGATATGCGCAAAATTCGATATGCTTGCCATATTTTAGCGCATTGAGAACAAAAGCTATAATTAATCTTCCTTTGAATTTTTCTTTTAATTAATACCCATATTTCCATAAGTTGTGTATGCCTTTGGCTACAGTTTTACACCGACTCCGAACGGCGATTGTATTTTTATTATCAGGCCTTGGAATGAAAAATCATAGGCCTCTAAGCAAAAACAAAACAAAAACGAAAACATGCCATGTGGAAATGAACTTAATGACAATTTTTTAACCTAATGACACGATTATTTTTTAATGCCCAACTTTGTCATTTGTCATTTTTGCCATTTAATGCCTAGTGGAAATCGAGCATTATAAGAATGAATCTGTAGGTAAATTTGGGATTTTTTCTTTGAAACGCCGCATTTTTTTTTAAGTCACATGTTTTTCTTTATAAAATGGATATTTGTTACTGTTTTTTTTTCAGAATGACATCCAAGGCCGCGTATAAATCTGGGCTGTTTTGAGAAAGATACGCTCTTTGCCATCAATACAAATTTAGCATCTATCTATTACCAAAATGAAGATAATACGGGCATAAATTGTAATAAACTACATAATTATAAAATTTAGAGTAAACCACACTTAAGCTTTAATGAAAATTGAAAAATTATCCAAAAGCGCCCATTAGTGTAAATAAGCGAATCAGTAATGCGCTACAGACCCTGACACCTTTCTCACATGGAGAGCTAAGAAGTCGTCATCTAACTGACAGTTACTTAGTTCAACCAACCAATTTAAGATTCGTCAAGTGGCAAATGCATAGTTAGATACATACCTATATAAAAAACAAAAAGTAAATTCATAAAAATATGTTTAATAATCACGTGTGTGAAAAATGCGCATTAAGCCTATTTCTATAAACGCACAAAGTAGTTAATGGTTTTCACTTACAGGCAAGGACAGCTGACTGCATGACTGCGAATAAAACTCGAAATTAGTGAAACCTTTAGTGGCAATTAGTTGCCGAAACAATGTTTTTTTCTTTCATTTTCGGAGATACGCATAATTTTGCATGCATTTTACACAATGCATATGAGTTATTGCACTATTAAAATATGTGTATGTACATACATATATAAGCATGTAAGCATTTACTTAACCCCAAGTAAACATAGGTCAAAAATGATGCTTGAAAAGCGAAAGCGTAAATGCTGTCGCGGGTGTTACTCACGACGAGTGATTGCGGTTGATGGTTCAAAGCGGTTTTTTATGCTTAGAAATAATGAAAATACAGCAATGAAAATTAAATTACAAATGGCAATGAAAATTGTGGTAGCAATAGAGGGAAAACATATTTAAATTATTCTTGTTAACCATTATGAGAATTAGGAAACAATGGAATTTATGAATAACTGTGTGACAAAAAGCGTTGTTAGCAAACAAAAAAATAAAACGAAGCATAGCCATTATTAATGTCTTTTTATATTTACACATTTAATTATATGTATATATGTAAGTATTTATTTACCTATATATGTACATATAAATATACACACGTCATGTGTGGGGAGACAACCTTGACATCGTCAACTCAACGCCATGCAATTTTCGGACGCCGCAAACTTTGAAGAACTTTGCCGCGTGCCTTTAATAAGAATTCTGCATTTTGTGGGTGGCTTCCATTGACTTACAAGTTGCTAGTGCGGTTTTTATGTTTAGTAATTGCTGTGGTAGTTGATCATTTAACATTGAAGGTAAAATGCATTACTGGTGTGGTTTTACCATCGAATTTATAGCAGCCGCTGCGGCTTACTAGGTAGCGATTGATAATTAAAAGCGAATATTTATATGTACTCAGCTTGAAATAACTTAAAATAATGCAATTCTTAGCCATTACTTGCAGTATTATGCAGACAGCTAAGGAATTTTAGAAAACCGGTTATTCTAAGCGTGATGCTGTAGTGGCCATGAAATTCTTTAACTATTTGATGTAAGATAACCAAGGATCAATTCTTCTTTTTCGTTTCCTTTAACCACGAATGGGGCATATGTAGGTCGTATAATACTCATGCGCCCCTACGCCATGTTTTGCTTATGGAAATCACTTTGAGCTTCTTCCAGCTTAACCGGAGTTCCGTTGCCTCTCGATCGACTCTTTCTCTCCACATATCGCGCAATCTTGGGGGGAGGGGGGCTGCCTCTACCAATTAGGAGATTTCATTCCAAGGCCTTCTTTGTGCAAAGTGTGGCCTAGCCATTGCCATTTCTATCATCGAATACAGTTGTCAAGGCGCTACATTTTAGCCATTCTAAGCAACTATTCATTTGGTTCAATTAAGAATTTATATGTTGCGGAACCTCTGTGACCTGAGCTACGAAAGCTTCACATCGAAAATCAGCAATCGTAATGGGCAGCAAAGAACTTTCACGACCGGCGCTAAATCTGGCTCAAGCAAGCAATTCCATCTTTTTCCATCTCCGAGTCTCTACGTATCACTGCGAAAGTTGTGGTTGGTTACTAACATCCATGCAGAAACGGGTGGTGTGACGAAGAGTGCCGCATAAAAAGCCACCCTGTAGGGAGGAGGGAGGAAAAGAGGAAGGAAAGAGAGGAAGAAAGATTGGCCCAGGACGCAATTTGCACTAATACATAGCACCATTTGAATACGCTTTCTCTGGAATACCTGGTGTCATAATTTGTCAGTTTCGCCAAAGAAACCAATTATGTTTGTAATGGAGCATTTGAAAAAAATCCATAAGATCTTGGACGAAGCATCTTCATGGTATATCATGCGTTTTGCGTGCCAAAGCTGGGGACTCGCAAAAGTTATGTAGGTGTCGTGAATTGTACCTAACGCCAATTTTGGGTCGATGTCGATCAATGAGCCAATGTCCCGTTATCGGGGCTGTTATCCTATCTATTTTCTTGACTTCTTCAAAAGTTCCTTTACTTTTGTTTTGTAGTAATGTGGCCATATATTACTCGCAGTTTTGCTGAATGGAAGGTTGTAAATGCACTACCCTTTTGATGTGTCTGCTTCGAATTCCTAAAGAGATTCTCCGGTCCTAGCCAATTCGTCAGCCCTATCCCTGCGGCATATGTTCCTATGGCTAGGAACCCAGTTGAGGGAGATACCTACTGACTTAATAATGCCTGGAAGACCCTCCCGATTCGCAGAACTTTGCTTGGAAGCTGCCAGAAAAGTTCGGTAGTTGGAAGGAGAGTCAGTATTGTGTGTAGTATTTAGTCTTTCGCCTTATATGACAACTTGATAGTCGATCCGTTAAGGGAAGGAACCTTACATTGTGCTTGTGGCAGGCCAGTATGCGGCATGAAAATTTTATCAGAAAATGAGGAAGCAGTCAAATGGTTTCGAGACTATTTACATCTGGTTCCTGCAGAGACGAAGATGGAAATCTGGCAAGACTACGGGTTAAATGGGACACCGGCATGTTTTTCGGACCTCCAATCGACCAAGAAGAGGTGAGAAGACAAGTGATGCAACTTGGGAACAACAAACCCCCCGCTCCTGATTTTGTATCTGCTGAACGGTCGCTTTGATCACCATTTTAGCGAAATTTAATCATATGAATATAGATTCGTAGATTTTACCCTCATGTACTTTGCCCAATCCAAAAGTAAGAAGATTCTGCTTTTTTCCCAACTACTCTCCTTGGTGTGGGGTTCTTCGAAAGATTGCATATAAGGTCCTACCGCCGATTTGATGCTAAAGACTAAAGCCCCTCACGAACCAAATGTTTGCACCTTATCCGTGTGTCTTCAGATCTAAAAAATATACCATTGGCCATATTTGCACAGTACGTCGTGAAATATAGCCTAGATAAAAATCGACACTCACAAACTTTTCGTCGATTTTAAAACCACTTCTAATTAGCACAAAAGTGCATACAGCACTGGTAAATATCTAATTCAATTACGCGCATATTAAAATGACGGCGTTCGTTCTGAAAAAGCATCCGAGAAGTGGTCAATCAAAGTAAAATCGAAACAAGTAAGAAAGTCTAAGTCCGGGCGGAGCCAAACATTAAATACCCGGAGCAAGTATTAAATATAGGTTTTTTCACTTTTTTGAAAACTACCGCTGCATGGTAAGCAGGGGTGGTTTTACCCCTATTTAAACATCTTCGATAGAACGTTCAGTTAGACATATTGTGCTAAACTTATGTAGTCATATACGGGCGGTATCACGTCCATTTTCCAAAATTGCAAATAACGTTACTTTGAGTAAATTAGCGTTTCAAGCATTTCTGAAATTTACCGTTATATGAAAAGTGGTGATAATTTTAGTCCGATTTCAATAATTTTCAACGTTTTTCTTTAATGTGGCAGGCACAATAACCATTCCGAGTTTGGTACAAATTGGTAGAGAGATTACCGAGATACGTATGTATGTGTGATCATAAGTGGGCGGTGCCACGCCCATTTTCCAAAATTTTATTATAAATGTACTCCTTGCTAAAGATTTATTGCAAGCATCGAATTTGAAAAAATTAGCTTTACTATTTACTGATTTATGGAAGATTTCGTATTTCTCTAAATTACCGTTATATGTGAGGTAGGCGTGGTTATTGTCCGATTTTAAAAATTTTCAGCCCTTTGGTCTACAGTACCAATATTAATAACTGTACAAAGTTTGGGAGAAATTAGTGGAGCGGTTACCAAGGTATACACATGTAATCATAGATGGGCGTGACTACGCCCATTTTCAAAAAATTTATAATGTCCTTATTTTGCGTATAAAAGTCATTGTAAATATCAATTTTGAGTGAATAAGTTTCAGTAGCTACTGAAATATCTCAGTTTTCGTGTTTCCGACAATTACCGTTATATGAGAGGTAGGCGTGGTTATTGTCTGGTTTTGCCCAATTTCAATACCATCCCATTTTCAATATAATAATATTATAAGTTATAATAATACCCTTGTGCACAAGTGCGCTCGGGTATAAAAAAGGTTTAAATTAGTCACATTTCCAAGAATATGATTTAGTCAGAAAACTGAAACCGAATTCCTGTTCGTTATCAAATTCTTGGGAAATAACAGTTGCGTTCCAAATGCTTCACGATTTGTAGGTTTTTACAGGAAACCGTTCCAGGTGACCACCTTCCATAAGGTTTATTAATGGAGAAAACAGTTGTTCCTGCAAATCCTATAAAACCTGCAAATCGTGAAGCATCTGGAACGCAACTAATGAAGTCAAGCAGCTTTGTGGGAATATCAGAAAGTGTTGGTGAATTCATCTGCTACCTTAGATCCACAATTGTTTGCCACAAAAGGCGGTATCTGATACGAGTAGCTTTAACAAAAGCTTGGGTCGCTTGTTAAAGTGAAGCCCATGATGCTTTGAACTTGGGCCTCAAAATCCACAACTATTTTTCTAAAAAAGTTCTTGAATTTTTTTAAGATAAAAAAATTACCCATAGAAATGAAATAACGCGTATTACATATCGACTGCTGAATGGAAGATCGACCTATCTCGGCAGCCAGTTCGAAAACGCCCTATCTCATAAAAACTTTTCAGGAACGCCCTACTTCAAAATTTGGCTGAAGAACGCCCTATTTCAGAATTCCTTTCAAAAACTGGCTGCCGTGATAGGTCGATATTCCACTCAGCAGACGATATATTCTTCATTAATTTAAATTTAATTTTATGTAAATTTGGTTTGTCCTGCCGGTTGTATTCATTTTGTAATCGATAACTAATTTTTTACTTTCCTTTCTTCTAGTGCTCAATGTCGCCGCCGGCAAAGCGCCAATGCAAATCTCCACCGAGGGCTCAGGTGCTCCCCAAAAGGCCATTGATGGTTCAACATCCGCATTTTTCACACCAGAAACCTGTTCACTAACCAAAGCTGAACGTTCGCCTTGGTGGTATGTGAATCTATTGGAGCCATATATGGTGCAATTGGTGCGATTGGATTTTGGAAAATCGTGTTGTGGTAAGTTTAAATAAAATAAAAAAGAAAAAAAAACTAAAATTAATATTATGTAAATGCCAGAGTAGCGTAATGTAGGTTCTCCGTCCTACTATTTGTCATTTTAATTACGAGATGGTGAAAAATCTTCCAGCTGATAAAATTCAGGGGCATAAGCTGCCCCTCGGTCATTTCGTTACCATAAATATACTATTTTTAAAATCTTGATATCTGTTCCTGCATTGATATTGCGAAAATCAGTTGTTTGCGGTTAGTTGTTACTTCTCTGCAAACTTACCAGACTGTGTGATGAATATGTGTAGCCTGTTTTCGTAAACCCATTACCAATAAATATGGTTTAAAACAAAGGACCAAAAATAACTGTTATCCGGAATTTACAAATAGAAAACCCGAATTGCCCGAATTCTGAAATTTAAGGACGTTGTTTCATAACCGTTATTAGAAGAAAAATATTATTTTATTTCGCCAATAAGAGTTATAACCCAAGGTTTACTTTTAACGTGTTTTTTTTTTTTTGATAACAGTTATATAATACTTTTCTTCTGCATATAAAAAATGTTTTTGTAATGCAAATAATTTCATGGTATAGTTTAATGTCTCTTAAATCTGCAACAAAACATTTTTTTCATTCGGACACTCACTTTCAAAGAGAAATAAAAATTTCCAAAACACTGCAAAAATTTTCATTTGTTGATCAAAAAAAACTATTTGGAATTTTGCAACAAAAATTATACAGTGTATTGATCGATGTACCATCAATATACCCTCAGGATGAAGTACCTTGTCAACAAGTTTCCCCGGAAACCCAACGTAGAAGAAAGAGTCGGGAAGGCAACAGTAGCCTTAAATTGTGGCCCCATATTGGCAAGCACTGGGGTCTCTCGCCGGAAGTAGTTGATTAGGTCTATCAAACTATAGCTAAGCCAATATTTAACCGACTTAAAAAAAAATGAGGAGGTTGTCTATTCGTCGGAGTATTTTTTTTTTCTATGTATGTTACCGCATAACTTTGGATCACGTTAAGCGATTTTCATAATTCTTTTCTGAATGGAAAGGTGGTACCGCAGACCCTTACTAATTTAGTTTATATCCAATCATTGGATCATGAATAAATTAACGGTGCTCTTAAATTTTAATATGAGAATTAAAGCCGGTTCTGTTTTTTGCTTAAAACTTACTTATACTCGTTTGGTGGAACGCACTGAGCAGGACCTTCTTGATACAGCCGCTGGATGTAGTACAAAGTGCTGCCATAATTGGATTCAGTGAAGCACTTCCAACCATTACATAGCGGGCAGAGCTGGTGTTGCGCGCGCCGCAGATACGCTGGGTGTGGTGGGCTTTAAGTTCGCCTCGAGCTTTACACACGGCAATATTTTAAAAAGCTTAAAGTGCCTACCAACTCGAACAGGCCACTGCACGACGATGTTGGGTTCGAAGGAATCTTTCACCACAGATATTCCAGTGATGGTTCTTTCAAGAATAGTGAAAGATTGTTTGACCTCCTTATCGACCCCATCGGATTACTACACTATTAAACTCATTTGGGTTTCTGGTTACAGCGAAACCGCTGGAAACTACATGGCTGTTGAACTGGTAAGATAGGGAAACCTTGAGGAAGTGCTTCTGGGTATAGTAAGTCTGGATATTCCCCTGACCTCTACTGCAGAACAGATGAATGTTTAATCGGCTAAGCGTGTGCTAGGCGAAGACCTTAGAATGCACGGTGGTTAAATTACTTTGGCCAAGTGTTGATCGGAGGCGGTCCAGTGAGCTCTTGAGACTGAGCAAGTTACATCTCTCGCTATGGATAGGAGTTCTATCTGTGTGATAGGTAGGCATACGGTAAGGCTGAGTGTCATCGATGACCCTTCCTGCACTAGGAGGATGAGATGGAATCATAGAAACACTTGCTGCTCTGGTAACTACTTTCCCCGGTAAGCCTTAGGTCGTTTAAGGATCTTCGTGGTGTTTCTATCCTCCGCCTTCTCCTTCAGGCCTTCCTGTGCCTTCTATCCATCCTCTCTAAAGGACATGCAATGGACAGCTTGACTCAATTTTTAAGTGTACCTCCGCCGCCGGAAATGGCCATGAATTCTTACCTAACCTAGATCAATCACTGCTTGCGTTCTGTTGGTGGCAGGAGTGTGTTTAATTTATACATTCTGTGTTACCAATCCAGCGGACAGAATTTAGTACAACAGCTTTTCCCAGGAGGGTTCCACTTTAGTTTCCATAGTTTTTTCTCACAACCATTTGACTCCGCTATCTGAACTTTTGCAATAATCTCCCTCTCAAAGAGAAGAAAATGGAATCGAGACTATAATGCGTTCGGCATGCTGACCTCACCCGGTCGGTGCAATATTCGATCTTATCATGATGACATCTTGAGAGCAGAACTCTCTGGGCATCAAGCATTCGACCAAACGCGGAGCTATAATGCATCCACACGTCCTTTCTTTCTCCTTAAATTGAAGGAACTTAGCTCAGGAAATTTCTCCAAATCGACAGACGCGCTCGTGTTAGTATTGCTATTGTTTAACCTTACGAAGTTCCAGAAGAATGCTGAAGCTAAAACGTAATGATCAAAACTTGCTTCATTTAGCATCTTCCCTTTGACACACTACAGACCGTTATCGGTCGACTACACCAAAATATTCGCTTGGCTTTCACTTTATTTACTTACAAACTCTTGCACGAATATAGTTTCGATCAAGCAGCCCGCCAGCTAGCCGTACAGTCAACAAAGTTAAAATTATGTGATTTTTGTTTACCTACAAAGCACTGCGACCAATGCTAAAACCATTTATAGTCAACTGCTTTGTTGTTTTTGAAGATTTTGTACCGTTTTTATTGTTTCGGCAGCAGGGAATTCGATTTTCTTCAAGCTGCGCGCGCATCGGTATTATGGCAGTGGTTGACTGTGGTCTACACAATTGTCGTCTGCGCACTGGCTGTTGCGAGTTGTAACTATCGACTTCATCGCTTTGTTATTGTTTTGTGACTCATACACACTAGTTTGTTGAGGTCGGACGCGGTGAGTGGAGGATTTTTGTATGCATACGTACGTACATATGTAAATGGGCATAGATGCTACCAAGGCGGCCACAACTGCCGGTGTCTGTGGTTGCTCCATACAATTTATGATTACTTTCACTAAGCGACGTATCTAACTGTGGTTATTGTTGTTTTTATTTTTGCTGCTGTTGGTGGAACAAAAAAACCAAAACAAACGCTTACAGTTATTGTTGGCGCAGCTAAAGTTTAGTTGAACCCACTAAGTTCGAGCACAAATGCCACACTTTACTGTTTGAGCCAGTCAGCTCAGCTGGGTCATTGAACTCCAACTGGTGGTTGCATGAAGTGTGGACATTCCTGCTTAACTCACACTACTCATTTATATATTTACGTATGTGAATTTAAATTTTTTTACACCTTCTCTTTTTCCAGGCAACAAACCGGCTACCATTGTTGTGCGCGTCGGTAATAACCGCCCTGATCTGGGCACCAATCCGATTTGCAATCGTTTCACTGGTCTACTCGAAGAGGGTCAACCACTGTTTCTGCCCTGCAACCCCCCAATGCCTGGTGCATTTGTCTCCGTGCACTTAGAGACGAATATACCAAATCAACTATCCATTTGTGAAGCCTTCGTCTACACCGATCAAGCTTTGCCCATCGAACGTTGTCCCACGTTCCGCGATCAGCCACCCGGTGCGCTGGCCTCCTACAATGGCAAGTGTTACATTTTCTATAACCGCCAGCCCCTAAACTTCCTCGATGCGCTCTCATTTTGTCGCTCTCGCGGCGGCACACTCATCAGCGAAAGCAATCCTGCGTTGCAGGGCTTCATTAGTTGGGAACTATGGCGTCGGCATCGCACTGACATTAGCTCACAATATTGGATGGGCGCTGTACGCGATGGCACAGATCGCAATACCTGGAAGTGGGTGAATGGCGAAGAGGTGGCGGTATCTTTCTGGAATCATCCGGGTGGCGATGAAGACTGCGCGCGTTTTGACGGCTCGAAGGGTTGGCTCTGGAGTGACACCAACTGCAATACGCTACTGAATTTCATTTGTCAACATCAACCAAAGACCTGCGGTCGTCCTGAGCAACCGCCAAACTCGACTATGCTGGCACTAAACGGCTTCGAAGTGGGCGCACAGATCAACTATTCCTGCGATGCTAATCATTTGCTTGTGGGTCCAGCGACACGTACGTGCTTGGAGACTGGTTTCTATAATGAATTCCCACCGGTTTGTAAATGTAAGTAAATGAGAGTTGAGCTGTGCTGTCGTCGTAGACTAAAATCATTTTCCTTTCATAGATATCGAATGTGGACTGCCTGCTTCTATTCTACATGGCTCATATGACCTCATCAATGGTACTGTGGGCTATCTCAGCGTAGTGAAATATTCATGCGCTAAGGGCTTTGAGATGATTGGACGTGCAGTACTGACCTGCGACTTCGATGAGCGCTGGAATGGCCCACCGCCGCGTTGTGAAAGTAAGTGCTGTACTCACCGTTCCGATTCTTTTATGTTTTTAAACTTTTCTTTTACACATTTAACTTAACTCTATTAGTTGTTGAGTGCGACACGCTACCAGGCAATTACTACAACACCATTATATCCGCACCGAATGGCACTTACTATGGCTCAAAGGCTGAGATCTCCTGCCCGAGCGGGTACCGGCTCGAAGGACCACATGTGCTTACCTGTTTGGCTACTGGCCAATGGAGTAGCGCTTTGCCTCGTTGCATCCGCCTCGAACCCTCTACGCCAGCACCTACGCAACCTCCACCACCTCCACCTACACAGCCACCCACATCATCACCGACTGCACCATCAACCACTTCTTACAGGCCACGGCTTACCTCAACTTCAAGACAGCCATCTTACAAACCCACCATCAGTACTACACAAACGACAAGTACCACACAGCAGCTTGATGCTGTTGGCGGCGGTAAGTACAAAGCAGATTTTGTGCGAAAATCTTTATCTCCAGCTTAAAACCTTTTTTCACGGCAGATTCCGATGAGGAAGTCACTTATATTGTGCCCGGCACTGTGCGTGAGGAATTCCCGCCACGTCGGCCTCTTCGTCCGGTCACTGTGTCTAAGCGCCCTAGCACCACGCCGGCCTACTTCTCGCCTACCACTTCTACCACCACCAGCACGACACCGCGACCACGTATTTACGCTCCTGTGGAGTCTACCACTCGCAACACTCAGAATATTATACTTAATGCGCATCCACAAGATAATGAGATTACGGACAGCGTTAATATTCGACATAACCAGTCGCCGAATGTCAATATTCCATACGCTGTGGATAATGTCGATCGCAAGGAAACCAAGGAGGCTAAACTCAATTTGGGCGCCATTGTCGCTTTGGGCGCATTCGGCGGTTTCGTTTTTCTAGCTGCGGTCATTACGACCATCATCATTTTGGTGAGAAGGTGAGTGGCACTTCTTTTTCTACCTTTCGTATCTTTGTGAATTGCGTTTTTAAGAATGAAGAGGGGTCGCAGTGTATAGTAGTACTGAGCTTTAGAGAGAATCTTGAGCATTCATATGGCTGCGAACCCTCTTATTTATATGTAAATATTAAAATTAGTTACTAAACTGAGAATTTAGTATAAAATCCATTATTTACAGAGTTGTTTTGCACTACAGTAACATTTGTTGCAATTTAACAGAAAATATTTATATACATTATATAGTGTAGGCTTCTCATAGTCTGAGCAAAGCGAATTCCCTAAGACCCGATTCAAAATTAGTTAGTGAGCTAGGAGAGCTACCCACCGGTGAAGATAAGTGTATTCAACTTTATTACCTGTACTGTAGTAGCTACCTTAGCCGCGTAGTTAGAGGTGCGCTTTGCCATTCGACAGGCCACAAGTTAGGTGCCTTGCAATGGAACTTCCAATTGAAAGAACAAATTATTCAAATAGCGGTGACTCCGCGGCTAGCGATGACAAAAAAACCGGGTGTATTACGGCCATTGACTGAAGTAGAAGCTTGGGTTTAGCATGAGCCTTCGTCCATAATTGCCTCCAATTTGGCATCTGCAGAACGTTGAAAGCCTCACCTCGCGCTCCTTATTGGTTGTGTCAAAATCAGCACTTTTACAATGTCGGAACCAGTACTCACATCGTACATACACAAGTATCGTGATTGCCCACAATCGACCATAACCTCAACTTCAAAGAAGTGTTTTTTCGATTTTCAACCGCAATCCGACCGTGGATGAAACATGGATCCGTCACAAGCAACGAAGACCAATTAACAGTCAAATCAGCTGTATTCTCTAGAGGAGCGTTCACCAAATAAGGTCAAAGTAGGTCTGTCGGCCAACAAAGTCATGGCGACCTTAGAAAAGATAAAACGATTAGCCCTGATGATAAATTAAATTTTTGTTTCATTCATAAAAACGACCGCACTTTACGAAGAAAAAAATGCTTTTCTACAAGGACAATGCATAGCCCCAGTTACCATTGCGCGAATTCATAACTAGGGCTGCGAGCTGCTACATAATTCTCTCCGACTAGTTCACGTTTCAAAAACGTCACTAGAGTAAAATTCGAATTTTCAAAATCTAGAGAAAGCGTATATTTGGAGAGATTAAATTCATAGCCGAAACACTCTGCTGGATTTATTGAGCTGAAATCAGACTCTGTTGAGAAATTAAAAAATTTCTTGTCGAAAAAATTATGATTTAAATAAAGTATCACTGATTTGTCAAACTGACTTTTCTTTAGTCTATGACAGTATTAGTTAAATGCCTCGACGACTACTCTGGCAACACAGGATGTATGTACATATACAAATGCTCCATGATTTTCTGGTATAATTCGGGCTGTATGTAATTTGTAAGGTATATTATTTCGAGCTTCAGCTCTGGGGTGCTCTCTTGCTTATTGGCACAGACTGTACTTTTTTCGTATCCCCAGAAAAAGAAGCTCAATCGCAAGATCTCGGCGGCGTTTTGACCTCCTTCTTACGTGAGATAATTCACCCTGGTAACTTCGTTCACAATGGAGCTATTGTTTCATGTGCTGTGTACCAAGTGGCACCGTCCTGTTGAAACCACATATTGTCAAAGTCCATGTCATCAAATTTAGGCCATACAAAGTTAATTATCATATCACGATAACGTGCATTCACCACGAAATCGTTGCCGACATCATTTTCGAATAAGTGTGGTCCAATGACTCCTCAACCCAAAAACTAATGTCTCATTGTGAGTGCAAAGTTTTTTCTTAAAGGATATGTAGATTTTCAGTACCCAAATTCAGCACTTTTGCTTGTTAACACATCGCTCATGATGACGGTTGGTTTCTTTTTAACCGACTTATAAAGAAAGAGATTATCAATTCGTCGGAATATTTTTTTTTATGTATCTTACCCTATAGCTTTGGACCACGTTGACCAATGTCTTTTTTTTATAGGAAAGTTGTTGCTTGAGAGGTGTTTCCATACTAATTTGGTTTAAATCGCATCATTGGATCGTGAAGAAATTAACGATATTCTTAATTTTTTATATGAGAATTGAATTCGGTTTTTTTTCTTAAAAATTATTTGTTTTTTAATCGGTATGGACTTCTTGTTCTTCAATTTCTATGTCAATTGAATTTTTTTAGGTGTGTAAACATAGGTTTTTTGTTAAAATCCGCTGAACGCTGATGTTTTATTTTTGAGAAGTTAGCTCTCGGTCCAGTGAGCCCCTAGCACATATGCGCATGGTGAGAACCCACTTACTGAAACCACCATATGAGCCCTGCGAAACTGAGAAGTTGCCACATTCCTATTTTGGCTATGTCAGTTAAACCTGAACCCATGAAATTGCCTATTCTTCTACAGGGTGTGGGCAACTTGCAAAGCTGTTATTCATTTCTGCAACTTCTACAGAAGTCGTAATGGGGCATCCCTAACTCTTCGTGTGCCTTCCGATGGCAACATAGCTTATAAGAAGACCCATGTGGCTAAGTCCCCTCTGAAGACCTTTCGGTCGTTTCTCGTTCCACGTGGCACGTATGCAGTTGCATGGCTAAACTCCCCCAAGACTACGAAAGTTGAACGGATGTGCCCTCACTCGCAGTTATATTTAGCAGAAATTAGAGAAAATAGTTCTAAGCTAAGTTTCTAGTGCTTTTGAAATACTATCAAACCGGCGGGCGGCGGTATACCTTCTCAGCAGTTTTGCATCAACTGGAGTTCTATTGATATTACCACAGCAAATACAGATTGTAAAAAAACGCATTTAAATCAGGGACCGAAAACAAAGGTATGATTGAAACTGAATGTCGTTATCGTAGTTCTGTTCAAATAAAACAAAACGGGAATAAAAGTCTAAGAAACATTCTCTCGAAAAACAAGAACTAAAGTCACAGAAACTTTCTGACAGAGAACAAATCCTCTCTGAACTATTCGCGAGGAGTGGAAGCGAAAACAATATTTTTGTCATAGCGCTGCATTGGTTTGAAATGTTTGAATATTTACACTAATCAAAAATGCACTGAAAGATAATTGTGCAAATTAAGTAAGACTTAAACCACAAACTTTTTTTTTTGGGTTTGGGAATTCTGCAGTGCGACTCATGCAGAGCTATCTGGTTGGCAGAGCTCAGCGTGTTAGAATCGGCTCTCAATCATCTACGCTAAAACCACTACTTGCTGGCGTCCCACAAGGTTCAATATTGGGACCGTTATTGTTTAGTTTATTCATAAATGACATTTTTTATATTTGCCAGCATGTGGACATGCATGCATATGCTGATGATGTACAGCTCTATCTTTCAGCAAATTTCGAGAATGTAGATGAACTTTGTTTTAAGTTTAACAATGACTTAGCATCCATCTCTTCCTGGGCGTTGAGAAATGACCTCCGCCTTAATAGTGAAAAATCATATGTGCTACCTATTTCTAAGAAACACAACAACTCGGATGTTCCGCAACTATTTATTGCCGGTAGTTGTCTCAAATTTGTGTCAAAGGTGTCAAATCTTGGCTTTATTATTAACTCTAGCCTTTCATGTGACGATCACGTAAACTCTGTTGTCAGCAAAGTGTACAGCATTTTAAGAAATTTGAGAATTACTGCCGCCTACACTCCGGTTGACGTTAGGAAAAAACTTGCGTTACAGTTAATGTTACCGATCATATGCTATCCCGTACTTGTCTACAGCAAATTGAATTCTCAATCTGCCCATAAAATTGATGTAGTGTTTAACCACATAACACGCTACGTATTTGGATTGGCGAAATATGACTATATCTCTGGGTGGAGGTCGCGTTTGTTGGGTTGTGAAATCTCCGAGTATTGGAAAGCCAGGAATTGTATATTTCTATGTCGACTTTTGCTAGATAATGCTCCTAGCTATCTCTACAATAAACTAATTTTCGCTAAATCAGCTCGAATAAACGATAGTACCATCATTGAATTATCTAGCCTTTGTAAGGCTATTCTTTGTCAATGCTATTCGTATCTGGAATCCCTACCTCCGTTCGGAGTGGATTAAATAAAAGCAACTTTAAGAACACCATCTATACGTACTTTCGCTGAACCAAATATTTATTTATTTTCTGTGAGTCTGGGCTTCGCTATCTAAATGTTTAACTTTCTCTTGTCATCTGTGTTGATCTTTGCTACATATGTATAATGTGATATATATTTTATTTTATTTTTGTTTTAAGTAATCTGTATGTATTTTGTTTTACTGGTATTTTTAATCTCTGTTTTGTACTATAAAAGATCTATAATGCTTTTTCTCTTTATAAATGAAATGAAATGAAATGGAAAAAATGAAAAATTGTTCCATAAATGGACAATTCATCCTAAAGATCAACGAGCTGGAAATTGAAATAATCAAGCTTTCACTGAAACGACGGGACGTTTTGTCGGTCCCGGATTTAAATCCTTTTCATGCTACTCAAAATTACTTTTTTCTGAGAAAATCTATAGTTACTATTTAACATTTTAAAAAATTGATAAGTTAATACTTTCATTTGACGCCATTCAATCGATATAACCCTAAATTATACAGTTCTAACCAGTTTTGCTACACCAGCAATACTACTCTTCTACTGCTGTTACCCTGTATCATACACTTTGTTTGTTGTTTCAATAGTTTTCAAACGCCACCTAATTAGTAGATATGCCACTTTTCATAAACCCTAAGTAATTTTTACGCTACTAATGCTCACATTTACAAATTTCGAAATCCCAAAAAACCATTAAACTATATCCATACAAATTAAGTTTTATTCCTCTGCTAAAACAATTTTTTCGCATTCATGCGTTTGTAATCTCGTATTGTTGTTGTTGTATATTGTTGTCATTCATTTAGCACCTCGAACAGCAGGCGGCACAATGCAAAATGTTATTGTGTCAACCATATCCACAGGTCACGACTACCATTCCCTCCACCCATCACCAATCGTAATTCCACCACCCAATACAGCAACGCCTCAATGCATGGGGTGCATATTTCGCGTTCCGGCTATATCAGTCCAACGCGACTTTACGATCAACACAGTAGCATCAGCTCATCGACACGCTACGGTGGTCCACCCTCGCTGTGGTACAGTGTCTTGGCGCTGCCCTTCGACGATCAGAAGTTAGGACGGCGCGAGTTAAACAGCTACGGACGGGGTTTTACGGCGCGTGCAGGCTTCTTTAGCAGTTATCCGACGCTAGAAAAAGAGGAGGAGAGGAAGGCGAATGTGAAGCAAACGCCAAAAACAATTGCGACAGTGGATGAAAATGATAGCGACAAATATGCGTAGAAGTGAGAAGAAGAAAAAGGGCGAAATCCAATAAGAACTAAGAGAATTCAATACGAAGAGACGAATGCACCGAGATTAAAAATATACATATATAATATATAAGTTTATATTATTAAGGAATATCGATTGCAGACGAATCGAGTTAATGTGCCAAAGAGTTAAAAACTAAAATACTCTACTTTTATAAAATAAAAAGCAACAAGATAACGAAACGAATTTTTTAAGTACAACGCAAAGGCCATATTTTTTATCGAAACAGAAAAAACTAACAGAACAGAACAGAAAGAATGAGAAGCAACCTTTTTTGCATCTTACCAGCGTACAACAGACATGTAAGCCACATACATATGTACTTCAACAATTACTTACATACACCATGCAATATGTATCGTTGATTCACTAAGGAACAATACTATCATGCAACTGGGGGAAATTTTAGAACTAAAATAATATATACTTATATATGAATTCATATTAAGCAAATGCAATGCTGCCGCCTTGCTGTTTTGTCTGTGCACGCCACCAAACCGAAACAAATCCGTAATTAATCAAAGCCATAGCAGCACTTAATCCAGTCACCCACTCATCCATGCAAACGTACAACAAAAAAAAAAAACATTTGTAGAATTATTAAGTTTCTAATAGCACGTAATTTGTACCCTTATTGTAATTTTTCACCTATAAGTACCTATGAGTGTATGTGTGTATATTTATTGTGGAAGAGGACAACCAATCATGGAAAGCGGTACGAGTACGCAACAGTCAAACACTTAATCCCAAAGCCATTGGTTTTTTGAACATACGCACGCCACAACCATCCACAAAACAGTCACATTTCACATTATTCATAAATGTCGGTTTTTTTTGCTTTTTTCATGTGTTTTCTAAAACACAAAAAAAAAGACAAACACTTTCACTCATTCCTGTATGTATGTACATATGTGTCTAACATTGTAATGGTTTTATTAGAAATCTGGTAACCACAGCACGTCCTGTATGAATATCGTATTTTTATTTGTGTTTTTTTATTCTGAACTTGTGGAGCGTTACTAATTTCTACTCTCTCTCTCTCTCTCTCTCTCTGTTTCTCTCTTGTACTTGACTCAAACAGAAATCGCACTACCCAACACTATCGCCATCGCGCCTCACCCGACTGCAATACAGTGGCCTCATTCGATAGCTCTACTTCTGGCTCACGTAACGGTTTGAATCGGTAAGTACCCAGTTAGGTACATACTTATTTAGTTGAAATTTGTCTGCTTTATAAATACAGTCCAGCTATAACTTCACCGATTAATTTGTAAAAATCCTCTATTATGCATTTGATTGTTGGAGAGAAAGCTTTGTTAAAGTTAATTTTCCGTTCCTTTGCAGTTACTATCGACAAGCTTGGGAAAATCTGCATGAATCTGCTTCGAAGAGTAGCACTCAACATGCTTTACGCCGCAAGGATACACTCGATGCCCCCAACTCGATGCATTCACGTGATAATTTGCGTGAGAATATGCAGCGTTCCAGGGAGAATCTCGATCGGTGAGTATATGTAAATTGAGTTACACTTTCTGAGGGAGATACATAAATCTAGGGATAACAAGTCCAAAAATGGAGCACTATGTAGATGGCTATTTTTCTTTTTTGTCGCTGTAACCGCCTAAGCGATTTTGGCCGAGTCCAAAATAGCACGCCAGTCGTTTCTCTTGTGTTGGAAATTATTTTGGAAATACACAGTGAAGCGAAGTCCTTCTCCATCTGGTCTTTCCAACGCAGAGAAGGGCTTCCTCTTCCTCTATTACCAGCATCGTTAAGTCGTCTGCGCCAACGCGCAATGGCCTATAGATCTTGCACCATACACCAGCACAGGCATGTTAAGTAACTTATAGATTGTGATTTCTGTACGACGAGAGAGGACTTTACTTTTCAGTCTACTACTCAGTCCAAAGTAGCGCCCGTTGGCAAGAGAGAATTTAAAGTAGTCAGACATAGCGGCGTATAGGCAACTCCTTTTAGTGCTGTCGAAAGCGGTTTTAAAATCGACAAATAGACCGAATGTGTCGATCCTATTCTCGCGAGTCTTTTCCACGATTTGGCGTTTAGTGAATACCTGGCCTATGCTGGATGTATAAAGCCACTCTGATAAGGCCCAATCAGTTCGTTGACGGTGGGTTTCAGTCCTTCAAACAATGCCCTAGATAATACCTTGTAACCTATGATTAAAAGGCTGATCCCGCGGTAGTTGGCTCGTCTGGGGGAGTCGCCTTTATTGTGGATTTGGCAGAGCAGACATAAATTCATGATGCATGCACCTTATCAACTCCTCACTGCCGTACTTGAATAGTTCGGCAGGCAGGATGTGAGTTCCAGCAGCTTTGAGTTTTTCGGGGGGTTTTCCTGTCGGCAAGCATTTCAAGATCTTCACACGGAAAATACGGCTCGCTTCCCTCTTCAGTTCTCTGTAACGGATCGCATCGTGGCCCTGTAGGCGGCATCTTTTTTCTCCGCAAATTCTTGACACTCCTCATCGTACCAGTTGTTCTTTCTTGTCTTGTTTGGCGCTGTAACCGCCTAAGTGTTTGTTGTTCTTTCGGGCTGGCTGAAATCCGACTAATTCTTCGGCGGCGGTACTTAATGAGCGGGGAATGTGGGTCCACTGGTGGCGTATTTCGGTTTGTCGAATAGTGCTCTCAGAGAGGAGGGTCAGATTCGAGTGGCGAATAAGTTGGCCGTCTGTTGTGATTGCAGCCTTCCGACTTTAAGGTTAAATTAGTGGTGACATAATCATAACCATACAAAACAGCTCTCCAACCAACCTTATGTCGAACACTGTATTCGATTAGTGGTGCCACACTGTAACGCCATAGCTACAACCATAGACACCGACCCCAACAGCTGATATCTGAAGGGCGAGTAATAACGTGTTTCCAGACGTTCAAAAATATATATGGTTCACAGCCAACGGTATATCATAAGTCGCGAATAAATATTAACCATATTTCAACTCACCTAGTCTTTTGAAAGACTAATGTCTTTCGTGAGAAAAAGTGTCGATTCTGGCAACTATCTTGAAAGCTCTTTTATGTCTTTCGAAAAACTAATTGAACGGTCTTCTAACGAGGAAGTCCTAGCGTTACTCTGTTAAAAATTAGACTCAATAAAAAATATAAATATATTTCTTTTTAAGAAAATATAAACTAAAAATTCATGAAAATTAAATAAAAAAATAAAACAGATTACATAGAAAAAATTTCAAATGAAGAAGTTGGACAAACTAAATTAAATAGAAAACATGCTATCCTTTTGAAAAACAATAAAAAATAAAAAAATAAAAATAAAAAAAAAAGGTTAAGTTAAAAAAAAAAATGTTCGTAAAACTTAAATTTAATAAAAAAAAACGCTTTTTAAGAGAAAGTTAAATTGACAAAAGAAATAATTAATTTAAATTAAAAAACACAAAAAACTTACTTATAAAAATTTTATGAAATCAAATTTTATTTTTCTAAACAATAAAATTCACAAATTAAAAAACAATACCAAAAATTCACTTAAAAATTAAAAAATAAAAATAATTAAATGTAAGTACTAAAATAAGTTTCTAAAAATTCAATTAAAGTAGATATATATTTACCTTATTAAAACAATAAAATTTAATAATGAAAAAGAATTAAAACTTTATTTAAATTAAATAAAAGAATCCACTGCCCGAGGATTCAAACCCCGGATATCTCGAACAACACGACAATACTTTGCTCAGTCGGTCATTGCGACTTTTGGAGCAGCGCGTGCAAAATGTACATATGCATGTATACATGTGCATTAGGGTGGTCCAAAAATGCATGTGAAACAGTAAAGTTGAAATTTTTATTTTTAATAAAAAATCATTAGTATTAAAAAATGGTTAAATAAACAATTGGCTATGTTTATTGGAAGTCTCCTGAAGAGAACCAGAGTATTCCGATCGAAAAATATTGATTTTCAAGAACTCTATACCATTTCTACGAAAGTGGTTTTTTCCATATAAAATACATCGAAAACTTTGAGCGCTTTGAGCGATCTCCTCTAAATATTTTTTGATTTGAAAGTAAAAATTTAAGGCTATATCTTTTTCGGTATAGAACAATCCTAGGGGTGAGAGCATTACTTACTTTACTTATTCATCTCCATTTAACATGCTCAAGAGATGCCGGTCCAAAGAGCATTTCACCAGGAAAGTTGGCATGGGGCCTTTTTATTGTAAGACTTTAGTGGCAGAATAAACAAAATCTTTCAAACTTTGTCTTACAAAAGACTTGCAATCACCTATAAGTGTAGCACTAGAAGTCAGGAAAGGTACACCTACCCTCTGCTTACTGGGCTACATCACCATTTTAGCAAATTCATTTGAAACCGAGATATATTTTAAGCCTTACACGACGAATTTCAATCGCGCCGAGCGTGTGTCTGCCGTTTGTCTAAAGGAATATGTCGATATTTATCTTACTTACATACAACTAAATACAATGATCCGAATGCATTCATATATATTTACATACATTGTTTTCTACATTTCAGTGTCGGCCGTGAGAACTATGGCATGCGCGAGAATTCCGAAATGGTCGTTTCTGATGTGTGTCTAAAAGGTAACAAGCTTAAATTTAATTACTTCAGTTTATCTGAACTAAAACTTTTTCCTTTACTCGAAAACGTGCATAGGTGAAAAGAAACGCCATCATCACCACCATCACAAGAGCAGCACACGCAATGGCGAATATCGAGATCAATCAGCTGGCAGACGAGAACATCACAGACACAGCGGCGGACATTATTGACCAACCATGGTGATAACCATAAATGTGGAGCAATAAGCCAATGCAAGCATATGTTAACATACTTATCTATTTAGCTACAAAGAAGCGAAGCAGAAAACAAAAAAAAAACTACATCTTTTCTTAAACAGAAGGAACAACGAACAGCGTTATTTTGATTATAAGTTATTGCGAGTAAATTTATTGTTAATATACCGTTTTGTTGTGTGCAATTTAAACTAAGTAATTTTAGTGCAAATACAAAAAAAAATTATAATAATTGCGCTAATTTATATTAGTAACATAAAAGTATGTAAAGCAAAACAAGCAGTCAGTCAGTAGGTTACCCCCCCTTCCAATGTCTCGTCAAAAGTTAGAAGCTTACATTATTCATATTCGCAATGGCGCAGCGTATTGCAGTTGAAACATAGCAGAATAACTGTATTTTTTTTAGTTGGAGTAGAGCTTTTATTTATAGCTAGTTCTTTTATTTTTCATTTTGTTTTAAAATATTTAGTTCAAGTTTAATTAGTTTTAATCTGTGCACAAAATGAAAAACAAGCAAATGCGAACAAAGTGAAATTTCCATGCGTCTTCCTTAACAGTATTTCCTCGCTCCTCATACGCGCTAATTCAATCTTTATGCAGCAATTTCTTTTTTGCAATATTTATTTTCTACAAATTATGAGTACCTTGGTAGAGCTTAATATTCGTACGTTTAGGCTAAATCGATTTATTCATAGTACTCAAACAACAACAAAAAAAAAAACAAAAACAAACAAAGAATTTATAACTTTCTTACATCGAAAATGTTTATATCCCCATCTGAATTTACTATTTATTGACATGTATCCCAACAAACTTCAAGCACACACCATGCATTTAGTTGTTAGCGAAATAGTTATTTTATAATTTTAAATATACATACATACATATACATATATTTGTTAATTAGTGTGCCATTTCCGGCAACTTACACATTAATTATAAAGCGCTATACTTATAAAAATATGCCTACTTTTATATGCATACATACACAATCGTAGATGGTAATGTACTTAATTGCAAAACGAAACTGCATTTGTATACATACGTATGTATCCACTCACATACCTACAAATATCCTTTGTATACAAGTAAGTTTATTATGAGAATGCATTTGTCAATAGTAATTCTATTTTTCTTTTTGTTTTATGTAAAAAAAATAATAATCTGTATGTAAGACGTAAATTTAAATATCCAAATTTATGTAAATAGTTTAATAATAAATTATACAAAATAAATATATAAAAGGTACAATCTTTTTATTCAAAACTAGCTTGTTTCGCTTGCGGCCCCGCCCACCTAATATACGGTTTAATAATATGCCATCAAATTTTACAGCTACACCTCAGTGTGTTATACCTAGCGCTCGTACATTTTTACGGAAAATTTTCTAGGTGAAAATGTCTACAAAATACTTTTGAATTTTTATATATTTTTTTGCTGGCTGCTCACAGTGTTTCGACTATATGGAGGCAGGGGGAAAAGTCATGACGAAGCCGAACATTAAATACCAGGCGCAAGTATTAAATATAGGTTTTCCACCTTTCCGAAAACTACCGTTACATGTTAATCAGGCGTGGTTTTACCTCTATTTCAAACATCTTGGCTAGTATGTTCAGTTAGACTTAATGAAATAAAGTTATATAGTTATAAGTGGGCGCTACCACGCCCATTTTCCGAAATTCCGCAATAATCTTATTTATTTTCAAGAGATTGTTGTGAGTATCAATTTTGAGTAAATTAGCGTCCTCAAATTTCGAAATATCAAGGTTTCCGCATTTCTGAAATTTACCGTTATATGAAAAGTAGGTGCAATTTAAGTTCGATTTCAAAAATTTGCAACGTTTTGCTTTTATGTGCCACGTCCAAATTCATGGAACGGCTACCGAGACACACATATTTGGACATAAGTAGGCAGTGCCACGCCCATTTTCCAATTTTTTTTTTATTTCTTGCTAAAATTTTACTTCAAAAATCAATTTTAAATAGACTCGCTTTAGTATTTACTGTTTTATCGAAGATTTCTTATTTCTCTAAATTATCGTTGTATGGGATGTGGATGTTGTCCAATTTTAAAAATTTTTGCGGGTTGGTATGTTTTTACAGGACCGACAATTGTGCCCAGTTTAGAAGAAATTGGTGAAGAGGTTGCCGAGATATACATATCTAATCATAAGTGGGCGGGGCTACGCCCATTTTCCTAAAATGTTTAAATATTTTTATTTTCCGCCTAAATATCAGTGCAAATATTAATTTTGAGTGAATAAGCTTCAGCACTGGTATTCTGCTGGAGATTTTTAGCGATCAAAATTAGCGATAGCGAATGTTGGAATCCGGCTGCAGCAGTTGCTAATCGCAGTTTTCGTTTTTATGAAAACTACCTCTCACAGACGTGGATATAGTCCGATATCGCCCTTTTTAAATACCATCCACGTTAAGATATCTCAATTTTTACTCGAGCTATCGTCTGCATAGATGGATGGACAGATAGTTGCTATTTCGCAATAAAGCTTTCCTAGCTTGACTCGTTTGATATTCACATTTCAATAAAATATTTGTCCATTAAATTGATTTTAACTCTTTGAGCACCTTCTTCAAGAATATTTTCAAAATAAATCATTGTTTAACTCCGTTCATTTGACTCGCACATTGTTGTAATATATCTTTTGATTTATTAATTTATTGAATAACTCTCTCCAAGAAACATGATTTATGTTATGATGGTAGCCTATCTGTATGCCGAGCTTATTTGAAATACGTTTAGCCGTTTAAGCGAAAAAGTGCAACAAACGTACTCAGTCACTCAAACACTCCCTCACTCACTTACTCGAAAACTTTCACATGTACATATACTCGTAATATTAAATAGTAGAAAAACATTAAGTAGGATGAAAAAAACACTAATTAAAACCGCCGTCTGTTTCACGGAGGTAGTTTATTCGACTCCTGCATTTCTCATTGTTTAGGCGCGTCTGCTAACACCAGGCGCCTAAATACATGCTATGTACTGCTGCATGTGCAAAAATTTCCTTTATGCAATTTAGGAAATTTTTGAACATGCACTTCTCAACTGGCATGTAATTGAACTTTCTTAAGTTTTAATTAGATGGCTTACAACCATGCAGGGGTGGTAAACGAACTTTACCATTGGCCACAGTGCCTACCCACCATTTTTGAACCAATAAATATTTTTTTTACTGAGTTATTCACTCATACTACACCAAGTACAACTCAGCTGCGTATGAGCATAAGGGGATATGCAGATTTTATGCAATTCTCCTCAAATATCTCCTCGCTAAACTTATTAACGTAATAAGTCGCTATCATTCCCAAACGTGGTCACTGCTCAACCAGCTGCCAGCATTAACTACACCCCCGGAGTAATCTTGCACTCGGTAGAAAGCTACGGTTTACAAGCCAAATAGTGGCTCTGTATGAGTGCAGGCCGAAGTGGTACATTTATGGTAACTATTAGCTGGGCGAGCCTACCCGGCTACTGCAGTTGGATCATAACTAAATTAATGGTGAACGAGCAACAACATGTGCTGCCGTCACATCTCTATCTCCCTCAGGTCAAGCTTATGTACGTCTTAGTTGACTTATAGTGCGGAACAACCATACAGGGGCAAACCAAATAAACAAATGCACGCACAAAAGGGAGGTGACAAAAGTTTAGCAACCTGTTGACTCAGTCGGACTAGGGGGTCGCTGGTGGAGGAAACAACAGCACTAGGCATAGTTACTGTACGGCGACCAGACTGTTAAATTGACAACAAGACAATATGAATATTAGTGTGGCCAAAAAATTTGGGAAAAATTACTGAATATCTAGGTACGCCCAAAAATTCTTAATATTTAAGGACAGAACGGGATTAAGCAAATAAAAGTAACAGAAACAAAACCTTATTTGTTGGTGCACCCGAGGCGAGATCAAACCAAAAGGTTACGAACCCACTCTCACTCTTGCCCGAGCCGCCGGGGATATCTTTAACCGCCAAGTGACTGGGTTCTGGCTACGGGATGCTAAATTGAAGAGATAGGGAACACAACACGGCAACAACTGCCGACAACAGTACGTCCAAACGGGGACAACGAGACGTGTGTTTACCACGGGTTGCTCCTGCGGACTTATTACCCCAAAGCCCGGTATCGAAACAATAACTCTTTTCGCCTCGCCGAGGGGCCACTCCTGGGCTGACCTGTCCAACCACAGACAAAGTGCCTCTCCTGGTGCTTATGGAAATCGTTGCACTTTCGAAAATCTTTGTTTTTCTTGCTTTTTACACTCGCCTCTTTTCCTCTGTTAATGCTTCTGCCCCCTCGCGCAGCTACGAGTTCGGCCGCCACAACGGCGCATACAAATAAACACCATGGACTTTCCCATTGCCATCATTCGGCGGACTCAAAACGGCCGCAACAAGAGTAAAAAGTGTCGCCCTTTTGTGTTTTTAACCGACTTCCAAAAAAGGGGGAGCTTATCAGTTCAACGGAATATTATTTTTTTTATGTATGTTAACGCATAACTTTGGACCACCACCAACCGAGTTCGATAATTCTTTTTGCATCGGAAAGGTAGTGTCTCACAGGTGGTCCCATATTAATCAGGTTTAGATCCGATCATTGGATCATGAAATATATATATATATTGTTTTTTTAAAGTCGGTTTTTTTTGCTAAAAATTTGTAAAATATTAGGTATTCTCCAAATCTTGCAAAGCCATTGCACGTAGCACGGATTGCATGGATTGCATAACTTGCAAACACACAACAACAAAATACATGGGAAATAACATTTCCTATCGCTGCAAAATATGCAACGTCGAAATCCATAGGGCTATTCGCGATCCGGTGCAAATGGCCTAGCATCATTGCAATGCAAATTTGTATTGCAAATTATTTGCAATACACAAACAAAATACACGCATTTGCATTTGTCATGGCTTGACAAATTTGCAATACCTAAAATCCATAGCATAAAAATGCTATGCATTGCATTCATAAACAAAACCAAAGCTGATGCACAAAAATTGTTTTGCAAAAGCTTTACCATGACAGTTTAATAAAGGCCGCTCACAATCCATGGCATATTTCTGCAATTGCATAAATTTGTCAGCTCTTATGCACCGAATCGCGAATAGCCCTCATGTATATATTTTGCAAAATAGCATAGCAAGATAAATGCGACCCTGTGCTAGTTGTTTTGTTGTTGGAATTGCTCAATATTTCTCTGGTTCCTCTCATCTCGCTCACTTCATTTTTTTTTCTGTCTCTTGTTAATGTATTTGATACATAATTTCACTGCTTCCCAGTGGGAACTAGGAGCACGTAATAATACCTTATTAGCAACTTACTCTTCACCTGGCAGTCATTACCATTTCCCTGCCGAACGTCCCTTACTTTTGCAAAGGCATGGCCGCCTTATGTAAGTAGGAATTTAGAATGTACATTTGGTATCAGACATACTTCTGAGCCGCTTTACAAAGTAAGTTACGTGTAATGCAGAGCAGTCGCTCGGAGTAGTTCGGTGCTTGGAAATAACTTCGGCTGCACGTTATTTTGCAACTGACAACGTAATGTGTCTTCGGAGGTGTTCATTTTGCCCTTTACCAGTAGATGACATTGGCCATGATGACAATTTTGGTACTAAAAACTGAAAGAAAACATGGCTTACCTCGCAAGGTGCTTACCTATTTTCCCAGTGGGTTGCTACCCATGCATGCTACCACTTTTCAATGGGGTGCTCTCGTACTCTTCGAAATTTGGAATAGTATTTTTGCATTTCATGCAATCCGTGCATTGTGCAAGACTTCGAGAACACCCCTATTGTAAATTATTGTAAAATATTGTAAACAATTCTAAAATATACCCCTGTAAATATTTACATTATTTACAACAATTATTTACATTATTTACAAGCACAACCCTGCTTTAAGCTGAGCTTTAATTAATACAACTAACTGCCGTTAGTTAGTCGGCCGCTGTGGTGCAGTGGTAAGCAGTGCGCGCTTCTACTCCACAACGCCTCGGTTCAAGCCCTGATCAAGAAAAATCGCAAAAAAATATAGAAAAAAGGTTTTTTTCCTAACAGCGGTCGTCCCTCGGCAGGCAATGGCAAACCTACGAGTGTATTTCTGCCATGAAAAACAGCTTCTCATAAAAATACACTCGCCGTTCGGAATCGGCGTAAAACTGTAGGTCCCTCCGCCTTGTGTGACAACATCAAGGTGCACGCCACAAATCGGAGGAGAAGCTCGGCCAAACAGTAACATATGTGCAAGCGACAGTCTATTATTATTAAGTGCCGTTATAATGTCAATTGCATCGTTCGGGACTTTACCACTTATTTCATTTCTGCTTCGAATCTTTCGCAGACGAACAATATATTTTTCGCACGAATCGGTGAAGATAGCTCCTGTAACTTCCATGCTCGCTTAAAAATTTAATAAGATTGTAATATACTTCACGATGCTTCCATGAAATCTATCCTGTGTTAAATGTTTGCCTTTAAAAAAAAGGGTCCCACCGATGCTGCCATATTTGAAGTGATGCAACTCTCTCTCCTTCCAGCATTCTTCCTTCTCTTTCACCCTTTTCCTACTTTCTGAACCCAGCTCTCCTTTTTTCATCACCTTTAATGTTACCATTGGCAGAATACCGATTGTTTATGCTTATGTCTTGTGTGGTTTCTTATAGAGCTGCCCACATTTAGGAGCATGCTCAGCAAAGGGGCTTCGAGACTTTTTGAGTAACATACTTGCAAAAGCTAAGTACTTAACGTGCCGACTTGACCTTAAAATCTGCAACCTCTAGTTTTTCCGGCTCACAACCGACACCGTTTCTCTTTTTTTCCTCCGCTACCGATAGAAATAAAACTTCGTAAAACACCACTTTACAAAGCACATGCGCTGTGTTTTACTAAAGAATGCAATACCTGAGCTAGCTTTCAAGGACTTCCAAACTTTTGCTGCAACTAACCGTATTAAAGGCTTCGATCCGCCCTTGCACTCTTTGTCTTTTATAGTTTTTCCGAGTCGATGATACCACTAGGTTTAGCGCAAGTTGGTTTTGTGACAATCCGTTCTCAGTGAAATGGCTCAACTTAGCAGAAAGTAGTAAAAGTTTTTCCATGGTATCTAAAAGATAGATAGAGTGATAGGATCCAACGGCTTCGATGATTGTGGTAATTCTAGTACTCGTTTTTTTGCCACTTCTCATTCCATGATTGCTCATAGGGGCTACAAGTACGCTGAACTTCTGTTGCACCCTATCATAAATGGCAGATGGTATTGCTAAAAAACGGACTGGTCACTTCATGGTAAAAACTCGTAACTGTGATCGTCTCAGATTACTTTTTTGCTGTGAATATGATGTATAGCGCTTTAAACATTTATTCCACTCTTGCCACACCTTCCTTACGATTTGGAGGCTTTTAAAAGCAAAGATTGAGAGCCGAACACCAAAGTTTTTTGACATCGCTTCCGCCGGATTTTACCTATTCGCGAGAATATTGATTTTCCAGCAGAAAGTCACGGCTTAGAATTAACGATACTCTAGCTTTGTTAAGGAATTTATGTACACTCAACACGCAATCGGTCTACCATCCTGCTTTTGGCTTGTTTCTAGGCCAGGTTTATTATAAAAAGATTGCCCTTTCACTTATTAAAAAGCTTATTTGGCTCCAGCATCTTAATAGATATCAGTAAGCAATTACTTATATTTCATGTTTTGTGCTTGTCGAGAAACTTTTCCAAAGCTAAGGTAAATCATGCTGGCAACACTGCCCAAAATGCTTACTAAACACGCTCCCAACGAATGTCGCATAAAAAATTCAAAATCAAATTTAAAAAAATATTCCGTTGCTATAGAAGTTTCCTGAAGTATTAGATATAAACAAAAATATGTAAACAAAAAACATAAACAAACAGCTTTTTCAAACATAACAATCAACAGGTGGCCCTCAACTACTCGTTGGTAACTGACAACGAAAACGTTGTTGCCATAACAATTTCTAAATAAAAAATGTTGAAAGTAGTCGTAACAACGAGCAAAACGGCAACATTGATTTTTTTCATTTTAAAACATTTTCTCAATGAAATCGGTTGAAGTTTACGGAAAAAAAAATTTTCTCTGCAAATTTTTACAAGAGAAAAATACATACATCTAGCAATTATTAGCAACGGCGGAAGCCACAAAAGCCATCACCCAAATAATGGCGGATCGCGCAAAGATGGAAAAGTTCCGTTCGCATGCAAAAGAAATGGAAATAAGATATGCACCGTTAAAGGGCAAAAAGGCAACAATTGCATCGCAATCAAGTCGACGCACGAGCATGCACGAAGTCAAACCAGTGCGCTCAATAGCTGCGCCCTCGTTGAAGACGGGCGCATCCCTCATACCAGATTTGAATAAGTTGATCAGTAGGGTGCGTGAATTTCCCGACGATCGTTTCATCTATTTGACTTATATGCTAAGCAAATCGAGTGAATATTTCACGCCATACAGTTTGATGTGAGTATTTAGTGGATTCTTCAGTGTTTTTTTTTTTTTTTATTAGAGAGTTTAAGAAGGCTTGCGGAAGTCTTGCGTATGTAAAAGTGTTTGCGAATCGCTTGTGATAATGCAAGCAATAGAAAAACGGAGGTAGGAGAGTCCATTTGGTTAAGTGAAAGTGAATACGAATACAAATTCGAATACGATTATGATTACTAATCAAAATTTATTTAAAGAACTGCCTGCAAGACAACATCTAATCTTTTATTGGTAGAGACCTGCGGATCCAACTTAGTTTTGAAGTCAGTGACGGACCTTACTCTCCTCATAGCTACATACATACAGTTGGCTGTGAGTAAAAGAGTCATCTTTAAGATATAGTACAGCCTTCCACAATATCTGTTCAAGAGCATCAATAATCGTAATGGCAAACGCAATTATGACTGCAAATTGGAGCGTTTCATGTTGAAAGGCATATAGTTTCGAAATCTTTCGTTTGACACCAATATTGAAATATTTCACACAACTTGAATATATTTTATTTGTATTAAACTTTCAGAACAGGTGGCGAACCCTTTTCAAAAATATATGTAGGTTGTTTTATTTAAGTAATTAAGATTAATAGTTGAGAATACAAAAGTATTTAAATGGCACTTCTTCAAATTGAATTAGCAAACTCTCGCCGACACGTCTTTTCGGTTTAATCGCCGTCGTTCAACTCCCCTCGTCTTTCGTCGTTTTTCAAATCGTCTTCTCTCTTGCGTCTTCTCGTCGATACATGGCTGTTCACGTCTTCTTCTTGTTGAATGTAAGCTTCACAATATATTCCCACATATATTCAAACTATAACCTTCTTAAACCTCTTTCGTTTGTTCCTGGGCCATTTCATCCAAATTCAAATCACCTTGTACCGCTAAGGAAGGCGCCTTTAACAATGTTAATTTGGCATCCATATACTGCTCCATGGCGGCCGTAGGACTGGACCCACTCACCACTCTCTGGATCGACAATATGTTGAGCACCAGAAGCATCATTGGCTCCCTGGGAACAGCAGAAGTAAAGAAAACGGTCACACGTGGAACCCCTCAAAAGGGGGTGTTATCGCCCCTGCTGTGGAGCCTCGTGCTTAACGAATTCCTGCTCCGCACATCGAAAGTCGTCAAGATCGTTGGCTGTGCGGATGACTTAGTCATTTTGGTCGTGGAGAAATTCCTCTCCACGGTCAGCGAGATTCTGCAATCTGCAATTAACGACCTTCCGGGGTGGGCAGGAAGAAACCGTCTAGGGTTTAACCCCTTCAAAACCGAACTTGTTCTGTTCACCAAGCGTTATAAAGTAGACAAATTTCAAACTCTGTCCCTCAATGGAGCAAGCCGGGAATTGCCAAAAGAAGCGAAGTTTTTGGGGGTTATTCTCGACTCTAAGCTTTCCTGGAAAAGCAATACCGAAGAGCGCAGAAAAAAGGCGCTCATTGCGCTCTACTCCTGTAAGGCTACGATCGGGAAAGACACATTAGACAGATTCTCACTTATGGAGCGCTGGTATGGTGGCAGGCGGTGGACACCAAAACCCATCTACTTAATCTGCAAAAGGTGCAACGACAGGCATGCTTATGCATAACGGGGCGACTTAGTCAACGCCCTTGGCGGCGCTAGAGACACTCCTGGATACGTTAAAAGTACCGCAGCTAAAAGCGCTCTACGACTCAAGGCGTCTAACAGGCTGCGAACAACTTGCACGGGTCACGCCACAATCCTCGAGAGAATGGGGGTGAAGTACAGTAGCTGTGACTATCAAGTCACGGAAACTGATTTCAATCGGAATTTCGATATCCATTTTCCAGACAGAAGTGACTGGGAACTTAGTATTGCTCTTAGGGATGACGAAATACCAATTTTCACAGCTCGACGAACGAAGAACAATGAGTCTATTTAGGCTGTCAAAGCCAAACGTTAAGATTCTCACAGGAATACTAACGGGACACTGGACCATTGGCCACATGGCTGCTAGGTTCGGAGTACCGCATAACTATTTCTGTAGAAGCTGTAGAGATGAGGAGGAGGTAGAATCCGTCCAGCACTTCATTTGTGAATGTCCAGCACTCCGAATAAAATGCCTCAAATTTCTTGGGGACCGTTTCTCCGAGAGCCTTGATACCTTAGGGAAGCTCCACTGGAACGACTGCTTGGATTCGCCAGAGAATCGAAAGGGCTCAAGGATATGTAGGGATAGGCATAGGGAAACCCCCCTGGGTATCGCAATGGGCCTTTGTGGCCTCCGAATGAACTCTTATCGGAGCCGCTAAAAGCCAAGCCCTTTAATTTAACACCTAATTTTTGAAATTCGAAAGAATAATGCAGATTTGATGACCTTCACGAAAACTCGCTCTGCGTATTATGTACATGCATACATATGTGGCAACTCTAATCAAAAAGTTTTTCAAACTTATGCTGGATTTTCAGTGGGCATTAAATTGCAAAAATTTGTATGACAAAGATGGGCATTAAAAAATAATCGTGTCATTACGTTCAAAAAATAGCAATTTTCTCATACATAGCTTGGATATAATTTAACTGAATTAGACTTTTCCAACAGCTTTCAAGCTAAAGTATTTGCAAACTAAAAGCTTCTAAAAATCTCTGACATTGTGGTATTGAAATTAGCTGATAAATTTCGTAAGTTGGATTTGACTTTTTAAACGGTCGGCTATCCTGCGAAATATAATTTAGAAATAAAGCCTTTTCAAGCCCATTGCGATTGATGCCCCCCTTTTAATCATTCATTTCATTACTTATTAATTTTAATCCGGCAAACATAACAAATAAGAATTTGGCCTAAATAATTATAATTTTAATTTTAATTTAACTTTTTAAACAGGTGGCAACCCTTTAAAACACTTAAAAGTTATTCTAAATGTTCTAACTAAAAATGTCTTAAAACTCTCTACTTGACACTCATATTTCAATATTTCGTATAAAATGTTCATAGTTTAGCTACATTCGACTTCTCAAAAATGTGGCAACCCTCTTCGAAAGTATTTTAAAACTGAGACTATCAAATATTTTTCGTCATACAGCGTGATACATATTTCAATAAATTGATCAATTACATTAAATTTAACTTCGAAAACAGGTGGCAACACCCCTCAAAAGTATTTTCAAACTAACACCTTCTGAAATCACTTTCGTCTAACGTTGTAGTACATATTGCAATTAAGTGGTAAATCGAGTTAAACTGAACTTTTTAAAAAAGTGGCAACACACTTACATATTCATATGTAAATTAGAAATAAATCCTTTCCAAACTTATTTCGATTGCATGTCCTAAATTTTAATTTCTAAACAGGTGGCAAGCCCCTTTAAACACCTCAAATATCGAGCCCTAACCGCCAAAATAACGTAAGCGACATTTTTTTCAAAATTTTCTTTTTGATGCAGAAATGTATCTAGATGCTCTAGGAATATTTCGGCATCAAAAAGAAAATTTTGAAAAAAATGTCGCTTACGTTATTTTGGCGGTTAGGGCTCGATATATGGTGCATTTCAAAACGTCTAAATACAAAGCATCAGTCTCTTTTATTTCTAAACCGCACTAGAAGAAAAAGTATAACTTGCGAAAACTAGCATATAACGATGGTTGCGCACATATGGCATTACAATCTACTGAGGTTAAATATGAATATGAATACGAATATGAGTTTTAATATGAATATGAATATGCGTACGAATATTGAATATGAACATGAATATGAATATGAATATGAATACGAATATGGATACGAATATGAAGATGAGTATGGATATGAATATGAACACGAATATGAATATGAATATAGATATGAAAATGAGCATGAATGTGAATATGAATATGAATAGGAGCATGAACATGAATACGGATATGAATATGAATATGAATACGAATATGAGTTTTAATATGAATATGAGTTTGAATACGAATATAAACATGAATATGAATACGAAGATGAACATAAATATGAATATGAATATGAATTTGAATATTAATATGAATATAAATATGTATTTGAATATGAATATTAATGTGAATATGAATATGAATATGAATATGAATATGTATTTGAATATGAATATGAATATGAATATGAATATGAGTATGAATATGAATATAAAAATTAAAATTAATGTGAATATGATTTTGAATATGAATATGAATATGAATATGAATATGAATATGAATATGAATATAAATATAAATATGAATATGAATATAAATATGGGTATGAGTATTGATATGAATATGAAAATGAATATGAATATGAATAAGAATATGAGTATGAATATGAATATGATTATAATACGAATAGTTCAGAACATCGTTATATAATAAAAGAAAAATTCTGAACAAAATTCATACAAATCAAAATTGGTCGATTCCACCCATAACGAATATGCACATTCTACAATTCTTATATTCCAGGGAAGTTCAATATGAAGATCTACCGAATAAACATCACTACTTCACCATGAGTCGTCACGGTGTAACCTATTGGCATTTGTCGGAGAACTTTTTCACACCGCTCACTCAATGGCAGCAGGAGTTTCAACAATTTCTAAGCATAATTAAAATACATAGTTTTGCTGTGTTTCGTATGTGGAAGGGTTTCAAGGTGTGGGAGAAGACCGTCAAGTGGCGCAAACAGAACGATGCACGCGCCTACCTCAGTGATCACCTATTCATTGCAATACCACCGTTAGCCAGAGCAATTCTGCAATTTCGTGCCGATATTGTACAGCTGAACAAGCTATCGTTCGTTAATGTTGCAGGTGAGTGGAGAATACATGAAACTCAACTTACAAATTTTGCAATGACTTTCTATTTTTTACATTTCTAGTTATTGAAGAATGGCATCCATTCTACTTTCTGGAGACGCAGATGCGTGTGTATGAACGCATGAAAGCTACGCTGCGCGATTTTCGCGAACGTTCCAAAAAGATGTTGTGTAAGTATTTTCACTGGAGTAGACTAAAAATATTAGGTTTTAAATTAATTCTTAATTTAAATAACTGCAATAAAGCATTTAAGCTTAGCATTAAAGAGTGCAGAAAAAAAAGAGTTTAAAATCTTTTCCACTCTTTCTCCCATTTAGTTGATGCCTGCACTTCTGCCATTGTGGAGCGTGGCTTCTTTCCAACAGACGAGATCAATTTTTTTCCATCCATTAAAAAAAATGAAGGAGGCAATGAATTTTACAGACCGTGCGAAGAAACGCAATTTTTGCAAGATGCTATCAAAGTAAGTGCAAGATAAACGATTAAAACGAATAAAATGTCTATGCTTCGATACCACAGTTCCAACGCTGTGAATACGAACTAGGCGATCGCTTGAAATCCTCTCAATATCGAGAAATATTCAGATAGATCGTCTATAATATGCGACTCAAACTTAAAGTTTCTCATCTGTCGTTAAATTCAATCCCCGTAAAAATATTTTCAGCTTCTTAAGTTACTGTGACAATTTGATGTTCCACATGTTGCACCAATTGACTGCCAGCAGTTTTCGTCGTTTGGCCGAGTCAATGGAAGCGCATCACATGGTAGGGCCAACTAAGGAGGAGTTGCAGGAGAATCTAGCCGTAAATGTGCAAATCGAAAATCCTCGACCGGAAAATATGCCAATGGTACTAAACACAAAAAAAAATTAACTGAATAACCACAATATAAACCTTTAAATTTTCTCACTACAGAATCCCTTCTTCATTGCTGAGTTATATATGCTAACAGATCGTATAGATGTGGAGCCATCTGAGTAGGTTTGATTATTTATAAAAAAAAAAACATTTATGTACTTAAGAATGTTTAATATACCTTTCACGTTACTAGAGAGTCATTGAAATACATTTTCCAACGCATTTGCTCACTCATATTGGAAACGGTTACTGAAATGGAGAGTTTTACCGATGACAAGACATTCAATCAATACACAGTGTAAGTTCAATAAAATTCAGTGAGACTATGTATGGTTAACTCACACTTTCTTTTCATATTTCTCTCTCTCTCTCTCACTCATCATTCTACCATTTCTTCTTTCACTCAAATCTTCATGTCAGACCTTCAATCATGGGCCGCCAAGAAGAACGCTTAGCAATGACCGCACCAGATCTAAATTTCCTTCTACGCACGGATGTACGATTTCAGAATGAGCGGTAAGTGTCGCTTAACTACCTCACACTTTTTTTTAGTGATTTTTGTCATTCCCTTTACAGTAAACTCATCTTCGCTTACATACGCAACGCTTACGAGAAGGCTATGCTCTATGCAGCACGTTTTGAAACTATACGAAACAATTATGAGATCGATACGACTACAGATCCGAAAACGCTTACATCAGAACGAGGTAAACCTTTTATCCGCTATTTGTTGTTCATTACATCATTCTTATAAGAGTTATTCTTCTTGAATAGAATTAGAGGCACTACGCACTTACTGTAATCGTTATACCAACAATGTACGCGCATTGGATGGCATTTTGTCGGTGGTTAATTTGGGTCTATTGAAGTTGACGCAAACAAGTTTCAAAGAAACTGTCACGCCGATTTGTCAAAGTCTATCGAACGTTCTGAATGCTTATATACCAAAGTGAGTGGAAGAAAATGCGTTTTCTTTAGTATTTCATCTTTTTTTTTAAGATTTGCAGAAGTTTTTGAACATAAACCAAGGCCCGCAAACCCGCTCCGATTTTGGTTTAGTTCTGCACGAGGACAAAATGTAATTTGTTCCCACAAAGAAACCGAATGGGAACAAAAATATTGAGAGCAGTTTTAATGAGAAAAAAATGAGAACAAAAGTTTGAGAATGTTCCCTTAGAGAACAAAATGTAAACGAAACTCTCGGAAACGTTCCCAAGAAGAACAGAATGAGAAGGAAACTTCGAATGAGAACGAAAGTATCGAGAACTTGTTCAAGGAGGGCAAAATTAAGAACAAAGGTCTGGGGAACGTTCAACTGGAGAACAAAGTTTTGAGAGCTTAACATTAAGAATCAGATAGGCGTCTGCGTTTTGGGGTGAAGAATCGCTTCCAATTCGTTCTCTGTTAAAACGTTCCTGATGCTTTAGCTCTCAAATTGTTCTTCAAGAGAAATTGCACTTTTGTCACGGTTTTTTTCTTTATTATAATATTGCCGAGACTTTAGTTCCCATTTTGTTCTTTTAAAAATGTTTCCGATTATATCGTTTGCATCTTGTTTGCTTTGGGAACGTTCCCCAGGGTTTTGTTCTTACATAATTCCCCTTGAGAACATTTTCGACAGTTTTTTGCTCACTTTGATTCTTGTGAAAATAATCTCGAAGGTTCTCATTTTGTTTCGGGGTTTCAAGCGTTCCTGGAAGAAAAACTACGAGAGTGACATTTAGTCACAGGCAGGGACGGCAGTCTTACTATACATCTATATAAACCTGTAGAGCTTGAACCATACTGAGCATATTAAGTTCAAAGGGGACACCAATCCAAGTCTCGTTAGATGGATGGTGTATAGGTAAATTCAGTTGAAGAATCAGCATGTACTCAAACAGGTCTAACGCAACTCTTATAAGAGTTACTAGACTCAAACCAGAATGAAGGAATAAATAAAATTTGAATACATAAATTTTCACCATGCCCTAGAAGGCATTGCCCGGGAACTTAAGGCGACTCTAATGCTTCAAGTTTCAAGTTGTTTTAATTCATAGACGTGAAGAAAATCCCACAAAAAATCGAAATACCTCTGGCCAATGAGTTTCACAGCCTTCATACCAAAGGCTCTTAAAGGACTATTACCCATGCACATCAGATGCCTTTTTTTGGAAATTCTATATTATCGCAGCTTTTATGTATATTAAGAACAGGTCAAAAGAAACCGTGGCATAAGAAATTGTGAGATCCATGGATCAAAAAGAAAAGCATTGCGCATTTCCTGACCTCCTCGAGGAGGCTTTTACCAATATAAAAAACGAAGCAAAAGGCATAAGCATAGGTCGATTTGTCGACAAGTTCAAGTGGTTTAAAGATGCCAAGGAATCACGACAGCAGATAGTACTAGAGGGCACAGAAAAAATTTATTAAAATGGCGCATACAGCGGATAATACTCGGGCAACACTGCTAACAACCAACCATAGAAATACTTAAGAAATTGTTTTCGGAATTCTCTTAGCTCAATTTAAAATAGAATCCTGTCTAGAGCAAGCTAATTTATCTAACGCAAAAGGAGGGATATAAAGGCAAAAAGATCAGGTATTCAGGACTATGGTGAATGGGAGTCTACAAATACTAGAGCTGAGATTTTACCAAATTGAATCGCAGCTGACCAGATGCAATGTGGGTAATGAGCTTCACAACTGTTGCCTCCACTATACATCAGAAGTCTTATATAGCCTTAAAATTATTATCCAAAAGCTATTATGGGATTTATGAAGACACTTTAGACTATTTTTAATAAGCCAATTTTTCGAGTATTTTGTGAACTATTTTCTAATGCTGGAACATAACTTTATCAAAATAAATTCTCTGTAAAAATTCCCAAAAATTTTATTTATTATTATTTGAGGAAAAAAAGCGAGCTATATAGATTAACTGAGCTGGTCCCATAAAAATTCACTCCCTCCTTAGGCCATTTAAGAAGTAAGGCATTTTAGAGGGTGTCATGTTCCTGATTCTCGGCGGATACTCCATAATCAGTTTGCTTAACCTTTGGCCACTAGGCCAGTGCTGCATATGTGATAATCGGTTTAGTCACTGTAATGAGTGAGTCTCTGACACCCTTGTTGTTAACATCTCTCAGATGTGATTTCCAGTTGAGCCTTTTGTTCAAAGTTATTCCTAGATACTTCGCGTCTGGCGATAACCAATGTCTGAAATTCCCGATGAGGGTTAAGTTAAGCTGACTTTCCCCCTTTTGGGTCAAGGGGTCGATGGTGGACTTTAGTAGGTTTATTAACATACCCTTTTCAAAGCACCATTTCTCAGTGAGTTTTAAGGCTCATCACCACGAGTATTAGGAATATTATTTCCTGACATGGCCTTGAGTTTTTCTTCGTATGATGTGCTATCAAAAAAAAAATATGTACTAAATCTGAAAGTTATGTACCAGTGTACCAAACTGGAAAAAATGTACCAAAAATTGCACATTTCGCCCAAAGTGGCAACCGTGGGCACTACCCTAAGTTGTGGCCTGCGGAAAGCTGTAGAAAGTAGATGAATGAGAAGTAAGAAGAAATTGTTCATCTACTCTGTACCTATATAACTCGGCATCGGCTGTAGAATTCGGCATCTGATGACGATATAAAAAGTTTTTCGTTTTCGCGATTTTCCATTTTTTTGGTTTTTAATAACAATTTGCAGCATTTTCCTCAACCTTACATGTTTCATTTCTAAAACTCCTTTACGAATCTCTAATCCATTACAGGCTAGCTGCCGAAGAGGTGGATCGCATCACACAAGAAGCGCACGATTTTATTGGCATCATTAGTGCAGAACCAGAAACTACTTTGGAAATTGTCGAGCACATACGAGAGCTGGAACGTATCGATGAAAATTTAAATAAACTTTTCGAAGCGGTTGATTATGCGCACGATCTATATATGATAATTAAAGAATTCGAGATACCATGCGACGACGAGCGGCGTGAAGACTACATGGATTGTGAAGATTTGGTAAACCGAGGTAGCGAGCTTCTGAAAGAAACACAGGCAAAGCGTCCGGATTTCATAAACCAATTAAATCAGCGCATGCTGGCAGATATCGACGTATTGAGAGAGGAAATACACGACATAGCGCTTGGTGTGCAAATTTCCGAATTATTGGATGTAAGTAGCTGAGATAACTGTTAAAATTTCGGTACTAAAGCTACTCCGTTTACATACATATAGATAAATACAGGCAGCAAAAAAGCCAAAGGCATACTGGATGACTTGAATCAGCGACTCAGCGCTTGCAAGGAACGCGTGGAAGAATACATTGGCTATCAAAAGGAATTCAAGGTATGTATTTTGGGAGTTTTGGAAACTTAAATGAAGTGAGCAGCTGCAACTGAAAAACGAATACTAATTGCAGATTGACATTTCACAATTCCTTGAAATGGATGATACATTCCTTGAGATAAGAATGCGAAATAATCTTTGGCAATCGCTGGATGAATGGGATGCAGCTTTGGATAGTTGGGTCAACATGGAATTCAATCAATTGAATGTGGAAGAAATGAATAATCTGAACATGAAAATAATCAAAAATTGCTTGCAATTTGAAAAATATCTACCAGAAAATAACATCGTACCAAAAATGAAATCGTCCGCCGATGAATTTAGAGCAAAGCTACCTGTTATTGGATTCCTGCGCAATCCGCATTTCAAGGCGGTATGTAAGATTATGATTTAGTACACTTGCAAACAAAAAAAAAACAATGTATTTTTGCACTCTATTTTCTGTGCTTAGCGTCACTGGACCCATATCGAGAGTACGCTGAATATACGCGTTTACCAAGAGGAGGGCATACGCATATCCACCTACGAGACAGCTGGCGCAATGGAACCAGAGAAAGCGGCACAGCTGATGGAGATTTCATCACAAGCCACAGGCGAATCACAGCTCGAAGTAATGTTAAAGAATATTGAAAATATATGGAAGGAAACCGAATTGACGATCGTGAATCATCACGATCAAAAAGATGTCTTTATATTGGCTGGCACGGAGGAATTACAAGTAATTTTGGATGATTCAACTGTGAATATCAATACAGTTGCAGCATCGAAGTTCGTTGAGCCCATTAAGTCGAAAGTGCAGGAGTGGATTGAACTATTGGAGCTGTTCAATGAAATGTTAGGTAAAATATTTGCATACTTTTGTAGTCAAGTTACTTCATTTACTACACTGAGGAAAATAATGCATAGTAAAAATGAATACTTTATATTTGATTATCGTTTAAAAATGTTCGTATTTAAAAGTAATGTTTTCATACAAAAATTTATTACGCACGTATTTTACTGTTCACATCTTAGTATGCATATGTAAGTGTACATATGCATCCCCAGGATGCAGAGCGGTGACAACACACTCATACATATATAATACACGATTGAGAGAAATAGAGATTTCGCCTATCGCAGTACCGCTAATCCGCTCTTTGTGAATTTGACAGAATCAGCTGTGAGCGTGACGTCACCTTGGTGCAATTGAGGAAAACCAAATAACGATTTAACTGGGTACGGTTTAGTTATTTGCCCAATGATTTCGGGCCATTGTGTCCGAATGGGTAACCCGATTAAACAAATTTTACCACACTTGTAATCAAGGGTCTACACTTTATTGCAAAATTCTACGAAAATATACTTTAGATGGCGTAGCTGGAGTTATATGCACAAGAAATGCCTAACACCTGTAGTGTTCTGCACAAAAATACTGTTTATTGAGTTTACATTTCCAGTGTCAAAACTCTAATTTTAGACCATTTTCCAATGGTTCCCCAAGGGTATGTGGAAGGTTTCGAGGGATTAGGTGTGACTTTTTTCAAAGTGTAAACTGTGCTCTTTCTAGTGGGTTAGATATCAAGACCCACGCCCCATCCCGCTCCGCCCACTAACCCAAAAACAATGGATAAATAACTACACACTTCCAATTTAACTGTTTGTACGTTATTATTTCTGCGTAGTTTTACACAATTATTGAAACATTACAAGTCAAAATGAAGTCTGCATTGGCAAATTGTAAAAGTGAAAACACCGTACGCATATTACAAGCAGCACTTTCAAATCCGATGCGTTTCTCATGCCCTTTGGGTAAAGATTATTTGTATCCCTGTTGAGTATCAAAAGAATCAATCGGTCAATGCAGTCATCTCCACAATACTACCTTTATTACTCTTCTAAAATATTTGTGAACACATCACTTTCCAACCCAATATGATCTTAGTCTAATGCTTTCCTATTTCGCATATCTTCAAACGCACAGAGGTTTGGTTAAATTGCCAGACAACGTGGATATATTTGGAAGCTATCTTCTCTTCGCCCGATATACAACGTCAGCTACCGCAAGAGGCAAAAATGTTCTTCACCGTCGACAAGAGTTTCAAAAACATTATGCGAAACGCAAAGAAGATTTCACTAGCTTTGCCAGTTATGACTGAGCGCAATACGTTCGATGCGCTCAATGAAAATAATCGCTTGCTAGATTTGATTAGCCGCGGTCTAGAGGCTTATCTCGAGGTGAAACGTGTAGTTTTTCCTAGGTAAGTTAATCTACTACTTCATTTTCATAGGGAATTATTGTATTTGTTTTCTCCTATTAGATTCTATTTCTTGTCCAATGATGAACTACTCGAGATTTTGGCACAAACACGTGTCCCTCAGGCGGTACAGCCACACTTGCGCAAGTGCTTCGACGCTATCTATCGACTGGAATTTGGACAGAAGGAAAGTGGTGATGGTGGCAAAATGATACCCACAAACGACATCATAGCCTTCATCTCACCTGAAGGTGAAAAGTTGCAGTTCGGTAAGGGTCTAAAGGCGCGTGGCGCAGTCGAAGAGTGGTTGAGCAAAGTCGAGGAGGCAATGTTTATTGCTGTGAAGCGATACATGCGCTTCGGTTATCAGTGCTATCCGGCTAAGGAGCGTGATGAATGGTTTCAGGGTATGCGGATGCGAATTTAACTTTTTTTAAACTTAAATTTGTTTAATTAAAATTCGCTCACACACTAGATCATCCGAATCAAGTAGTGCTGACAGTGTCGCAGCAACGATGGGCCGCCGATATTCACATGATATTGGACAATAATAAAATCGGTTCAGCCATTAAGATTACCAAATTGAAAGAGTTTGAGAAAAAGTGTTACAAAAATTTAGCTGCCTTAGCGGCTATGACACGAAGGGATATCTCTTCGCTGTTGCGGAAAGTACTTTGTGCGCTTATAACTATCGATGTGCATGCTAAGGACTCAGTTACATTATTACTCGATAAAGAAGTGACAAAAAAGTATGTGTTAACTATTTTCGAATGTAAAATTCAAACTCTCTAAGCTCATTCTTAATTTGTTTACTATTTCCAGCACTGACTTCAATTGGCTAAAAATGTTACGCTTCTACTGGGCCTACGACACGGATACTGTCTATACACGCATGGCCTCCGCGAACATACCCTACTACTACGAGTACTTAGGCGCAGGCGGTGTGCTGGTGTTGACGCCACTAACAGATCGTTGCTATCTCTGTCTGATGGGCGCCTTGCAAATGGATCTAGGTGGCGCACCAGCCGGCCCAGCTGGTACGGGTAAAACCGAGACCACCAAGGATTTAGCGAAAGCCGTAGCCAAGCAATGCGTCGTCTTCAATTGTTCGGAGGGCTTGGACTACAAAATGATGGGTCGCTTCTTCTCCGGCCTGGCACAGTGTGGCGCATGGTGCTGTTTTGACGAGTTCAATCGTATCGATATCGAAGTTTTATCCGTCATTGCGCAACAATTGATCACTATTCGAAATGCAAAGGTCATAAATGCGAAACGGTAGGAATTGCTCATTTTAGTGCATTAGTCGGTTACCCCATAAAATCTGTTTGCGTTTATTACAGCTTCATATTTGAGGGCCGCGAAATTAAACTGAATAAATCTTGTGCCGTTTTCATCACAATGAATCCCGGTTATGCTGGACGCACAGAGTTGCCCGACAATCTAAAGGCCCTCTTCCGACCCATGTCTATGATGGTGCCCGATTACGCACTCATCTCTGAAGTCATCCTCTACTCGGAGGGTTTTGAAAATCCTAAAATTCTGGCTCACAAAATGGTACAGATGTACAAATTATGCAGCGAACAGCTCAGTCAACAGAATCACTATGATTTCGGCATGCGTGCCGTCAAGTCGGTGCTGGTTATGGCTGGCGCTCTGAAGCGTGCCGCACCCGATCAACGCGAGGATATTACGCTAATCGCAGCGCTACGCGACTCCAACATACCGAAGTTTTTGGCCGATGATGCCGGTCTGTTTCGTGGTATACTAAGCGATTTGTTTCCCGGCGTCGAGCTACCAGATTCATCTCATCCCAGCTTGGAGGAAGGTATGATTGAAGGTTTGAAGCTGAAAAATTTACAACCGGTAGCAATTACCCTGCGCAAGGGCATACAATTGTACGAGACGATGTGTGTGCGTTGGGGTGTAATGCTGGTGGGACCGACAGGTGGCGGTAAGACGACGGTGCTGCATAACCTTGCTTTCGCCTTGGGTTATTTGTATGAGAAAGACGTGCCCGGTCCAAACTTTCGGCCAGTTACGATGCAGACAATGAATCCGAAAGCAGTGCACATAAATGAGCTATACGGTTATGTGGATTTGAAAACGCTCGAATGGCAAGATGGCCTACTGGGCTTGGCTGTGCGTACTGCGGTGAATGTGGAAGGTACACGTTAGCAACTTTCATTTAAAGAATAAGTTGAATATTATTAGATTTTATCAATAGAGGAAATACACCAGTGGATAATTTGTGATGGTCCCGTGGACGCCATTTGGATCGAAAATTTGAATACCGTCTTGGATGACAATAAAATGTTGTGTCTGGCGAATTCCGAACGCATCAAATTAACCGCTTGGGTGCATATGGTTTTCGAAGTGCAAGACTTAGCACAAGCCTCACCGGCCACTGTCTCCCGCTGTGGTATGGTTTATGTCGATCCCGAAGATATGGGTTGGCTACCATTGGTCGATTCGTGGAAGACTAGCGACATCGAGAAGAAGTTAACCGCTGAACAAATGGAATTTCTCTATCAACTCTTTATCAAGTATTTCAGCGAACAATTGAAGCTGGCGCTGAAACATGGTGCTTACATGATACATCAAGTGACCAGCGCCAAGGTTCAGTTGCTGTGCGAACTATTGGCTTCATTGATTGAACAGAAGAATTGGACTAACGTCAGCGAGAATGAATATAGGCCGCTTATAAGCAAACTGTTTGGTTGGTCTGTTTTGTGGGCGGTCGCCTCGAATTTCAAGGATGCCGAAAAGGATGGATTCGAAAAGCATATTAGAGAGGTCGTAGAAGGCGATACAAATTTTGAGTAAGTTAACTCTTTAAGGGAGGTCTAACCATTTCGTAACCTGGTACTTATTCAGCTTCCCACCTGGCTCAATCTGGGACTACTACATCAATATGGATACTGGGAAGTGGGAAAACTGGAACTCGATAATAGAACAATTTCATTTTGATACCGAAATGAAGTATTTCGATATGCAAGTACCAACTGTAGACACAACAAAATATGGGTGAGTGTATGGCACTTTTATAGCCAAAAGCGATATAATAAAGAAGCTAATGGAAAGACCCACAACTGTAAGAAAAAGTAGTGGATTTTATAAGGCAGCAAACCCCACTTTTTAATACAGATTTTTGTATATTTTCATTTTCGTCGTTGAACTATATATAAAACATATCTGCAGTACTGAATTCAGCGGGGCTGAGCATACGGGTTTCAAAGAGTCAGTTTGTTTATTAATGTGAACACGAAGAGTAGGCGTAAACGACTTAGTAGAGTGGATGGAGAAATAGGGCTGCCAAATTATTGCCAAGGCAAACGTGGCACTTATGGTTAAGGGTAGATTTCTGGACGTCGTACGTACACGTATTGTTTGTAAGTGTCGTTTTGTCTTATGTCGTAAAGTTTTTAAGAAATGTTTAGGGGATTTAAACCACAACGAACCTTGTTTTAACTAAGTGAAAAATAATAATATGACTTTTGTGGTCCATTTAGAACCCTTTCAATAAAAATATTTAAGTCTTACGACATAAAACAATACGACACTAACGACACCTTTGTAAGTACTCCATACATATATGTGGAGTTACATACTTCAATCAATTTCTTAGACATCAGTTCATTGTAACTACTCTATATAACTACTCTCACACCTCTCATTATAACCCAGCAATAGGTATTATTTACTTAAACCCTTCTCCCCTCTCACAGCTACGTTTCTGAGTTACTATTCGCACGGAGATATCCCGTTATGTTTACTGGTGATACGGGTGTCGGTAAATCTGTATTAGCAATTTCCGTGCTCAAGAAATTGCAAAAAGGTAACGTAGTGCCGGTACTTTTAAACTTTTCCGCACAAACGGGTAGCGCACGTACGCAAGAAATGGTCGAAGCGCAATTAGAGCGAAGAAAACGTACACAACTCAGCGCACCATTCGGAAAAATGGTTATCGTTTTCATAGACGATGTAAATATGCCTAAACTGGATACATATGGCAGTCAACCGGCAATCGAGTTATTGAGGTAATGAGTGAGAACGTAAGCTGTAGAGTTTAAGAGTTGCTTTTTCTCATTCGTGATATCCCGCAGGCAATTTCTCGACTTCAAAGGTTTATACGATCGCGAGAAACTCTTCTGGAAAGAAATCTTGGACGTAGTGCTGGGCTGTGCTTGTGCTCCACCAGGTGGTGGCCGAAACCCCTTGACGCCACGGTGAGTAAACACTACGTATGTATATGTTTATGTGGGATAAATATTATTAAAATATTTTTAGTTATGTGCGTCACTTTGCGCTCTTCTCCCTGCCCAAACCGAATAATGAGACATTGACGACTATATTCGCTGGCATACTAACAGGGTGTGTATGAAGAGCCTGTATAATTTTTTTCGTACCCTCAGTACATCATATAGTCACATTACTGTTTGTATGTCTACCCCTTAGCTTCTTAGACACATTCTCCACCGTTATACGCCCGCTTGCCTTACCTATAGTCAACGCTTGTGTCGACGTTTACTCGCGCATCGCCAATGAAATGTTGCCCACGCCTGACAAGTCTCACTACATATTCAATTTGCGTGATTTATCCAAATGCGTACAGGGTATTTTGCAAGCCAAGAATACTCATTATAATCAAGAAATTCAGGTGTTGCGTCTCTTCCTCCACGAAACGACACGCGTCTTTCACGATCGTCTTATCAATGATGAGGATAAGGGCCTGTTCAATAATATCATGTACGAAGTTTGTCTCAAGCATTTCAGACGTGAAGTATCGAAGCGAGATGAACCGCCAATACTGTTTGGAGATTTTATGATTTTTGGAAAGTCGAAAAATGAACGCATCTATGAAGAGATCAGTGACCACAAGAAGTTGGAAAGCATTTTGAATGATTACATTGAGGATTACAACTCGATAACGGGTAAGAGTATGCGTTTGATACTCTTTCAGGATGCGCTCGAACATACGGTGCGTTTGGCGCGCTTGCTGCGTAGCGATCGTGGTTATGGCTTGCTAGTTGGTGTGGCCGGCATGGGTAAGCAATCGCTGACACGCTTAGCTTCACATGTTAACGAGTATAAGTGCCTGCAAATCGAGTTGAAGCGAAATTATGATATAAACGCATTCCATGAGGATCTGAGAGTCATCTACCGATTTGCAGGGGTGAGTTGCAAGAGTTAAACGAATCTGTCAGGCATAAACTTCGATCTACTCATATGTTGCAGATCGAAGACAATCCCGTCGTCTTTTTAATGATCGACACACAAATAGTGGAGGAAGAATTCTTGGAGGATATAAACAATATGCTTAATTCGGGCGAAGTACCAAATCTCTTTGAGGGCGACGACTATGAGAAGATTATATTGGACGCACGGGAAGCATGCAATGCAGCAATGGCTGGGGTAATTTTTTGGATTGATTGTATTTGTATGTAAAACTCATTGCTAACTTGTGTCTCGTATAGGGTTGCAGTCGTGATGAAATCTATAAGTTCTTCATCAATCGTGTACGCAATAATCTGCATGTAGTGCTCTCTATGAGTCCAGTGGGAGATGCTTTCCGGCGACGTTGTCGCATGTTTCCGTCTTTGGTAAATTGCACTACCATCGATTGGTTCTCCAACTGGCCGACCGAAGCATTGTATTCTGTGGCTCTGGGCGTGCTGCAAGATATAGCGCGTGACAATAACGATCGTATAGCTTTGGCTAGCACCACCGTATTTATGCATAAGGTAAATGGATATCAAAATTATAACTTTGCCCATCAGCAAGGGTTCAGTTTATGGGTAGCTGAAACAGTGAAGCCAAGCACAAAACATCGAGCAAGCTTCTTAAAAGTGACACGCATATTTAGTTATTCCACATAAATACACGAGTTACGGCTGATAAATCACGATCTATGGTACTAAATTATGGCACATCGTCTAGTAACTATTATCGCTGATAGCGGTTAGGCTATGATCTCTTAAGGTGGTTTTTCCTAATAACGGTAACTGCTGTGTTATAGCGAAAATCGCTGCGAGCCGAGGCCAAAGTTTCGCGGGCAGCAGATATGAGTCCTGAAAATCTACTAAAGCCACCTGTGATCTGTTCACAGGTTGCTAAATCCCAGTCTAGCAAAAGCGGGGTAGTCTAAGAAGAAGTGTTGAGATAATTCCAACTCGTCGCCGTACATGCAGGTGCGAGATTCCGCATTGAGTACACCAGCCAGAATTGAGAGGTTTAGTTTTGTGAGACAAAGGAGATCCCTAGACCGTCCCTAGTTCACCCCAGGCCTGAACGACCTTGTAGTGCTACATGCCCTGGTATCTTCCCGCGTTCGGTGAGTTGACCATTGGGATCAACTTGTCAAATAACTTTAACTTACAGGCATCTAACCCTAATTTATTTTTCATGCAAATATAGGTTCGAGTATTTTTTATGAAGTGTAAAGTAAAATATTTTGTGATATTACTTTTCATTTTGTGAATTTGGTGCAAGGTCTAATAAAGTTATATCTTGGATTTATTAATGCAATATATACATATCAATGAAGGATGTAATTAAGTAACTTAACAACTTATTCCGAATTTTTATTGTAATAGTTTAAATTTCAAATTTAATTTTGCGCTTTCCTTTTTGCGAATCTTTCTATTATCCTTTCAGTGTCAATTTCAATATCTAAGTGTACGCGTAAAAGTGCTAGACCTGCAATGGGAGTTGGCTTCATGCTTTATACTGTAATTCTTCAATAGCAAACTATCTATTTAGCAGTAAATCTTAGGTCATTTCCCTTCTTCTCTTGACCAGCTTTTGACACATATTTTCTTCCTACTTATATATTTTTTTCATAGACCGTCGAAGAGGCATCAGTACGCTATTACAAAGAAATGAAACGGCATTACTATACCACACCTAGCAGCTATTTGGAACTGCTTAAACTGTATCAGAACTTATTAAAGGTTAAATCCGATGAGATAATCGCCAAACGAAAACGTATTTCTAATGGCTTGAATAAAATACTGGAGACCAACGATGTTGTAAGTCCCTTTCTACTGCCTATTTCTCACTCACACTCTCACTTTCTCACACTTCCATCTTTCTGCCTCTATGCCACCTACATATTTCACTCATTCCTTATAGATCGCTGTCATGCAAAAAGAGTTAGAAATTATGGTACCACAACTGGATGAAAAGTCGGCGATTATGAAACAATTGGTGGATCGTCTCAACGCCGATACCAAACAAGCGGATCAGGTGAAAGAGGGCGTATTGCGCGATGAAACTGTAGCTAAGGAGAAGGCTGCCGTCTGCCAAGTGATATCTGATGATGCTAACAAAGATTTGGAAATCGCTATGCCAGCTCTACGCGAAGCAGACGCAGCATTGAATGGCTTAACGAAAGCAGACATCAATGAGTTGAAATCCTTCACCACGCCACCCGCACTGGTACAGTTCACCATGGAAGCGGTGTGCATTTTGATGGGATCTAAGTATGAAACGCAGTTCACCAAGAAGCGGGCGTTTATGTGTAATGAGTTTAAATTTATATTTTTAGAACCGATTGGGCCTCAGCTAAACGTATAATGGCTGATGTGAATTTTCTGAAGCGGCTGTTTGAGTACGACAAGGAACACATCAAGGAGGATGTGCTCAAGAAGCTAAAGAAATATATTGAACACAAGGACTTTTTGCCTGCGGTAGATAATGCATTTAAACTTCGTTCAATTTTTATTTTATTTTTATTTATTTTACTCCCATATTTCGTTTTAGAAATTGGAAAAAGTATCGAAAGTCGCATCCTCTGTTTGCATGTGGGTGATCGCTATGGATAAATTCTCAAAGGTCTACAAAGTAGTCGAGCCAAAGTTGAAGCGCAAGGAAGCGGCAGATGCCGAACTGAAGGACATTATGACCGTACTCAAGCAAAAACAAAAAGAATTGGCGGCTGTTGAAGCTAAAATTCAGGCACTACAAGAAGACTTGGAGGAGAAAAATCGGGAATTCAAAACCATACAGGATGCTGTCGACTTAACATATGGTCGCATCAATCGCGCTGGTCGCCTAACCTCCGCTCTATCTGAGGAAGAAATACGCTGGAAGGAAACTGTGACGGTAGGTAATTTTTAAAACTCTAAGGGCCGTTTTCTCAAGTAGGTTGTAAAATGTATGTGGCCTTAAAACTGAGATTTTGTACTAAAACAACATATGTACCATTTAACCAAATTTATGTAATTCTACCTACCTTAAGATGCTGACGGAGGATTTGAAAAGTGTACCAGGTGACGTTTTGGTTTCCGCCGCTTGTGTCGCTTATTTGGGTGCTTTTTCGACCCAGTATCGCGATGAGATGTGCGCACAATGGGTGGCCAAGTGTCAGGAGCATAAAATACCATCAAGCGGTGAGTTCCTCTTAGTCAAAGTGCTCGGGGATTCATATGAAATGCGCCAATGGACCATGGATGGTTTGCCCAAGGACACAGTTTCGATTGAGAATGGTCTCTATGCGACACGTGCACTACGTTGGCCGCTTATGATCGATCCGCAGGAGCAGGTATACGTTGAAGATTATCAGATCTTAAACTACGTATTATAAACTTGCGCTCCGCTAACCTTGCAGGCTAATCGCTGGATTCGCAACAAGGAAAGGGCAAACGGCCTGATTGTATGTAAGATGACGGATGGTAGTTTATTGCGTACACTTGAAAACGCTGTGCGCCAGGGATTTCCAGTGCTACTGGAGGATATAGACGAGAACATTGATCCCTCTATACGACCTATCCTTCAGCGTGAAACTTACGTTTTTGAGGGTCGCGTCTATTTGAAGCTGGGCGATGTGGTCATTGACTATGATCCACATTTTAAACTGTATATGACTACGAAATTGGCGAATCCACATTATTTACCAGAAATTTGTATCAATGTGACGCTGGTGAACTTTTTGGTAACAGAAAGTGGGCTCGAGGATCAGCTGTTGTCGTAAGTTGAAACTTTTCAGCGTATAATCGAAAACTACTGGACTGATGGTTTTCAAATTGGAATGACATGTTTAAGCATGTTTCTTTACAGCAAAAATTCTAATTTTCTAAACCGTAATTGTAATCATTCCCACCTTGGGCATTTAAAGAACTAAGCACATTTGATTGTGTCATGTTCCAAATTTTGGGTTGAGAAGATAATCGTTCCCGAAGGTTTTACCAGTCCGCGATTCGGATATAATTAGTTCTGGGGTTTTCTCCACAAGCCCATAAAATCTACAGTCCGTGTCTACAGAAAGCGCGATTTTAGTCAATGATACCTTAACTTGCAGTATCCGGTCAGTTAATCAGTAAGAGTTCTAAGGCCCTCCCGGTTAAGTTCAAGAAGTCTTTTGAAGTTTCCTGGAAGAATTTATGAATTTCTTTGATTGTCTCCTTTGGGCAAGTGGGCAGCAATCCGAAATTCTTCCCAGCTCCTAGTATCTGTGCGGTCTATCCGTTAGATGTGCCGCAGAATAACTCTCACAACCATGCAAGCGCTTTTGTGCTCCACGTTTTGCGAGACGGTCAGTTCTTTAGTTGCGTTTTTCCCCTTCATGTCTCGAGGCCTACCACAGCAACACTCTACTGTGGACTCCTGGACGGTTTAAAGGACAAGTGTGTCTATCCAACATAATATTTGTGCCGGCCAGACTTCTGCCTGGAGCATGGCTGCGTACGTACATAAAGGCAAACTTTTCTGGAATCTTGGTCCAAGTTCGCCTGTGCCAGTACTCCCGTCATCCAACTTCGATCCATTTGCAACCATACTTGGAACCCTTTCTTTATCATAAAGAATATCACTTCCCTTTCAGGAATTCTGACATTGTAGGACTTATAGAATGGCTTGAAAACCTCCAAGTGACCCCAAAGATCCCCACTTTGCATACTGATTATATTGGGCAGCAATAGAGAGATCCAGGAGGCCTCCTTTTTAATCAGAATAGACAGTGGAATGCCTAGAATGACACTAAGGTCATCCGTGAGACAGGTGCGCATAGCTCCTGGGATGGCCACGCAAACCAAGTGGTGTAGTTGCTTAAGGTGGCATCCTCACCTACTTGCTTTGGGCCTGACCTGGCGGGATTTGCGACCTAATTGAAAGCCCAATACGTTAGTTAGGGTGATACCATGAAATCTTTGATAGGCATAAAGTGCCAGATGTTCCAATTGATACTTCGCCTCTTCTGAGAACTCAATTTCTCTCTCTACCAAGATGGGTATGGTCAAATTGACTTTCCTTTTCTTGACGAATGGGGCAATGGTGGACTTCAGTGGGTTTATTGACAATCCATTTGTAGCACATCAGTCTGGTGTATGTATAATAGTATGTGTCCGTAATTTCTCAACCAATTACAACGAAATTTGCCACACCTGTTGCAGACTTTCCAAGGATGGTCATAAGATTAAAGTTATTTCTGTTATACATCAAGGGACGTGGTAACTCTTACCATATTAGACAGGAGAATCACCAAATATATAGAGGAAAGAGTAAGGAAGGCCAACGTTGGATCATACACCTGCAAACAAGCGGTCGGAATCAAGTGGGGGTTAACACCCCTCGTATTACACATTGGCTTTACACTTCAGAGGGAAGGTATATGGAATACTTGTATGTTGGCCAGCAACTTAAAAGGGAAGATACCTTAAACACTGAGTAAGGTCCAAAGCAGAGCGTTGCTCTGCATTTCCGTTGCCTTAGGGAACACCACAAACAAAGCGCTAGAAGTGTTAACCAATTTGCCCACAATGAATCTGGTAGGGAAATACGTAGCCGCCACTTCAGCCTTCAGACTAAAAAGTATGGTGCTATGGAAAAAGCGGCGGTTCGGCCACGCTTTCATACGTTACACTATGGGAAGTTGTGACCAAGAAATCAGATACTCCCCCTTTAAATCGACCTTCGATAAGATCTTTAAGACGAACATCCCGTCAAGAGGAGAATGGCAAACACCAGGACCATGGAGAAAGGGGAATTGAATTATTACACGGATGGATTCAGTCTAGACAATAGGGTTGGCAGGACTGGAATTATCCGTTCAAATTCCGGACTTCTGCAGTGTTTATCAGGCAGAAGTTTAACGCCCTATTTCAGAATTCGTTTCAAAAACGCCCTATCTCAGCTGCCGATTCAAAAACGCCCTATATCAGCATATTTTCAATACATTTTGAAGTGAGATAGGGCGTTTTTGAACCGAATTTTTAAATAGGGTGTTTTTCAATTAAATTCTGAAATAGAGCGTTCTTGAAAAGTTTTTTGATATAGAGCGTTTTCGAACTGGCTGCCGAGATAGGTCGATCTTCCACTCAGCCATCGATCCCGCCCATCCAAGAAGAGTTTTCATATAAACTGCTCTCTTTTATAGATCTTAGTAGCTCCATTTACCATTTTCTTTTCGTGCAGTGACATTGTGGCCATTGAACTGCCTGCAATGGAGATTCAGCGCAATGATCTGATTGTGAAGATTAACACAGACAAGCAACAGTTATTGGCGTTGGAGGATAAGGTGCTCAAGCTGCTCTACAATTCGCAAGGTAATATTTTGGATGACGAGGAGCTTGTGGAAACGCTAAATGACGCCAAGGTAATTGCTTTTCGACATCAGCTGCTCAAACATATCTCTTTACTAATAACTCTTGGCCAGGAAACCTCACTTATTATTGCAACACGTCTCATCGATACCGAAGAAACGGAAAAACTCATTACGGCCACGCGTGAAAAGTATCGTTCACTGGCTTCCCGTGGTGCCATACTCTATTTTGTGGTAGCTGGCCTAGCCGATGTGGATCCCATGTATCAATACAGTTTGAAATACTTTTCACAAGTATTCTGTAATGTTATACGCCTGGAACATCCTAAGCAAAGTATCGAGGAACGCATAGCACAGCTGAAACTGGACGAGTTGAAAACGATTTTCGAAAATGTCTCACGCGGTCTATTCGAAAATCACAAAATCATATTCAGCTTTCTGCTAGCGACGGCAATTGAGAAACAAGAAGGCCGCATTTCTCAAACCGATATGAATTTCTTGACCCGCGGCAGAGTGGGGGCTGTGCCCTTCAAACCTAAGCCGGACGATTGCTTGCTAACCGACGAGGACTGGGAAACATGCATTTTTCTGGAAACTGAATTTCCCGCTTATTTTGGCGGCTTTACTGCTGCGCTTGGCAAGCCTTTCTTTTTGCAAATACTCAACACGAAGGAGGTGAGATGTGACTATGCGTGGAAGCGTTTATGTGATTCTAAATTCCTTGGTTGTTTTGATAAGTAGGTCTTCAACTTCTCTTATTCGAGAGCAACAGCTGTGGACACATGGAACAAACGACTTACCATTTTTCATAAACTTATGTTTATACGCGTATTCCGGCGTGAGCGTTTTCTGCTGCACGTGGTGCTGTATTTAACCGCTACCGTAGGCAAATACTTCACCGAAACATCAGCAACAGGCAGTCAGTTGAAAACTGTGTATGTATAAATAAATTAAATTTAATGCAGCTCATACTCTTCACAATTCTGAACATCTCGCTTCTTCTTCTAGTTTCAATGACACCAACAACCTAACGCCTATGGTCTTCGTGCTCTCTACAGGCTCAGATCCCATGGCCGCTTTTCTCAAGTTCGCCGATGAAATGAAATATATGGATAAGTTCTATTCGATCTCACTCGGTCAAGGACAAGGTCCGATAGCTGAGAGCTTGATCGAAAAGAGTTTGCGTCTGGGTCACTGGGTATTCTTGCAGAACTGCCATTTGGCCACATCTTGGATGCGTCAAATGGAAGCCATTGTGCGCAACATTACTTTGGGCATCAGCAAAGCGCATGATGATTTTCGTCTCTTTCTCTCCTCTATGCCAACAAAGAGTTTTCCCATCAGTGTACTGCAAAACTCCGTCAAGCTAACAAATGAGCCGCCCAAGGGCATCAAAGCCAATGTATTGGGCGGACTTAACGATTTGGAGAAAAACTTCTTCGAGAAGCATGTATTGCGCGAGAAATGGCGTGCCATTGTGTTTGGGCTGTGCATGTTTCATGCAGTCATCCTAGAGCGACGCAAATTCGGACCGCTCGGCTGGAATATCTTGTACGAGTTCAATGAAAGTGATCGTGATTGTGGCCTCAAAACGTTGGATTTCTTTATCGAACGACAGAAGGTAGATGAAATTCCGTGGGATGCAATATTCTATATAAATGGTGAAATAACGTGGGGTGGACGTGTCACCGACTATTGGGATCAACGTTGCTTGAAGACAGTATTGAAAACATTCTCGTCGCCACAGATCATTGAACCAGATTACAAATACTCACGCGGTGATCCCTACTATCGTGATCCACAAAAACTAACTGTGCAGGAATATATACAGTATGTACAGAAATTCCCGACTATAGAAGATCCGGAGATTTTCGGCATGAATCAAAATGCAAATATTGTATTTCAAACAAAGGAGACGAACTTCTTTATAACAACGCTGTTACTGGGACAGCCACGCGCAGCGGCGGATGAGGGGCAGGCGGCGGAAAACGAGAATGCACTGGAGGTTATTCGCTCCGTACAAAGCGTGCTGATTACAAAAATCAAGCGTGACGAGCTTCACGAATCGCTTAGAGTTGTAAGTAAATATGCGTACAAGTAACAAATTTCATTTCAATCAAAATTAATTTATTTATTTGCCTTTCCACCTCCGTCCAGCTGGATGCCAAAGGTCAACTACCTTCCTTAACCACAGTGCTTGTGCAAGAGATCGATCGTTACAACATCAGCCTACGCGTCTTACACGATAGTCTAGTAAATCTATCAAAGGCCATTAAAGGGCTCGTCGTAATGTCCGACGAGCTAGAGGAAGTATTTAAAGCACTGCTCACCAATGTTGTGCCTAATTTATGGGCCAAAAAGAGCTTTCTCTCCATCAAGTCGCTGCCAAATTACATTGCTGATTTCCAGCGTCGCGTCGAATTCATACAAAACTGGACACGCAACGGTGGCCCACGTTCATATTGGATAAGTGGTTTTTACTTTCCGCAATCCTTTCTAACCGGCATGCTTCAGACGCATGCGCGCAAACGTGTGCTCCCAATCGATTCGCTTAAAATAGATTTTAAAGTCTACGATCTGGTTATCATACAACAGTTGGTTTTTGAGCGGCACGCCAGCGGCAAGGATGTAAATTTGAACGCGCACTCTCGTTATTTTGTGCTTTCACTTAAAATATCTTCTATCTCATTTTAGGTTAAAGATCTTTACGGTAGTCTACCAGAGTCGAATGACTCTGGCGTCAATGTGCATGGCATTTTCATTGAGGCCGCGCGTTGGGACTCACAACGTGGTGGACTCTGTGATGCGAAACATGGCGAACTATTTAGTCGCTTACCGGTTATACGTTTCATACCATGCATTAGCCTAGATCCGGGCGAGCGCTACGAGGCACCACTCTACAAGACACAAGCACGTTCTGGCGTGCTATCGACGACGGGTCACTCAACAAATTTCATACTCTCTATATTGCTGGAAAGCCGAAATTCGCCTGACTTTTGGATTTTGCGTGGCACTGCATTGGTTTCTGGCGTTGCTGATAATATTTCGTAAAATGCCTATGTGCGAGTGTATGCTTTTGTTTATAACGAACTTAATTAATTTAATAAAAATAATTAGAATATAATGCAGTTTTATTCAGCAACTCTTCTTCTTCTTTTTTTCATTGTTCAGCATTTTACGTAAGTCATTTAGTCCTCTTTCATGTCAATAACATCTCCATTCGTATTGGAATTTGGCGAACGATTGTTTGCACCATCTACCTCATCCATCATGCGTTGCAACAGTATCTCATCGTCAGGATCGATTGGTGCTACAAAAATATCGCGCACAGCACGAAATTTGCCTGCGTTGAATAGATGTTCATTCTCCAAGCGAAAATAATTCCAAATATAGCGTCTGTGTGTGCGCGTATAATTAAATTTGTTTTCGTGATATACATAATTGTGCTTGAAATATATTACCTGAACATCTCCAGCGCGCTGGCGATTGTATTGCAATGGAATACCGTCACATAGTTTCGCTGGTATATGTACAGTTTAAGCGCCCAAAATATGCGACAGAAAAAGTTTTCAATAATTGCAAAGTAATAGAAGCTCTGAAAGAAAGCAAGTATGCCGAATTAGTAAAGGAAAGACGGTTTTGAATGACTTAATTTCCATTGGATAATATATTTTGACTCCGTTTTCCCTCTTGTCCCTTTCCTAGCCTCGGTGAAAGAACCATTGAGGACATCTGTGTACTTAGTTCGCGTTTTGCAGCAAAAATATTCCAACGCTAGTTCGAAGATGTCTGGCATGCTTAGTTTTATGGGAACAATTATGCCTTTAGCTCATATTTATGTATGTACCTTATTATAAGTAAGAAAGATATATCAAAAGCTTTGAAATTATGTACATAGTATGTACATTAGAACGCGCCACCTTACAAGCAAACAAGAAAAGTTCGCCGTAAGCCTCTGAGTCTAAAGAATTTTTGCAAGGCAATCTTGAGAAACAATTTTTTTACCGGAAACCAAGGGCTTTTCGGTGACTCCTATATTCAGCAATAAATTTGTTTAACAGTTCGACTTCTTTACACTGTAACCGACCAAGCGATTTTGGCCGAGTCCAAAAGGACACGACAGCGGTTTCTCTTATGTGCCAACCGCCACCAATTGGAAATGCCAAATGAAGCAAATTCCTTCACCACCTGGTCTTCGTCTTCTTATGTTACCAACATCGCGATCCGCGTTGCACACTTTCAGAACTGGAGCATTTCTTGCCATTCGAACGACATAACCTTGCCTGCGTAGTCGCTGGATTTTAATGGGTTGCACTATGTCTATATCGTCGCTAGACACGAATAAAGACGCAGAAAGGGAATCGCAAAAAAAAATTTCCGAAAAAACATGCGTGAAAAAACTTCAGCGAAGTAAGACGCGTCAGCCTAGTTGACGCTGAAGAAAGATGCGTAAACATGGATTTATACATGGCCATTTCAGCATCATTCCACAAAAATTCTTTGGGGACTTTACATACTGTTACACCTGCGAACATGGTTGACCGCGAACTATGTTAAGAGTGTTTTTTTTTTGTGCCTCCTTTTTCGCGGTCAAATTTTTAGCTTATTGTTAAATCGCGTGCGGTATTCGCCATCGCGAACGCTCATGTTTTATCTAGATATATAAATATTTAGTTGGACACTAATATAGCCCTTCACTTTCTTTTATCAGAGCAACACGCTCAACATAGTTCATGTGCTTTTCACTCACCGCCGGATAGAGCAATTGATCCCTCAGAAATATATTTTCGCCGCTAAACTTCTTGAACACTCCAAAATCCATAATCATATCCCAAGTAAGACAGTAAACAGTCTGCACAATATTTGCGACAATGAAGAACCAAACAAAGGGATTATCAAAGTAATATTCATAAGAGTCTACAAAAAAAACAAAAAAAGTAATCATATTTATACAATTTACAAAGCATTTTAGTGTACGTACAGCGCGTGGTGGCCATGAGGAAACCGAACAATGATACAAAAAACGACATCGAGTACTTGCCCGCATTCACGATGAACGGGAAAACCAAACCCGTATCACGATATCGTCTCAAACACTGAGCAAACCGAAACCAAGCCGGTAGCACCAAAACAACTGAGAAAAGTACTTGATTGCCCCTCACACATGCAATTGGTTCGCGCGCGTCATCCATATTTAAATTTGTGCAGTAGAAATAAATCATATGTGCAAAATCAGCAAGACAGTAGGCGAGTGAGTTGAGCTGATCGCCGAGCCAAAAATCTGCAAAACCAACATAGAAAAATGGCGCTGCCATGACACGACCCTGTAAGACGAGATTTTCACTTAGCATTTTTTCCCAGCACCAATTCACTACATATATACACTCTTCGAAAACATACCGCAACTTTGAGTAACCATTTACGTGCCGAATAATTGCAAATCGGTAATGGATTCACTAGGAAGGTTATCATTGCTATGAGTAGCGCCAAGGGGAAGACATAACGCGATATTTTCAGGTAACTAAAATGTATGTACGCAAGTAAGGTGATCGTAACCACTACCGCCAATGCGACAGCCATTTCCATTACATGTGCCGCTGTCAGATATTGTCGAGGATCCAATTCAAAAATAAGCACATGATTGACACCCGCCTTGCGCCACCCATGAATGTTGATGCTAATTAACGCTAAGTAAATAGCAACGGAATAGGGTGCGCGAAAGAGTCGAACTAAGGCATCCCAATCATTTGCGCTCAGCTTTGTCATGAACACTGAAATATTTACATACATATGTATGTAAGCATCCGCGTATGAGAGATTCTAATTTGCAGGAAATTTTTGCAAACGACTTACGTGAAATGGCAAGCGCTGAAAGTAGCACAACAAGTGCGCCCAAATAGAGACCAACACGGAAGGAAGTCCATGGATGTTTTATATCTTCAAGTGGGGGTACACGTAAACGTTTCATAGCACGCTGACGATCGCCACCTTCTAAATGTTTCGTTACCACATCCTCCGTCTCATGAATTAGATTCATTATCTCACGATTGGTATGGAAAAAACTTGAGTTTACATTAGAATCGAACCACTGCTTGCCTCTGGTATTGCGCAGCAACTAAAAGTGGGCAAGCAATAAGTTTTGCTTTAACTCCAACACCAAAATACATACATATGTATGTATGCATTTACACACCTTATCGTGCTTCTTCAGTATCTTTCTAAATCCAGTATGATTTAGTGATTGATAGTTTTGTAACAGCACCAAACAGAGATACAGTTCACTAAAAGCGAAACGAAAGTCTTTAGTTTTGCGTCGTGGTAGTATTGTCGAGAAATCTATGATCGAAATACGTCCACGCTGTTCTGCGGCATTCAGTGACTTTTTCAATTCTGTTTTCAATGCAACATGTTTACGTTTGGCCTCTGCCAGTTTTTCGGCAAAAAATGTATTGACTTTTTGCAATTCCATGTCGCAGCGCTCAAAGAATTTATCATCGATGACCGCATAGTAGGACTGAACTGCACG
>NW_023458556.1:58273724-58276035 GCF_013731165.1 Rhagoletis pomonella | reverse complement strand
TCAAAGAATTTATCATCGATGACCGCATAGTAGGACTGAACTGCACGAAGATCAGATTGGTCGGTCGGCGCATTATCGACCGCCCTTACGATCATTTCTTTTAATTGCTAAAATGTTAACGTTTGTATTAATTGGTAGCGTGTTCACTGGGACAACCTACTGACCTCATAGTGGATGTATTGACTCCGCCATTCTGGTGTTAAAAATGTTGCGAGCTTCTCCGTGAATTTCATTTTTGACGGAAATAAAAAACTATTCGTTATTTTAATTTGTCAAATGGAAACTGGAAACGAAAGAAGGTATTCACTATTTGGTATGATCTTTTTGTTTGCGGAAATATTTATGTATGTACTTAATGATGCGATGATCCGTTACGCTTTGCAAACATGTGGGTGCGGGAAAAATTTTAAATCACAACCTCTTTGAGGAGCTGAAAACGTGTTGCGTACATCCCATGTTCAGTAGTTAGTTAATTAGATCTGGGATGTAACAGAAGAAGAGACACCGCGACCTGAAAAATCTTTTGTGTATCTTAAAGACAGAGTCACTAACCCAGTGTGGTCAAGATACCTTCCTAATGAATCCTAAAAGAGCCTTTTAATCTTTGACTAGCCAAAGGCGGATAGTGAATAGAATATGCTTTAAAGCTTCATCATCTTCGAGGCAGAGCCGGCATTCCGACTCTTTGCTCAAACCTATTCATTTTCGTTGAAAGGGCGGTCCCACCGCTCCTCAGTACTTACTACGTTCAGAGTGTACCCCCACTCAGTAATTATGGCTATCGAGGAGTACCAACTGAGACTACAGAATGGTTCAAGTCCCAAAAAGGCGACCTCATTGCCTTCGATTCCATAATAGTCTGGTACTCACCACCTGTTTTTTGATACTAAAATTTTTAGCATGTCAAAGCGGTCTCTAACCAGGTTGGATTTAATAGTCCTGTTGCAATGGGCACGGATTGCTTCTTGGCTTATCAAGGTTTAATTTTGCGCAGTTTAAAATTGCGACTATTTCAGTCTGAAACACCGTGGGCCATTTGCCCATGGGAATTGTAAGTTTGGTGCAAGGTCCAAAATTATGCTCCCTCCTTGCAGGGAGCCCATTCGCCAAATCTTCGCTATCGGGAATTATAACTTAGAACTTTCAGCCAAATCAGATCTTTTTACTTATGGAATCAGAGATTCCGCATATTTCCAACACTGATATCATCCCAGGAATACCTGCATGAAGCTTCTCTCTGAAAAAGCCGTCGTTAAATAGTCGGACTGTAGCGCCCTCGCGGCTGCTGTTTCCTTGAAAAAAATATGGAGAGGAGTCCATCCCAGAAGCTTATGTCATGTACTCAGCTTTGACGAGGGAGTGTATACATACATATATATGTATATGTCTCTAGAACATGTTTATGCTTTTTTTCGGTTATGTTTGCAAATTATGTACATAAAACTTTGAAGGAAAATTTCTGTTGAAAACAAATAGAGATGCATAAAAATTTTTTTTTATATTTTTTCACAAATATTATTATTATTAAAGGCCAGGCTTATAACCATGATACAATAATTCTTAGAAGGTAGTTTCACTTCTTCTTCTTATCCGCCATGTTAGCTATCTGACAGAAAACGTGTTTCGTATTTTTTGTTGTACCAACTTAAAAAAAAAAAAATCCAGCTTTTGACGTTGGAAAAATAAATAATAATTTTCGAATACTTTTTAATAATTTGCTTCATAAAAAATTAACTGCTGCTTTCGTGGATATTGCAACACACGGAATAGATGTAAGGATACAGCTATAAGAGCCACCGCATACCACAAACTTTATCGGCCGCCTATTTAAATAGTAAGGCTCGCTTTAAATATGTACATGAAGATGTATGGAGGTGCGCACATTACACCAGCTTAATCGCTCTGACCAATAAGTTGTGGTGCAATGGAAAGACTGGCGAGCACATTTAAATTGGCGGCCGATAAAGTCCGTGGTGTGCGATGGATCTAATCCATTATAAACAAGAAATATTGCTGTTATATTTTCATTTTTATGATTTTTATTCATGTGATTAGCAGTGATGTAGTAACACCACCTTATATAAATTCGCCTTGCACAGGCGTTGCTCGCGTTCCTGTCGTAGCGATTGGATATTAGCGCATCGCTGCTAATATCACTGCCGATTATCCTTCATTAGATCGAGATCAAGATGAAAGAAATGCATACCTTTTTGTACAGGAAGTACTACGTTACGACTACATAATCGCTTTGGCGTAGTTTTTTTATACCCGAGCGCACTTGTGCACAAGGGTATTATAACTTTGTTCACAT
>NW_023458556.1:58271150-58273624 GCF_013731165.1 Rhagoletis pomonella | reverse complement strand
TCAAAGAATTTATCATCGATGACCGCATAGTAGGACTGAACTGCACGGAGATCAGATTGGTCGGTCGGCGCATTATCGACAGCCCTTACGATCATTTCTTTTAATTGCTAAATTGTTAAAGTTTGTATTAATTGGTAGCGTGTTCACTGGGACAGCCTACTGACCTCATAGTGGATGTATTGACTCCGCCATTCTGGTGTTAAAAATGTTGCGAGCTTCTCCGTGAATTTCATTTTTGACGGAAATAAAAAATTATTCGTTATTTTAATTTGTCAAATGGAAACTCGAAACGAAAGAAGGTATTCACTATTTGGTATGATCTTTTTTTTTGCGGAAATATTTATGTATGTACTTAATGATATGAAGATCCGATACGCGTTGCAAACATGTGGGTGCGGGAAAAATTTTAAATCACAACCTCTTTGAGGAGCTAAAAACGTGTTGCGTACATCCCATGTTCAGTAAGTAGTTAGTTAGATCTGGGATGTCACAGAAGAAGAGACACCGCGACCTGAAAAATCTTTTGTGTATCTTAAAGACAGAGTCACTAACCCAGTGTGGTCAAGATACCTTCCTAATGAATCCTAAAAGAGCCTTTTAATCTTTGTCTAGCCAAAGGCGGACAGTGCATAGAATATGCTTTAAAACTGCATCATCTTCGAGGCAGAGCCGGCATTCCGACTCTTTGGTCAAACCTATTCATTTTCGTTGAAAGGGCGGTCCCACCGCTCCTCAGTACTTACTACGTTCAGAGTGTACCCCCACTCAGTAATTATGGCTATCGAAGAGGACCAACTGAGAGTACAGAATGGTTCAAGACCCAAAAAGGCGACCTCATTGCCTTCGATTCCATAATAGTCTGGTACTCACCACCTGTTTTTTGATGCTAAAATTTTTAGCATGTGAAAGCGGTCTCTAACCAGGTTGGATTTAATAGTCCTGTTGCAATGGGCACGGATTGCTTCTTGGCTTATCAAGGTTTAATTTTGAGCAGTTTAAAATTGCGACTATTTCAGTCTGAAACACCGTGGGCCATTTGCCCATGGGAATTGTAAGTTTGGTGCAAAGTCCAAAATTGTCCTCCCTCCTTGAACCGTCTGTGTACCATTGTACGTATCAAGTGCAGGAAGCCCATTTGCCAAATCTTCGCTATCGGGATGAAATACTTGTTTATGTTAATTTAGCCAAAATATTCGCAACCAAGCGTTCATTGTAGCAAGCACTGGCGCAAGGCGAATTAATATAAGGTGATAGCAGGAGTACAAAAACAAACATTTACATGTATTTTGTTTTTCCTTTGGCGGCATAAACTGTCAAAATCTGTACGAGCGTATGTCGAAATTCATTTCGAAGTTGTGAGGCGAAACACATACCGATGGCTGAGTGAAGGATCGACCTATCTCGGCAGCCAGTTCGAAAACGCCATATCTCAGAAAACTTTTCAAGAACGCCCTACTTCAGAATTTGATTGAAAATCACCCTACCTCAGAATTTGGTTGAATTCGCTCTCGAAATTTTGTTTGACGAATAACATAATTCGAAGGGTAATTACGAATGAGAGATCAAACTAGGTAATTGGGGTGCCGTGGGAAAGCCGTATTAGTACGTCCCATTGCAATTATGTAGATAATCTCTTCCTCTGCGAAAGTTTATATGTGTACATATATGTCTTCAATTTTTATATTATTAAAGAGACAGTGATATTAGCAGAGATGCGCTAATTGCCAATAATTTTTAATTAAACAAATATATTTGGCATCAATTTTGTAGCGAGGAAAAAAGCTAAACGCAGAGACAGAGAACAGGCAAATTAATTTAAGAAAGTTCCCGTGGCAATGGGGTAATTCATGATCGTAATTCACGGAGGCGTGAAAAAGCCGTATAAGCTGCGACTTATCACTTTCCCTTAATCGGTTATTAAATTCAATGTGGGTGTTCAAACCTATCTGGTTATCTGGTATATTTTTATTCAGTTTATAATAATAAAAACCACTATAGAATAATGGCTGCGTTTCTTTATACATGCCGGATAATCCCATTTCACAGCTGGAATAAACAAAATGCGTTTGAAATATACGTTAACATATCATCCGGAACGTTCTAAAGAATAACTAAACAAAAAAGTTTATTCCAAACGTTCAGAATGAATAAAGAAATGCAGCCAATAATTTTTATCAAGATAATCTGACAACGAGGCAACCGTGAATACCTGCAATGACTCGTTGCTTTTGTTTGAGATATGAGCAGGAAATTTCGTTACTCATCCGCTGTAAAGGAGTACAAGTTTTTCATAGTAGAACGCTCTCGGGTCCGTCATGCATTTTTGTTGACAATATCGCAATACTTCCAATTTTGTTTACTTTTACATTTGAAATTTCTCCTCTTCTTCGCAAATACATATAATCGATAAAACTAGGTGGGATACCGAAAAGTTATCGATTTAATCTGAGATAATTTTTAATTATATGGACAAT
>NW_023458556.1:58270033-58271050 GCF_013731165.1 Rhagoletis pomonella | reverse complement strand
AAAAGTTATCGATTTAATCTGAGATAATTTTTAATTATATGGACAATTACTTTTTCTAATAACAGATCAGGGAGTTAAGCTCGAAAATGTGGATGTAAACCTGATATTACCCGATTTACCTACATACTTTATTTGTTCAGTCTGCAATCACCATTCTAAACCAGATAGGAATCTTACTAAAATCTAATTGGAACTCCCTGTTATTTATGTTCGTTGCTGTGTGCTTTTCAAATTGTCGATTTCCACTGGCTCTAAAAGCTTAAAAATTTCGTTTGTGTCTTCGGTGGGTTGTGGATTGTATCAGAGAACTTAGATAGATAGAGAAGGTGCAAATTTTTGGAACGTAAAATTGTTTGGCTGAAAAATAAATCCATGGAATATCACCACAGCGCGATTAACATTTCAAGAAGAGTTAACAGAGAAAAAAGTAAATTTCTGTTATGATAAAGTTATATTTGTTGCAAGTGTCTGGCTATGTGTTGCTAGGTTGCAGGTGAATGCAGAAACGTATTCATGTATATTTTTTTTATAAAATTAAATAAATTAATATATGTAGTTAAATTATATTAAATGTACTTTTATATTAGTTAGAATTGCTGATTTGCATTTCTGCATGACCATTTGTTAAATATAATTTATTCAGTAGTTAATGTTGCTAAAAACTTAAAAAGCATCTGTTCAAGTTCGCTTCTTGTACGAGTATTATATTATGTAAATAGTAAAAATGCATGTTAGTTAAAAAAATGATAAAATTGGTTTTTTCACATACTCACTTTAAAGATGGACGCATGAACAAAAAAATGTATAAATGTGTTTGTTAACTTCAAAGTTGTTTTTGACTTTTACTGCAATACTCGTAGATATTATTTGTAAATAATAGTTCTGGAGTCAAATGCAAATCCATTTCTCAGGCATGCGCATATGGATGCTTGTAGTACATACAGATGCGATCAACTAATTAGCAACGAAATTCAAAATGATATTGTTTACAAATTATGTTTATTTATTTATTTTTAA
>NW_023458556.1:58239427-58269933 GCF_013731165.1 Rhagoletis pomonella | reverse complement strand
TTTATTTATTTATTTATTTATTTATTTATTTATTTATTTATTTATTTATGATCAATGCATGAACTTGGTAATAGTGAAGTGAATCAATCACTTTGGAACCTTTCGTAAGAGCAGTTGTGAAAACTGACATACGCAGAAGTGCGTTACACTCCAGATATTTTAGGTAAGTACTAACATAAAGCAGCTGATTTGTATCGAATCTTACTAAGTAGTTTTTCGATCAGTCTACCTGTGCCCATTTGGCAGTGGCTGCTTCTTTGGCTATTACTTGAAATACGCCTACGTTTACGACAATCCATGGACGCGTTGGTATGCCATGGTTGGTGTGATTGTAGCTGTGGCCTTGGCTGGCGCCCTAACGTTAAGGAAATATATGTAGCGACAGTATAGTTATGATCATTTCTACGTCATCTTCTACGGATTGATATGCTTCGTTATCAGCGCTTGCGTCATGTTAACAGATAACTTACATAGGTATGTACACAGTAAGTAAATATTTATATATTGAAGGGCAAGCGGTTGTACATATATACATAGTTTGAATATTCTCATACAGATATCTGCTTCTATTTCGGCTTCATCGGCGTTGGTACCACGCTCATTCCCTGCTATAGTTACATCAGCATACGCAGTTCGTCGCGTGGAACTCCACCGGAGCGCATAGCTTTGGGCAACACCTTCTATTTCTGTGGCGTCTCTGTGGGTTTCAGCATATTCAATGAATTCGAGGCAAACTACTGCGGGTGGATCTACTTGTGCATTACATTGTCCATGCTCTCTGGCGTGGTGGTCAATGAAGTGCTCCATTATTTTTTGGCATATACAATTACAAAGTGTCCTATGATCTTGCATTCAACTTGCTAAATGAGGAAAAATTAGTATTTCTGCCGAATAAGTCGATCTGTGCGCTATTTGTGGGCAGGGAGGACTTTTATGTGACACGAAATCGCCAATGGCTGGTTGTGGGTATAGCAGCGGTGCTGGTGTTGGAGCGTGCGCTCATATACTCTTCGTCATAGCTGCAGCTAGCTTGGATCTCAACCTTTGCCTACTGGGTAACCCAGCACCTGTATGGTGCATTTCTGTTAATCGCGTTCGACAGTGCGACAGGTTGCGTCTTGATGGCACGTTACAAGCCAAAATTAGTTTATTTAATGTTCGGCGTAATTAAGATCACCGCAGTCTCCGCGATGCTGGGTGTTTATGTGGATACTTCGACAGAACATTGCTTCTACTTTTTGTGTTTCTATTACACTTGTATCGGCGTGTATTCCAGCGTAGGTCTACAGCTTTCACTCGAATGTACGCCAATGCTTTATACGGAACTGGCTTTGGCTGTTGGCTACTCCATTGAGTTGCTTGTACTGGAGGTGCTAAAGTATGAAACGAAGACCGATGATGCTACTCGGTATGGGTATTTTCATTATACTATTGACTGCAGTGAGTATAGTTCTGGTGCTAATTTTCATGCCACGCTCTTGCGGTCTCATCGATATGCGGAATAAACTGATGGGTATAAAAAAGAAAAAGCCAGTGTCGCCGCCGCATATCGGACCTTGGAATACAAACTTTTTTATGTATCACGACCTGCAGCCGGACGATGTTAGGTGTGTTAAATTGGGCGGTAATCGTGTTTATCAGCAGTATCCACGGGAATCGTTGGCTAAGTTGGAAATGCTAAATTTTGTTGAGCGTCATGCGAGCGTTAGTTCAGGGAAGACCAATTTTTACTGAAAAGGTGTGAGGCTTACTATTGACTTGTGTGAGAAGATTTTTTATAAAATTAAACATAATATTGATATGCTATTTTGGGCAGCTTGTATCTTAGGTAATTTTTTTTCCGCACATATGTATTAATACGTATGTATGTATTTATTTACTAAAGTTACACCTAATTTTATGTTGCTATTTTTGGGTGGAACTTTCTCCGTTTTGCGGAACTTAACTTTTTTTGAAGGCCAGTAACTTGGAACTGAAGTAGGCTCGCTTGAAAACAAAGAAAAAAACGTTGATCAGTAATACTGCAATCGAGCCCTTCTTAGGTAGCTTATTTATTGCTGTTCTCTGTTGAAGAGGATTCAGACAAACAAGTACCTATCTTTCCGAGGGTGAAGATTACGTTGCTCGTTAAGGAAGCTTTAGGTAAATAAAGATTACAAAAATTTGGGTTTATAAAAAGTCAGGAAAGCAAAACACAAAATAAATTCGAAAAATAGTGCCAGACTCTAGACCAATCTTACTACACGTTTTTATGGTCGCCGATTGCAAAGTTGAGGCCAGTTTTCCTCCATCACTTCAGAATTTTTTCATAACCTCAAAAAATTTTACGGATATTATGTGAAAGGCAAGATTTTTGAGGTTAGCAAAAAATCCTGACATGACGGAGAAAAACTGACATCGGATTTGGATTCAGCAACCCCAAAAACGTATAGTATGATATATCTGTGTTCGGGCCCTATGTTACGTTTTTTTTTTGTGGATATATCTGGATAGGTAAGCGTGCTTGATAGTGCTGGTGTTCTTATTTGTTTAATGTCTGGACCCAGCGTCACCTAACGACTCAGACTCTAAACTAAAACTAAAACATCCGTCGTTCTAATTATGAAAACTATTACAAAATCTGGGTAGAACAGCGGCCAGGGGGGAATATATCTACAGAATCTTCGGGCGCAGCTAAATTTGAGGACAGAAAGCATATAGCACGTGGACAGCAAAGCAGCCATAGAGGTCTTCCCATTATGTAATAGTTCCTCCAGAAGAGTGTTCGGTAGCCGGGAAGCAATTGAAAGGATGCCTGAAAGTAGAAAGCTACACACTTGAGCAACAATACGCCGTACTAGGATCTCTAAGCCAGTTGAAGGAAAATTCCCGCCTGCAAGAAATTAACCTTTCACAGAAGATTGGAAACACCAACAATGACACTTGTTGGAAATGTGACGAGCAAGGTGCAAAAGAAATTCTGTAACACGTTTTGTACTTATGCCCCGTAGTGTAAAAACTGAGCTTGAACTGCCTAGGCTTACCAATTTGATAAGCTAAATGAAAGCTCAATTTTAGAACTTTAGGCATTACTGAAATTCACAAAAAGCTGTTATGCCAAACGCTGACTACTTTGACCCGTAAGGTCTGAGTGTTGCCCCTCCCCAGCCAGACAAACCTAACCTCATACATCGACTGGTGGAATCCCTGTACCAACATGTTATCTGGTTTATTACAGGCCACTGCTTACTCCCAGCGCACGCCAATAGGATGGGCCTCCCTCCAAACGAATGAGTTCCGTCGTAGCTGTCGCGATTTAGAGGAAATCGTGAGTGTAAAACATTATCTGAACTTCTCGTTGCCCAGGTATATTCTTATGAATGAGTCTGTAAAGAATCATTTTATTGTAGGATCTTGCCGTTGTACAGGAGCAATAACTTTTGTAACACGTTGTTATAATTTGAAGATTCGATTTTTTAATAAACAAAAAGAAAATTTTTGAAAAGATACAAACACGATCATTTCATGTATTATGGAACGAATTTCCATCATCCCTTGTCAAATTTGGTTTGGAGACAAACCGGTTTCAGCGTTGTGCCATCTTCAGTGTCATTTTTCGTTCTGCCTAATTTTTGTTGGTTGCTCGTATTGCTAAACTAAAAAGACGTACCTAACAAAAGAAAGAGGTAGTTAACAAGGAGTATAAATACGAGCAACCAACAAAAATTATGCAGAACGAAAAATGACACTGAAGATGGCACAACGCCGAAACCGGTTTGTCTCCAAACCAATTTGACAAGGGATGACGGAAATTCGTTCCATAATACATCATACACCCACCCTGTCGGAAACAACAACAACCGAAAAGTAAACGATCATTTCATTTCACAATCCAAAAATAAAAGAACAACAAGTATTTTAGCAACAAAGTTCCAAGTGTACTACAAGTCCGTTGGATATTCGAAGTTGAAAACTCACGAGGCAGCCGCTTCAACAAAAATATAATTAGGGGATTCACAAGACGTGTTAACCGTCGTAAAATCTTAAGGTTAACATCTTTTTTAATTAAAATGGTTTTAGGGGATTTCTAACTAAACCGAAATTCTTTTAAACTGATAAAGAATATATAATTAGCCAACCCCCCAACCATTTTAACCGCTATTTTACATAAACAAGTGTTAAGCTTAAGATTTTACGACGGTTAACACGTCTTGTGAATCCCCTAAATAATTCCAGAGCAGCTGCTAAACAAGTTCTTATTGATTTTGTCACCGAAATAACGGTGAAAATGGCGATGAGCTCCGAGCAGGCTACGACAGGCATGTGCAGTAAAGATACAGAGTGCTGACCAACTTATATAAGTTTGCAAAATTTCTCTATGCAACTTTTTGGATAAGACGTGGAAATTTTCAGGTTAAAGCTACAAATGGAAAGCCAAACGACAGTTGTAGCAGCAGCAGCAGACAATGCAAGTAAACAATGTACTCTTTGAAATAGTAAAAGAACTGATGGTTGACTACAGTTAACGAACTTTCAGCGTAACTGCTTTCGATTTAAATCGGAAATTCTATCAACATTTTAAATGCTTATTAATTAAATAGTCATATAAACAAGCTAGATGATGAAAAATATACGTTTTTAGTAATAAATGCTAATGAAGCTTGGGAAAAATTTCTAAATTTCGGTGTCTGTCACACTACCACATCAATTGTAGACGGTTAAGAGGATGTGACGAAATGCTTGGCATACATAGTTATTGCGTCTAAAGTTTAAAGGTGTAGCACTGACTTGGCTTGAATGGAATGCTTGGCGGCAAAGATGTTCTGATAAAGTCAGTAGAGACAAGCAGAGACCACATTTCGGACGCACGACGCAGGTTCGAGAAGCGAGTCTGGAAAGCCGAAGGTAGCACACATACGCCGTAGAACATAGCATATTTGCATTTAGGGCTTAGTTATTGTAAACAAAACATAAAGCGTTTTGTGTCCATACCTTTGAGGCATGTCGGCCCAGCACACCATCTTGTAAACAGTTAGCGGAATAAAGCAATATTCGATATCGTGCAAGTTCCGGACAAGGCGTGTTTTATTGACGGAACCCGACTACCTTTTTCAATACCCAGATAAAAATAAAAAAATAAAAAGAGCCGAACGGAATTGGGCAAAATTAAAGTTAAAAAGGTATGAGTCTAGGCTCGGGGGGTAATAGTGCGCCCCCCGTTATAATTATTTTATTTATTTAAAAAGCGTTATAAAAGCGTAATCAAGATTTACACGAAGGTACGTGTATATTCACAGTGACTATTAAACAAATGAACTGAAGATATTAATATTTGCTGTATAATCTCACAGGGGAACTCCACAAACGAGCCGTTTTTTAGACTGGAAAAACATGTATACCTACATACATATAGGGTGATACAAAGGTGGTGCAAATTGACAGCAATTATGTGTGATATGTTAATTCTTATTTTTTATTTTTACTTTAGACAATTGGTACTATTGGCTTTGGCAAACTTAGTCATGGAGCGATACTCAGTTGAACAACGCGTAAAAGTTATCCAAACCTCACCTAAACGCATACTTTAACAAGCCAAACTGCACCCACTGTAAGCAGAAACTATGCACTCACAACTAGTCACGGTTTGGTGTGGTTTTTGGGCTGGCGCCGTTAGCAGACCGTACATCTTCGAAAATGATGGTAACGCTGTTACGGTGAACGGTGAACGTTATCGTGACATGATAACAAACTTGACTACGACCTGAATTAAAAGAACATCTACGTGGACAATATGTGGTTTCAACAGGACGGTGGCATTTGCCACACAGCGCATGAAGCAATAGCCATATTACTAACATCTGCGCTCTTATTGAATCACCCTATACATATGCGTGCAGTTTATTTAATATTTATTAAGCCATTGAAATGAAAAAATTTCTTCGCCGTATTTTTAACGATTTTCCATACCTATCAATGTGCGTGTGTGAGGGAATTATAAAAGCAAAAAAACAAAATATCAACTAACACAACAACTACATACATGCTTAATTCCAAGATATGTATTTTCGCAGTTGAATTTTCCCAGCTGGTCATTGATGTAAGCAAAAAATTCCTTTATTTTCCACCTCACACAAATGAGTCAAAACCAAGAACGTTATCTTATCACGTTCGGTAGTCGACTTTATCAGAATCATATCATGGCAAAAACAAAAGGTTGGGCGCAAAAAATTACTACACTAACGCGGTCCATGCCCAGTATTATCATTTTGCAATTCAGTTCGGGTCGTTACGCTGGGAAGGGCAATCGCTTGCTGGTACAAACGTGGTCAATGTCATAGGAGGAGGCGCGAAATTGCGACAATTAAGAGGGCAGCCGCATTGTGCAATGCATTGAAATTCTAATATTATTTACATATATAATTTGTGAAACGATCATCCCAACCAGCTTGTGAAGACAAGGCGTAGGCAATGACTCGCAAACTTGCGAATTTGTGGGAAAATTTTGTGAATAAATTCTTCTTGTACGTGCCGACTTTTGTAGGTATGTAGGTATATTGCAAGCGATTAAAAAAAAAACAATTTATAATAAACGTAATACAAAAATATCAAGTACTAGAATTGTAATAAGTGGCATATTATTCAATTAACTAATAAAAGTTTCAACTGAACTTTCACAGTGTGCATCACATTCCTACCATGCGGCCTCATCTTCGGCTACACAATTTGCTCACTAATCGCTGAGCGTAATGTCAATGCGGGGCTCATTGAATATGGCCCAATGATATTTGGTGCTTGCACTGGCTGCGTGATTGCCGCCATCATGTTTTTGGTGAAATTCTACAAGGGACGGATAATTTTTTGGCATATCCCAATTTTGTTGTGCGCCGGTGTTAGTAATTTGCTAGCAAGTTGCTTCTACTTTGCCAATGGCTTGGGTAAGCATTATGATCTTTAGTGGATCTACATACATAGATAAGAAAATATAATTACTATCTATTATTAACAGAAAACTAATGTAATAGTTATTTTGCTTGGGGAGGCTTTCAGCTCATATGAAAGTATATACACACACATATATGTACAATAGGGTGGTCCAAAATGCACATGGGAAAAGTATAGTCGGAATTTTGATGCTCTCACTCCCTAGGATTTCTCTATACCGAAAAAATATACCCCTATTAAAATTCCGACTTTACTTTTTTTTGGATCACCCTAATGTATATAAAGTCTTATGAAAAATAATAGAAACACGACATTTTGACTATTTTTCGTTTGCTTGTTTAATGTTTATTATTATATTTTTTTTATAAAAATGTAGCTCATTATCTAACAACAACCCCATACACTTGTGGTCAGCTGATTAAGTCAAGAGAAATTTTGAAATTTCAAACTCCGTACAAAAATTTTTGAAAATTCAACAAACTTTAACAATTGCACTAAAAAATTTTTAAATTTGTATGCAGAATTTCTAGAAAAATTTTGCTTGTGCAGTTCGGAAGCGCATTGAATTTTAGTAGGTTAAATTGTTTTTTTTTGCTGATGGCGCTAGGCATTTTCTTCTATGCAAACGAAATTGCCAAGCATACTTTATTAAATTATTAAATATCAACGCGATTTTCTAGCGTCTTGAAATTTGCACCTTAACATTACTAATGAGCCACAAATTTGCACACCCAAAATTTTTCTAAAAATTTCGAATAAAAAGTTTAACATTTTTCGGTGCAATTGTTAGTTTGCTAAGTTTTCATAATTTTTGTACGAAGCGTTATATGTGGATTTATGTAGCGCTGTAGAAAAATTTGAAAAATTCAAAAAAGTGTTACAATATCAACAAACGTTTTATTAAAAGTTTTGTTGCATTTTTCTAAATTTTCTACAAAGTTTGGAATTTACACTCAACTAACTACATATATGGTTTTTGTTCGATAATGAATGAGCTGTATTTTTGACAAGATTTTATTCTACTTGCTCAGTATGCATGTATGTATGTTTGTTAGGGGCAAATCTTGCAATTAATTTTTGACCAACTTCCGATAACCGATGACAATGCAATACGAAAGATGAGTCAATCCGATAGGTGGCGCAGGATTCAAGGTATTTTAAAACCCCGTATTTATAGTCCAATTGTGTTCATATCTAGAACGTATATTAACTACATAAAAAGGAATAACTCCACTAAACATTTTGCCCATAGAAGGCGCACGAGTCGATATATTTGGTAAACCAGTATTTATAGTCCGATTTCGTTCATATTTAGAAAGCTTGCTATAAAAATATATATTTTTACTATTTACTTATTATATAAAAAGATAATAAACATTAAACAAACAAAAGAAAAATAGCCAAAACTGGTCAATATGACTAAATGTTAATGCATTATTGGCATACAAAGTACAAAGAATAAGCATAAAATTTTATTGACACTATCAAATATAAATCAGCAATCTACGTTTCGTTCTAGGTAATTTATCGCCATTAAGACATTCATTGCACCTACTGTTCTAAGGAATGCACCCATATGTGTCCATACATACATACATACATACATACATACTATACACAATGGCTTTGGGCCAATAATATTTTCTTATCATAGCACCTGGTATTAATTGATTTTTATATACGAGTGGATACACTTTGCAGTTTTTCAAGTGAAAAATGAGTTTCAAATTTACTAGATATTTAGTTAACGTAAAAAATACTTAATTCGTACAGTAGACCGTATCACTTTACATGCAGATAACCTTCGAGTCTAAAGTATTAGTGTAAGGCAATTTCTCTATGGCCGCACCTAGCAGTCTACAGCGGCTCAAACAAGTGTTCACATGTTGATTTTGTTCTTTAATATTCACAATCCTGATCTAATGTACAGTGTCGGACAAAACTAAAGCACAGACCCTACGTAGCAAGTGCTTAGCCGCATCAGCCTTAAGTTCCAAACAGAGTCAGACATAAGAAGACAAAGACGAAGCTGAAAGCGAATTGCAATTGACAAAATCTCATTAAATATTTAGGTCAGAGAATGATTCGATTGTAAAATTAGGTAAAGCTTAGAGCTACTGTTTTTGTTGGGATACACAACATTTTCATCTTCGTCTTCACTCGCGCTATGATAACTTTTCTTACAAATGCATTTGTTTTCCACAGCACTGCTTTTCGTCTTTAGCCTCAAGTTGGTCTTTCATCTTCGGCCTCGATTCTATTTTGTTTGTACCTTAGGTCACGTTAGGTGGTGAGCATTTGCCGTGTCTGAAAAATGCATCTAACGGACCAGTGTTCTGGGAAGTACCCAGTGAGTGATTGCAGGTCCTCTCTGCTTAAGTAAAGGGAATTTCGAAACTTCTTAAGACGAACAGATAAATCGCTAAGCTTATATCTACCTTGGAAATGCAGTCCAGTGATTTTTTATTTTTATTTTTGTATCTACTAAACTGTTTATGACCTAGCTTCTGTGTGCTTTGGCTAGCCCAAAAATGTATTCGGAACCATGTGGTTGCTTCGCCTGTTCGTTGTCACCATGTTCCTCATGCCCCGGTATTCAGCCCAGTTGTACTGTATTTATGGTTACAAGGACTTCAGTGCTAATTTCTGCTTTATAAATGGTGGAGTCTCGTCTATGTCCGGTGGTGGTGTGCCAGAACGGCATTCACAGGTCTAGAGTCTACATAACTCGAGACTGACTCCCTGTGAATGCCGTTCAGGGCCAGTACGTAAGCTGACGGGTCCAGAGGCTGCTTGACGAGCCTCTGGACTTCGTCCGTCAGTTCATATAGATGCCTCCTGACGTGCCTAGGCGAGGGCTCGAGGTGGCTACTTCTGTGGCTCCCGATCAGGAACTGCTTACAGAGCATTATGTTGTGCTCCTTTATGGGGAGCATTTGTGCCTCGTTGTGGAGGTGATGTTCTGGTGACATCAGGAGGCATCCTGTCGCTGTCCTGAGTGTGGTGTTCTGTACAGTCTGTAGCTTCGTCCACTGCGTCCTATCAGTCGCCGGCGACCTCACTGGTGCTGCGTAGTTTAAAACCGGCCGGCCTATTGCCTTGTATGTTTCCAGCAACGTTTCTTTGTCTTTGCCCCAAGTACTGCCGGCTAGCGACTTGAGGAACTTATTGCGGCTCTGTACTTTATTGACAATAGCGGTTGCGTGCGCAGAGAAGGAGAGCAGGCTGTGGAATGTTACTCCGAATATTTTGGGATTATTCACCGTCGGATTTGGTGTGTCATCGACGTGAATTCCCAGAGTTTGCCTGGCCTCCTTCATCAAGGTTGTGAACAGGGTCGCAGAGGATTTCGTAGGGGAGAGGGCTAGACACTTTGCAGTGAAGAAGCGAGAAAGTTCGGAGAGATACCCGTTTACTTTCGAACACAGGTCATCAATTCCATTCCCAGTCGCCATGATCGAGCAATCGTCGGCGTAAGAGAGAGAGAGAGACAAAGAGACTCCCTCTGGTGGTTGAGGAAGCTTTGAAATGTAAAAATTAAACAGTAGCGGGGAAAGGACACCACCCTGTGGAACCCCCTGTTTTATTTTTCTGTGTTTTCTCGATTTGTCTCTAAACATTACCGACGAGTGTCGACCACTCAGATAATTTGCCGACCACCGTTTGAGCCTCTGTGGGAGAGAGGAAGCCTCTATATCTTCTAGTAGCGTGGAATGGCAGACGGTGTCAAACGCCTTTGACAAGTCCAACGCTACTAGAATCGTTCTCTCACAGGGACGGTTACGGTTAAGGCCACGAGTTATCTGAGTGTTTATGGCGTTAAGTGCTGTTGTTGTACTGCTTCTCTGGGGTCAGATGGTTTGTGAAATACTGGAGCAGCAAGGCCTCGAGTGTCTTCGCTACCGGGGAAAGGAGTGTTATCGGCTGATACGAATCTCCTTTGTTGGCAGGTTTCGCCGGTTTGAGCAGTGGGACCACTCTCCCCACCTTCCAGATGTCTGGGATGATGAGAGTGGCCATAGACAAATTGAGGACCTCCGTTAGGTACGCTACTCCCGCAGGACCCAAATTTTTCAGCATCAGCATGCATATTCCGTCGGAACCCATGGCTTTGGAGGCTTTCGCCTTCCCGATGGCCACCTGAACTTCACCGCAAGTGAATGCAAGGGGGGCACAGGTTGTTGGCAGTTTGTGCAGCCTTTTGGTCACTCGACGCTTGGCTTTGTCCACCGGAGGATGCAGTATGAACTGCCGGCTAAAATAGCTCGCGCATCGCTCCGGGGTCTGACGAAGCATGGTCGCCGAAAGAAATTACGACTCTGTCGTCGTGCTTCGTCAGATTGGATAATGACCTCACGGTTGACCAAAGCTTCCTCACACCAGAGGTGAAGTTACAGGTCTTCAGATGCTCTTCCCACTTCTTCCGCTTATGTACGTTCACTAGTTGCCGAAACTCCGCGTTGAGATCCCTGATACGGGGATCTCCGGGATCGGCCTGACGAAGGCTATCACGCTCATCGGCTAGAATAGCCGCTTCAGCAGGGAAATTTGGACGTGGGTCAGTAATACATCCTGCCGGTACGAAGCGAGCTGCAGCAACGGTGACAGCCCTGCGGAACTTAAGTTCACCAAGGTGGACGTCGGTTGGTGTGGGGAAAGCAGCGAAGGTGTTTTCAGTAAATTCCGCGAAGCCTTTCCAATCAGCTTTAGATAAGTTGATATAGGTCCGGTGTTCCGCGGAAGCAAAGTCGGTTGGTTTATCGATCGAGATGACAATGGGCAGAAGGTCTGATGCTAACGTCAGCATAGGTCGCCATGATATGCTGTTTATCAGACTAGCGCTGACTATTGTTATGTCTGGCGAGCTGCAGCAGCTGCCCATAATCCTGGTGGGTGCGTCGTCGTTCATTGTGCAGAATGTCGAATCGTCTATCTGCTCAGCCAAGTCAGTTCCCCTACGATCGTTTGACAGGCTTGAGTGCCAAAGATCGTGGTGCGCATTAAAGTCACCTACTACCATACGGTTTTCACCTCTGAGGAGCGCACCTATGTCAGGGTGATATCCTGCCGGGCAGCAGGTGACAGGGGGTATATATACGTTAAATACTTCGAGCTCAACATCGCCTGACCGGATAGCAATGCCCTGACATTCTAGAGTGGTATCCCTGCGGTCGATGTCTGCTTCGATAAGAAGATACAGCACGGTGTGGTGCGTGATGAACGCTAAGCCACCACCATTATCTCGTTCGCGATCTCGACGGTGCACGTTGTACCCGGCACAATTCAACAGTGTTGAATTGCTGTGCAACTTCGTCTCTTGGACCGCAGCTATTAATATGCCACGCCTTCAATTTAGAGTAGTTGCTCATTGGTATCGCTTCCTTGAAATTCGACCCCACTATACCAGCCCCACATTTTCCATTTTCCAGTTTTGATCCACTAGGAGTCCTTAGTTTCGAAACTATTGCGTCGCGCATATGCATTATGGGGTCCTTAGCAAACTTCGTTATTATCTTAATGTTTCCGCTTTTAAAGTCGGAAGGGAGGTATTCCAACGAAGACGCTGAGTCCATTAGGAGGGCAGGTGATATAGTCCAGAGTGAGCCTTCCACCGGAAGGTTAATTTTGAATTTGAGTTGCTATTTTTTGTTTTGAAAAACCTGGTTGTTTGAAGGAACTAGTGTAACAATCTGGAACGTTACGTATTTTCAAGATCGCGAAATGCAAATACGAAAGCACAATATCTTACGAATGTTTTTAAGTCGCAGGAGCTTGCGGACTTAATGAAAAATTTTATTTTTTTTTGTTTATGCGGGTCTTTAAGCAAACGCGGGATATGTATGTACGTACATTAGCGTGGTCCAAAAATGCATGTGAATTAGTAAAGTCGGAATTTTTATGCTCTCACCCCCTAGGATTATATGGGGAAAAATCAACTTTTCGTAGAAATGGTATAGAATTATTGAAAATCAATCGTTTTCGATCGGAAAACTCTTTAGAAGATTTCCAGTACTAATACCCAATTACAAATTTTTATAGTAACTACAGTATCGGTCATATCTATAGCACTCCATTTCAAAGTGATATTATGTGCCAATTATGTTTTTTTATTTATTTTTAAGAATTTTCAATTAAAATACAGTTCTTTCTCTAACTACCCCCATATAAATCCAAGTTTAACAATTTGTAGAAAACTACAAAAAAGTGCAACAAATTTCCACCTTACTTTCAACCTTTTTTTCTCGGAAGTGTTACAATTTTTTTGAGTACACAGTTTTATAGCCCAATTAATTTAAGTCTAATAATGTGCAAGTTTCAAGTGGCTAAAAGTTACCGTTGATTTTTTAGAATTTTTTTCGCCAAAGGTGTTGCGGATTTCTTCCATATAGAAATAAATTGCGTTTATTCTTTATATGGAAGCCAATGCGCCAAAAATATTTCTAAAAAATTAACGGTGAAACTTGCACATTATTAGTCTAAAATTGCAGGAGCTAAAAACTTTGTACTCAAAAAAAATCTAACACTTCCGCACTTTTTTCTAGTTTTCTACAAATTGTTAAACTTGGGTATATATGGGGTTTGTCTGAGAATGAACTATATTTTAAGTGAAAATTCTTAAAAATAAATAAATAAACATAAGTGGCTCACAATATCACTTTGAAATGGCGTGCTATAGATATGACCGATACTGTATATTTATAGGTCCACCAAAAATCCCAGAAAATGCAATTGAGGCACCAATAAAAAATCTTTAGTATAAAAAAATGGTTAAATAAACAATTGGGTATTATAACGATAATAAAGAAAACCGAGAGTTTTCCGATTGAGAAATATTTATTTTCTATAATTCTATACCATATAAAATACATGGAAAGATTTGAGCGCTTTAAGCGAACGCTAAATATTTCAAAATAAAAAATAGGGGTATATGTTTCCGGTACAGAATATTCCTAAGGGGTGAGAGCATTAAAATTCGGACTACTTGTTATGTACCACCCTAAAAAAACATACATAGGTAGATGACCGCAAGCTGAATTTCGCGCTTTAGTTTTGTCTATACCAGCAGTTTATAATGTATTTTGGTAGATCGCTGATTGGTAAGTAGATCTTATAGGTTTTATGAGTGGTTCACCTTAGATTTAAAATGAGTTTTACGGCGCATCCCGTACATTGCCATGTTTTCCACGTTCCCGGCCGTGATCTAATCGTCGTACAAAAAAATTTAGGCACACAAGTTTTGGAGAATGAAATTCTCTACAACCTTGGAATTTCAATATGCTATGTATTTTCAACAGAAATTGTCAAAAAATGGCGAAAACCGTGACAATGTAAAATTTTTTTGCAGTTTTTGCAAATTTTTTACAATAAGAAATGCTATTTTTTGAAAACCTTCTATGTATATAACAAATGTGGGAAATTAAATTCTCTACATATGTATTTGTATACAACCATTTTTTACGAAAAATGCAAAATAAGCTTGCAAATTGAAAAAAAAACAAAAAAAAAACTTTGACAAGACTGTGGATCCATGATCTACTTGTCAAATAGTAGTAAACTGCATCAAAAAAGTGGTGTTACACATTTTTTTTTAAGAAAAAGTCTAATTTTACTGGGCTATAGATACGTCGTAAATAGTGGCCGTAAATTTACGACTTATATTCTAATCAACAAGTTGATATTGTATCTTACAAACGCGTTGGCTAGATTGAAAGAACAAAAGCATATGACAAAATTTAGTCACACCACCCTACCTATCTTATCATAATTATAGTTTTTTTTTAGTATAATATCGCATTACCAAAATGCCTAAATGACCAGCAAATACCATCCTTATACATATGTGTGTACATATGTATGTATGTATGTGGGTACAATATAATATCAGAACTACGTGTTACACAAATTTAAATCATATACTTAAATTTCGCATAAGGGAATATGTGTTTGTGTTTTCTATTTGTACTTCTCAATGTTTTGTGCTTTATTTGCTATACCTTAATTTAGTTTTTATATATGTACATATGTACCTTGCATATTTTAATTTTTGCATATCTTTTCAGACACTGCTGGCGCTTTCATCTCATACTTTGCGTACAGTTTAAATTATATAGCTGGTTTGAGTTTTCTACACACAACGCTTCATAAACGCAGCCGTTCAATAATGCTTACTCTTGCATTCTCAATCTTTCTGCTTGGTACTGCGTCGGCCGTTAGCCTTGTTGGTACTAGCTATACGAAAACGGACAACAATCTCAATGCAACAGCTACACAAGTACCTAAAGGTCTTTATGTGCCTTTTGCTGGACTCTACTTTACTATTTCCATTGTAATTTTAGCTGTGCTTATAGGTTGTAAGGTGATGGATTATTTGGGCATAGTAGATTGTCAAAATATTTTGGATAATGAATTTCGTATTGCCAATTCGAATGGCAGTATCTTTGATAAACGTAATGATATCATTAAACGTGTCAAGTTTCTTTATGTGACTAAGAATCAACAATGGAACGTAACCTTGGTGGTGCTTTTCACCGAAGCAATCCAGTATGCTCTCTTCGTGTACTATATTTTTTGGTTTGTAATGAATCCAGCCATCCGATTGACTGAGGTTGATAATGTGGCTGCAATGCTTTGGGTTGTATTCGCCGGTTCTGTTGTATGCATTTTGATTGTGATCTTGTTCAGTGTTAAAGTCACATTTGTATCGAATGAGTGTTGTCTCATCATACTGTGTATTTTGAGCATGATCATTTGCAATTCTGTAGATACAACAGTACCACTATGGTTTATACTATTCTTCTTTGGTTTGTCCTTTTCAAACTTACAAATTTCATTAGTGGAAGTTACGCATTTCCGCTACACCGAGTTGCTTTTCTTTGTATCCTATTTGGCGAAGTTGATTAGCACTAGCATGGTGTATTACTATTTTGTTTCAAATTCTAAAAATTCCTTTTTCTATGCAACGGATCGAAGTACAATTATGGCACAAGGATTTGTGTATATGCTAATCACAGCATTAGTTGCGCTCGTGGTGGGCGTAAAAGTGCCGCGTACACATTGTATGACACTCTTCGAAATACAATACGATTTGCTAGGTATAATATTTAAACAACATGAGATAGAGCAATTGGATGTGACGTGCTTGCAGGATGGATCTATTCCAACGATAAGTGCACATATGCACTATTGATGAATGTGAGACAGATATACTTCATTAGATTATAAGTATATACAATAAATTTATTTGTAGTTAGGTTAAGATAATTTTATATTTAAAAAAACGTGGTAATAAATTTTATTTCCCAAGAATTTATTATTTATTTAACCTTTGTTAGCGTGTTATATTAAAAATTTTCACAGGGGTTGTGCGATCCCAGTAAAAATTGCATTTATCCAAAGGTATAACATCTCGCTCGACGTATCGGAAATGCAGCTGAGCTGAAAATAATAAACTTTGGATACAATAAATTTGGATACAATTTTAGTATTCACACTAGCTCTTCTGGTTTTTGGTTACTATTTTCAGTGATTCTTTTGGAACTGACTAAAATATCGTACCACATAACCAGATAACCAGTAGAGCGTGAATACCTACAATATATGAGGCCTTGAGCGCCAGTGTATGCTGACAATTAAAAAAAAGGTGAGGTGCACTTTAAAATGCATTACTAGAATCGAAACGGCAACAGCTCCAGGCACGCCTTTTTAGTTTTCTTTTAGCATAATATATAGCATCAGGTAGGTGCAATGAACTTTTAGTAAAATACCGCATTTATATTCTAATAGATCTTCCTTTCTCATGCTCCTCTTTTTTTGTAGAAAGGCACCTCTGGCTTTCATGGCCTTATATGTAAAAAGTGTAAGTTATATGAAAACCTTAAGTAGATACTCACAAAGTGAATTCAGAAACGTCTGAAGCGTGTGTTCGTTCCTTACCGTTGCGGCAAGTAACATTTCACACTTATCTTTTCTAATTTTAAAAACGTAATCGATGGCATGCGTCAATGACTCGAAAACGGTGTCATCATATACTACGTCCGCTGCTAAAATTACATCAGCTGCAAAGGAATCTGGCCATTTCATATCTTCGATTGCACCCCATTCCAGCTTATTCAAACTTAATGTGCTTTGATTTACCACAAAGAGACCATCGCTGGTTTCATTAGCTTCCGTGAAATTTCGACACACATTTTCTTTCATTAGATCCACACATTCGCGACTGCCATCTGTTAGTAATATATGACGTACGCCACAACACCGCACTAAAATCATACCACACAAACCAGTGCCGGCACCTAGCTCTAAAACGCACTCTTCTTTCACTATATGCGTATTCTCTACTAAGTAGTCTGCTAATGCAATTGAAGCTTGCCAACTGCATAATCCTGTTGTGCCTTCCGCCACAAAACTTTTGGATTCACGCAATGTTAGTTCAACCTTAAGTGCAGGCTGAAAATAATGCTTGTAAGCGTACTTTTCAGTTGTATCTTGTGCTATTCGCTGCTGAACGGCACAGTAACATTCATATACACTGTCATGCACTTCGTCATATCTGCGTTCCAGATGCTGCAACAGACGTTTCAGGAAATTAAGCTGATAACTGATTTTAACCGGATACTTTTGGTTGAGTGCATGTAGGACTGTGTTTTCTACGAGTTGTTGCTGCTGTTCCCATGTAAGGTCATCTGGAATGGCCTATAATGTAAATGAGTGATCACGATTATAAAATTGATATGGCTGAAAATCGTTTACCAAATACCTCCCAGTCGATACAGTGCAGCGGATAACAACAAAGAAATTGATACTTTAGCAAATCGAGGAACCGTTGGTGATTTTCTTTCATTCTTTAATTGAATAAAATCAGCAAATGTAAAATAAATCCATGCACGCAAAAACTGAAACAAAAACGTACTCACGTAAACAAAACGAAGATTTCGGCAGTAAATAATAAACAGCTGTTGAGTAGCCGCCAGGTATGTTATTGACACATGTTTGCGCACAGTGTTGCTTTTAAAATATTAAAATGAATAAAGTGTGAAATAGGGCCGTGCGTCAGTAAAAACCTTGGCGCATATTCATAGTCATATTTAGTACTCAACTAAGTCGAAACTATTCTGTCACAACTAAAGCTATTCATAGTCGCCTTAGTTTCGACTTTTCTGGCTAAGTACCAACTTAAAATTTAGTTTCGGCTGCAGCTGCAACTAAGTCGTAACTAGGAAGAAGTATTTTATCAAATTAAGGGAAAACAGACGAAATATGTAAAAATTAAGTTGGTAGAGGGTGATTTTGATAATATTGAATAATCTCCCATTAAAATATACAAAGAGCGATTCATTTTAATTTTTAAATTCTCAAATAATAAGTCAGTTTCACGCTAGTTCTTTTAAAGTAAATTTGTGCATAACATTTAGATATCTACTATTTGTATGTTTCACAGCATGCTTTCGATAAATATCGACTTCACTTCATTGCGGATGTTTTGGCTATTTCACACAATTAAGAAGAAAATGATACCTTATTATTTTGCATAATCATGCAATGAAAATAAAAATTACATAAACGGATGATCAAACTTGACATTATTTAATAAAAATGTAATTTTTCCAAAATATCGTAAAGAAAAATCGATACATTTTCACACTCGTTTTGCTATATCGTAAACTAAGTCGAAACTGCTTAGTGGAAGTCTGAAATGCGACTATGAATAGAAATAAATTTTAAGTTGGTACTTAAATTTAAGTTGCAACTTTGTTAGTTTCGACTTGCTGGACTATGAATACGCGCCCTTTTCTTTTGTAAAACTAGGAGCGTGACAGACGTGGCAATATTTCCAACTTTTCCATGCAATTCGCTTTCGAAATGAGAAAGGGAAAGGGAAAACTTTCACCTATAAATCCCTAAGGACCTCATAGAAAAATGACTAAAAATCGCAATTTTCACTTGCGTTTTCACTTGGTTTAGCAAACTATGGCATGATGTATCAAAACGCATGAAACACTGCGAATTGTACCAAAATTTATAATCCAATTATTATTATTATTAGCGATAATAAAAACAATATTTCAACAACAATATGTAACAAAATCACAAACCGGTACGAATTTGCAGCGTAATAGTTAATTACGTTGAACTGTCAAATGACCGAATGAAGAAGAGGTAAACGAGCAATTATCCATAGTATTTTTGCGAAGAACATCTTTCTGCGTGGGCGGCTTTCGACCGCACTTAGGGATTATAACCCTTACTAAGTAGAGTTCTCCTTTCTGTGTTGGGAAAGAAAGGGGAACGAAACCCCTTATGCCATTTACAGTACTTTTGCTTATAACTCCTTTCTGCGTAGGCGGCCTTTGACCGCTCTTAGCGATTATGACCCTTCCCAGAAGATAATTTAGGTAGGTCTTCTTAAGTAAAGCCATTATAAGAGGCCTACTCAAAAAGTACTGAAAAAAGTGCTTCCTTGCATGCCTTCTAGAAGAGCTTATCCACTTACAATTTACGCGAATGCATAAATTTATATTATTTAGCGAAACAAATAAATTTCAATAAACATTTTAAGTTGCAATAACACATATTTGATATAAACCTTAAGCAGATACTTCAAAGATGTATGATTTTTATTAATCAAAGAGGCAACTTTAAAAGAACTACTCCAAAAAGCCTTCTGAAGTACGCCATATAAAAGCCCTTCAAAAAATGGAAGGCCTTCTATGGGTAGCGAAAGAAGAAGCCTTTAAATTTGTGCCACTCCATACAAAAAAAGGAATGTAGAGTGAACGTCCGCTTGACTCTCAGGAAGGCCCTTTGGAAGAGCTTTTAACTCCTGAAATTGTCTACTGGGTTACTAAGTAGAATACTCCTTTCTGTGTTGTGAAAGAAAGGGTACAAAACGCCTTGCACCATCCATAGCATTTTTACACATAACTCCTTTGTGCGTAGGCGGCATTCGGCCGCGCTTAGGGATTGTAACCCTTACTAAGTAGAATTTCCATTTCTGTGTTAAGCTTAGTATCCAGCTCTTAAGAAAACGGTCAAGAAAAAATTGCCATTATTTCGCGTGTGTGTCCAAGGAATTTTGACATTTTTTATACCTCACAGCCTGTTGCCTCACTCTTTCCTCAAGAAATAATGGAACGGGCATATATTTCTGTTGCAAACCTGGGTTGCCTTGTGCTCCTTTTTCACAAAAAACTTTAGAAAACCGTAGTAGCAAGCGTACTAAATTTCTGAAGAACTGCGTACTGCCTTAAGGAAATTTGACTCAAGAAAATTTCTTAGCCATTTCTTGTACGTCATTTTATATGGAGTTTTTGCTTTTCTTAAGAGCTGGATACTAAGCTTTACCACAGAAGAGGTTTGGGCTTCAAAAAAATTACATGCTTAGGTATTATTTGTTTGGTTGGTTGGGTGTTGTTCCTTTCCTTTTAAGCGTTTCTTTGCACTGGGCGTTTGAAAGTTCATTGCACGGTGTAGCGAATTAATTAAATTTTTTATTTTAATTACTTTTATTTTATTTATTTACACATTTATTTTTTATATGATATAATGTTTTTGTTTTATTTAAATACAACTTTATTTTTTATATTATTTTGTTCTATTTGTTTTGATTTTACTTTTTATTTAAATTATTTAAATTTATTTTTTTGTTTAATTTCTATTATTTTAATTTACTGTACATCATTTGTTTTAAATTTATTTTATTTTTTTACATGTAGATAATATTTGACTTGTTTATATTTTTTATTTTATTTCAGTTTATTTAATTGTATTTTTATCTTATTTCATTTTATTTAATTTTACTTTATTTTAATTTATTGCTTTCTGTTTTATTTTATTTCATTATTTTATTTTATTTTACTTGTTATATTATTTTTTTTATATTTTAAAATTTTGTACTCATTTTATGATACTTTATTTTATGTAAGTATTCTAAAATCTTTTGATTTTGTATGTTTTTGTTTATTATATTTTCTTACGGTTTACTCAACTATATTTAATCTCATTTTATTTAACTTTAATTTATTTTACCTAATTTTATTGTATTAAACTTGTTTTATTTTATTTTATTATATTTGATTTTTTACTTTATTTTATTTTATTTGTTATCATTTGACATTTGAATTTTTTTAATTTTATTCTATCTTACTTTGTTTTACTCTACTTTAATTTATTCGGTCCATCATATTTAATTTGACTAAATTAAGATTAACTTAATTTAATTTTATTTAATATTATTTTATTACAGTTTATTTTGTTTCATATTGTTTTATTTAATTTTATGTTATTAGATTTAATTTAATTTAGTTTTATTTTATTTTATTTTATTTAGTTTTATTTTATTTTGTCGAAAGCTTTTATATTTAGACATATTGTTACCTTAAGGCATATATGAATGTAATACTTCTATATTGGCAGTAAGCAATTTCAAAACTCTAGTAAATTGTCCCGGTTTTTTAATGGAGGTCAGTGCAGACACTCCTCTAATTTTTAGCAGAGATTTGCTATGCCATTAGTAGTCGATAATTGATAACGAAATGTTTTTTCTAACATGTTGAATATGTGGTGAGTTCACCTTCTTTCTGTTTAGTTTATTTGGTTAAAATCTTAATTTTTTTTCAGGAAACTGCCCAAAAAGTGCAAGTGTTGATCAGGTACACGGCTGAGGGGTCATACAAAAGTACTACCCAGTAGATAATTATTCTAAAAGTTATTCCTCTCTCGTTCATTTTTTGTATGGAGCGGCCCAAATTGAAGGGCTTCTGATTTCGCTACTCAAAAGGGAACTTTTAGAAGGGCTTTTGTAGAACGCCTATTGAAGAAGTTCTTTGAAAGTTTTGCTTAATTCATAAAACTCATACTTCTTCAAGGAATTTATTTAAGGTATATGTGACCTGGTCTACGAAAAGGGAGCTTACGTGCGAAAACTAGTTTTCTGTGAAAAAGCTGTTAAAAGTAAGCAACTCGTTTCGTCAGTTTCTCATTATTTCGTTAATTGTTCTCAGCGCCGGACGTCCAGTAAGGGATGTTGTTGGTCCAGTAAGTGTTGTTGTTGGTCGGAATATTATTATAGTTCATCGTGTAAGTTGCTAGTGTGGAACATTTAAAAAATTAACACTGAAGAAGTGACGTTTACTGTTTCTGTTGATTATCGTCTTCGCATTTCGCATGAAATGAAACATGAGTGTTGATGAGGAGTTCAGTGCCGTATACGGACAATATTTCCATGAAAAGGATGATGAAGACGATGATGAAAACTATGAAGAGAGCGATGATGATGAAGACGAAGTATGTGTATCTCAGGCAGAAGATGATACCGAACAAACTTTTGTTAAGATGGACCTGTATGTTGTTGATGTAAAGGAGGAGGAGCTGGTAACAAAATTTCTGTCAAAAGATTGTTGTAATAATGAATGCCATACACTGATACCACGGGAAATGATCGAGAGTACGCGGAACAATTGTTTAGAGATGTAGAAAAATGAATTACCAATAAATTATATTTTGTCGTATTTTTACTCTTCTTTCTCTACATTTTTAGTACACTTCTAAGCAAGTTAGGATTTTCTGCTTTTCACCACGTGAAAAAGCATCTCATCTTCCATCCGAATCAACCAAAAAGTGAAAATTGATTTTTGACACCTAAGCCCCCTTTCCGTAGACCAGGTCACATATATCAAATAGTTTTATTTAGACTTAAAATGCTCATTGAATCTTATTTGTAATGCTAGGTAATATAAGCATATAGCTAGTACATTCGGGTAAATTGTAAATAGGAAACACCTTTGTAGGAAGCACGCAGTCCTTGTTGCGAAAGTCTTTTAGAATGTCTTCACTTAAGACATTCTACCTAAATTATCTTCAGGTTATGCACGTACAAAATTGCAAAAAGGATCATGAAATGCGTTGTAAGATATGCGCAAATTTATAAGGGTGGTAAGGCAAACATTCAAGACCACGTTAAAGGCGCCGCTTTTCCAAGTTACGTCAACGTCAGGAGAAATTTGTTCTTCTATAAAAATTCAGAACTTGAGCGTTTCATCATCATCAATCATCGTTCGGATTGTGCCACAAAACTGCATTGCTTATAATATCAGAACCAAAGCAATTGTACTTATAGGGAATATATTGTCACCATATTCACTTGTATCTTCGTTTTTGACTTGGATGATAAGTGTCCTGGTCGATAGGTTCAGGATTATGGCAGCCCTAGTCTAGTATCGTCTTTGAGTATGTATTGTGTACGTGTTTATTTATAAATGAAAAAATTCGACCAACTGTCAAATCACCCCAGTGGCGGATTTAATTTATATAAAGCGTCCCATGTGTTATAAAAAAAGGGCTTGGTGTCGTGAAAAAATTTTAAACAACAACAAAAATGAATATTCTTTATAATGGTCAAGTACGAAATCGTCTTTTGCATTTAATTTTATTTTCCTAATTGCCCGAATTTAGTTTTCAAATCATCATAGTACAGTTAGGCAAGGTTTCGAACGTTTTGGAGTAAGTGTAGAATTAACTTGTCTAATTTTTGTCACACGCTTGCGTAGATATCTTGAAGAGCTTTTAATAGCTTTGTTTTCCTTTTAACTGAGTTCTTCGCTAATTTAAGAATTCGATTCACACGTCTTATCGTTGCTAGGTACGGTTGCGTTTTTGTGGCGCAGACATTCGTTCAGCTCTATTATGAATTGAAAAAGAACATATCGTCGGCTTAGAGTGTAAGCCTGCTAAATCCGTTTTTTGGCAAAATTGACCTTTTGATGCAGTTCGAAGGCGTAGGCTATTCCGCAGTTGGCAAGCAAAAAAATACGTCAATATAAAAATATAATTGTCAAAAATTGTTTGATGAGTAAAGCTGCTAAGTACAATCAGTTAAAATTCAACTGCTAAATCCATCATATTGTGCTTCTGTCGCTCGATTATTGTTCTATCTTAGAGTATTACTTTATGCGTTTAAGCCAAGGTAATAGCCAGCGAATAAGCTTTAATTTTTTATATCTCAAGGAAATTATATATCTCAAGGAAATTATTTTTACTTGTGGAACGAAACAGAAGGAAGATTAATGCAGAAGAGTTTTCCAGCGTTTGGGTAGATTTGATAGAAAAAAATGTAGTACCAAGTAATAGTTCCGGGGAGCCAATTACAGTAATTTTTTATAGCGACGAATGCACATATCAAAACCGAAGCAGTATTATGGCTAATGCTTTGTTATCCACAGCTATAAATAACAATATCATTATTGAGCAAAAGTTTCTTGAAGTAGGTCATACCCAAATGGAAGCTGATTGTATCCATTCCACTATCGAACGAGCACTTAAGAAAAGAGATATCCATGTTCCTGCAGAATACATTGAAGTATGTAGATCAGCTATAAAAAGTCCAAAACCATATGACGTAACTTATCTTAGTTACACGTTCTTTAAAAGCTTTAACACAGTTCAATTCTTTAATAGCATTCGTCCCGGTCGCGGCAAAGATGCTGCTAAAGTAACTGATATACAAGCCCTACGGTATACACCAAGTGGCGACATACATTTCAAACTAAGATTCTCCAACGAATGGGAAGTAATACCGCAAAGAAAATCCCCAGTAGCTGTTTCCTTGCCGTTTTCTCGCCTTCTGAATTTATACGAGAGTAGGCGTACGATTGCTCGCTGAAAGTATGAGATCTCCAGTATTTCAAACGATTACTTCCTGAAGATTACCACGCCTACTATAACAATTTACGTCATGATTGAATAATATGTATCATACTTTCTGGCATTATTGAGTTCCTACTTAAATTATCTTGTATGTATCTTTGTACCATTAATTTGGGAGAGGAATACTTCACGTATAGTTACTAATATATGTTTTATAAACTGCCTATTTTTGTTGCAATAAACGGAAGAATAAATCTGTTGTATTTTTTTATATATTTATATATAATTGTTTTTTATCTATGGAATAGTATTTTAATTAACATTTAAATTGAGCTCGTAATCACAAAGAATAAAATAGAAACAATTTTATTCATACAAAAAACCTGCTAAATCCACTTCAATTTTGAAAATACAAAAACTAAAACCTGCTAAGTTAGAAATTCGCCAATAAAACCATAAAAACGTAATTTTTTTCATTCGTTCTGGATTAGGGCCATAGAACGTCGCGCGATTAACAAACTATATGTAGGAGTTAAAGATATATTTAGTTTTTTGCCTCTACAGTAAAACATGTTTTTCGGTCGTTAGCAGGTTCATCGGAAAGGTAGTTTCTACCTTTAAAATCCGATCAGTGGATCATGAAATATATATATATATATATATATTTTTTATGAGAGTTCAAGTCGGTTTTTTTGGTAAAAATTACTTGTTATGTCACTTTTGAAATAATCTTATAGTATGCCTCCCTCGCTCTGAAAAAAATATATCTGTACTGTAATATTTTCGGATGGTCCTAGCATGATTCAATAATTAACCCTAGAACACACACCCAGAAAATACCACGTAAACACACACCCGGGATACGTTTGTACCCGGGACCTTATTTTGCGGTTTTTTTAATGCTTATTCAACCGATTTCTATAATTTTTTTTTTGAAATGTATATTTTAATATATAACAAGTATTTTGTCTTTTGTTTCATTCGAATATTCCTACTGGTTCCAGCGATATGGGCAAATAAAGTCAGGACATGCAACAGTGGATTTTTGTTTTTGTTGTTGTCCTGATAAATGCAAAACAAAATAATATAATTTATAATAATATACTTGTAGAGTAACAACGAATACACATTTTGGTTTTTATTTCATTGAAATATTCTACCTGGTTCAAAAGATATGTGCAAAAAGGTCGCGCAAGGTATGGGTACGTAGGTAGCAAATACACTGGTATAACTGGTTTTTGTATTTTATATTTTATATACAAATATATACTGGCCAAGCAGAAACTGGTAGGGAAACGAACCAAGGCGAACGAGTGGTGAAGGATTTGTCTGCCAAATTTGTTTACGACCTTGCCAGTTGCAGAACTGCTTCTCACCTGGAAACTCACGATCGTTGGAACTTTGAGCAAAAACAAATCATATATTCCTCAAGAAATGAAGCAGAACAAAAACAGGACAATTGGTTCAACGACATTTGGCTTCAAAAATAATGTGACAATGTGCTCTTATGTTCCCAAAAAAAATAAAGCAGTAATTTTGCTTTCGACCATGCATAATGATGCTGAAATAGCTGACAGTGGGAAACCTGAAATAATTGAATATTATAATCGTACCAAAGGTGGTGTTGATCGAATGGACCAAATGTTTGCGGAATATCCAACACAAAGACAAACAAAACGATGGCCACTAGCGATGTTCTTCAACATGTTGGACATTACAGCTCTTGCAGCCTACACTGTCTACGATTTGAATAACCCTATGTTGCCTTGGAGAACAAACAACAAGCGTAAGCAGATCCTGCGCAGCTTGGCTGAAGCATTGTGTATGCCCATTATTGAAGCCAGAGCCATAAATCGTCAAGTGACGCGAAATTTTTCGACTAAAATTGCTATTGAAGCATATTTCAACCGACCGGTGGAATCAATGGTGTCAACAGCAGCATCAACATCTGCCGCAGCGCGCACGCCAAAACCTGTGTCCGGATCTTGCTATTTATGTTACGCACAAGAGGAAAAACGCCGTAGAAAAACCAGAAAGCTGTGCGACAAATGTAAGAAGCCAATGTGTCTTGAACATTCGGTCACATCAACAAATTGCTCTATTTGCCATGATTTTCCTTAGATATAAGATGCATTTTTATAATTTTTATAATAAAAGTCAATAATATAATGTGTGAAATGAATATTTTTAATTTTTCAAATAAAAAAATAATATAAAAAATGTTTTTTTTTTATTATTATGAGGATTTTTACTATTGGGGTACAAACGTATCCCGGGTGTGTGTTTACGTATATAATGTGTTTGGAAGGCTGTAGCTCCTGAACCAATGGTCCGATCTGGTTCAAATTTTGAATTTGAACTCAAAACTAAATAATCTTCCTAGATCCGAAGTAGCGGTATAGAGGTATAGCGGTTCAAAAGTTACAACACTTCAAAGTTGAAAGTGGATACATTTGTACCCGGGTGTGTGTTCTAGGGTTAAAGGTTTGCTCATTAGTGACATTGGAGTTTTTACACTCCCTTACAAAAGCTTTGCACACACAGTGCCTTGCTAAGGGAGCCGATTTTGTCAAGAGCGAGCGAGAAAACTGTTTTTTGAGCAAACCTTTTATTATTGAATCATGGGTACTAGCTGATACATATATGCCTCAAGCTTAGAGTCCAACTTTCAAGAAAATTCATAAATATTTTTCATTATTTCTGTTGCATAAACAAACACTTTGCTTTTCATGTAAATTTTCTTGAAGAAATAAATATAGGAGCAGTTTTTCTTGAGAGCTGCAAACAGATTTAAGAAATTTCATCATTTTGTCATTCTGCATCGAAAACAAAATTTTGAAAAAAGTGCACGTGGCACCTTTTCACTTTTAGGTAGCGATATGTATTTTTATTTTTGTTCACTTTTCTGGTTGAATATGTACAACAAATCAGCGTTCTACCAATTAGGAAATCATTGCGGTCTTTAAACATCCGTTTTTTTTATACCTACATACATATACCCTTCTGGGCTTAGAAATAAAGCTACTTCTCATTCTGCCGTTTTATAATTTGAAGTTTTTTTGCAGGTAATCAAATCAAAGTTGTGGCTCGTGTTAAACGCCATTAGCAATTTCACCAAAGCCACGATTGCCAACACGAAAGTACCAACAAATAGAAATGCTAACACCATCGGCGTCAACACAGTCCATTAACAGATTTTTTTACTCGTATGTATGTTCTCGTTCAGTTTTGCTACCATCTCGATTTTGAATGAGAACTACAATTAAATTGAATTCTGTTTTATGTTTTGTTCTGTTGCTCAAGTATTCATTGAGAAAAACTGGGTTTTTAGGTCATTCATTATGCATACAAATATGTGTATTTATGTACCTATTTGCAGTATAGCATTTAATTGATTTTACGAGCACTTAATTGATTACAGCGTAAATAGAATTGGAGCTTAGTTTTGGTTTTGTTGTGGAAATGGTTTTTTTTTATATTATTTACATAAATGTTTTTCATAAAAAGTACCAAAGTACCTCTTTTTAACAAATGCTCTGGACGAATCTTTTCCGCTTTAATTTCTTTTAACTTCCATGACAGAAATTAATATTTTGTATACGACAAGCAACCTTCTCTATGGCAAAGTTCCTCGCGATAGTTTGTCTTAATAGGGACCTGCGCCAACTTGTCTTTCCATCTTCGAGCTATAGGTATAAGTTGGTAATATTTACCATCGTTTCTTGTCAGTAGGTCAATATCCGATGTTTTCTTAAGTGGAAATCGTATACGAATCCTGAAGCGAAATTCTCAAAATGATGTAATGTGATCAGTGCCGCCAGCTAAATCGCCCTGACCCCATTATGCCGTCCGCTTTTAAGTTCACTTAAGATCGCTGCGTGTCCACTCTCGTTTTAAGACCTCGGAGGTGAACTGCTCACAGCGGCTTCGGTTAGACTAGGACTCCATAAGTTATAATCGATTGGAAGCGTGTACATTAGGGTGGTCCAAAAACAGTAAAGTCGGAATGGTAATGCTCTCACCCCCTAGGATTGTTCTTTATCGAAAAAAAGTATACCCCTATTTTGTTGAAAGTCTCCTGAAGAGAACCAGAGTTTTCCGATCGAAAAATATTGATTTTCAGGAATTCCATACCATTTCCACGAAAAGTTGTTTTTTTTCCCATACAAAATGCATGTAAAACTTCGAGCGCTTTGAGCACTAAATATTTTTTGATTTCAAAATAAAAAAAACACGGGTATATTTTTTCGGTATAGAACAATCCTAGGGGGTGAGAGCATAAAAATTCCGACCTTACCTTTTTACATCCTTTTTTGGATCACCCTAGTGTACATACCATGAAGGACGTGTGGTGACAGCCCCCAGTGTTTTCCAAATGTCTTTTTCGTTACGACTTCACGCCGATTTGCAGTTAAGGATAAAACCAAAGTATTTTGCCTCGGATGAAAGGTTCAGGATAGTCCCATCCATCTTTGGTAAATAAAATGCAGGGATTTTTGTTTCTTGTTTGAAGAAGACAAGTTAAATTGTAGCAGGGCTTGGGGCTCGCTCATTTCGTTTTATCTTACTTAGAAACACTGCCGATGCCATTAGCTTAATATTTGTCGACTATCTCTTGAAGCCGATAAACAACTTTTCAGTATGTAGTTTTATTCTACTTTTGTTAAAAATATTTTTATGATAAAAAAATATTTTTTTCTCACAAATATTTTTCGTAGTAAAAAAATATTTTTTCTCACAAGTATTTTTTATAATAAAAAAATATGTTTTTCCAAAAATATTTCTTTTTCTGACAATTACTTTTTTCCTAAAAAATGTGTTTTCCTAAGTATTATATTTTTTCTATATATAGCTTCTTTCTTAAAAATTACTCCTTTCCTTACTAATTCCCTTTCCTTTTATTTAAAAATATGTTTTTTAATAACCTCGTTTTTTTTTCTAAATTAATTTTTCGCCAATTTGTCTAGTTTTAGTAAAAATTTTAATTTCCATAATTTTATGATCAAAAAACTCATTAAAAATTAGGCAACAGAAAAGAAGTTTTAAACTTTTTCACGCAATTTCCTTTTAAGCGGAAAACCTGTTTGGGCAAAATGTTTCTCTGGGTTTGAAACGGTTAATAATGAACCCCGTGTCTACGTATGCTTTGATTACTCTGCCCTTGAGCATTGAGTCGATCTATGCCACTATAAACTGCTGGATATCGTGTCTCTCCAGCGCCCTCATGTTGCCTAGATTTCTGTGACTTTTCAATAGTACTGACCACTCCATGGAGAACGCTATCGACCGAGTTACTCTTACGGTAGGCGTTATGTACTATGTTCATTGTGTGGATGCAAGTACTCTGCCATTACATAAATAGATACACACGGTGTCCATTTAGTACCACGACAAACTTAAGGAGAAGGTAGGTAGAGGGGTGACCTACCGGATGAAAAAACTACCCTTATAAAAGGGTCACCGTTTTTTTTTTTTAATTGCTCTTTTTCAAAAAGTTAGAAATGCCAAAATAGTCCTAATTTTATAATGGGTTCTTAACATCTTTAAAACGCGTTGCATTTGTATATGGTTAAGCAACTATCTGGGTGTATTTTAATGAAAAAATTAACAAAGTATCGCTTCATTCTTACTTGCAGTTAAAGAAAACAGATGAAAAGGCCCGATTCTTTTTAATTAAAAAAATAGTGAAATTGCAAAAATGATGAGGAAATTTTGTTCTTATCGTGGAGGCCCCTCCCCAGTATACCTTCTCCTTAAGTTTGTCGTGGTACATATTGGACACCCTTTATAAGTTGATTAGCTCCACAAATGTCTTTAAAATAAATGGCCCTTTGGGGAGAAGTGATTGAGCTTCCCTGATTTAGGAATAAATACCAATCTAACCTCCATTAAAGCTTTAGGTACATACCCCCTCAAGCGTTTTGTAGAGGTAGCTTAATACTTAT